>NC_135433.1:35844853-36188603 GCF_051991255.1 Vanacampus margaritifer
CCCCGCGACCCCCCCGCCCCCCACCCCCGCCACCCACCCCAACCCAGCCCCAACCGCCCCCAGGTCCCCAAATCCCCAGACACCCTCCCCACCCCAGCACCCCCCACCCCGGCACCCCCACCACCACCCCCCCACCAACCAAGCCGCCCCCGCCCCCCGCCCCCACCCCCACCAACCGACAGCCCCCCAGCCCCCGACCCCAGACCCCGGGGACACACCGCACCCAGGCATCCGCGCCGAAGAGGGGGCCGGGCAGCGGAGCGGAGAGGGCACCCGCGCCCACCCCACCACGCGGAGGGACGGAACACCAGGGGCAGAAGGGGAGATGGGGGCACCGGAGGACGGGCGGCATCCCCGAACCCCAGGCCCAGCGGGGAGAGGCCCCGGTCGTCACCCCAACGATCAAAGTGAAAAACTAACCCTGTTACTAAGTTCGCCAGCTCGCCGACTGGCGAACTCTACCCCTAAACCGTGTGTGTGACCCCACCCAGTGTATATACATAAGTGTGTGTGTGTGGTGCATTAAAATTGGGGGCAGGTGAACCGGAGCAGAGGGAAATGATATCCCCCCCTGCTCCGATCCATCCGCCCCCCAGGCATGTCAATGAGCGTATGTGGTGCATTAAAATAAATTAATGGGGGGGGGGGGTGCACACGGACAGGCGGCCGCAGCACTGCTTCATACCGCGGCCGCCCCAACCGATGCCCCCCCCCCCCCAGTTGTGTGGTGCATTAAAATTTGGAGGGGAGCTGCAGGGCGGAGACGGTGTCTCCACCCCACCCCACTCCCCCCCAAAGTGTGTTATGTGCCCTAAAATGTATTGTGCAAAACTAGTGCAGTGAGTTAAGAGGAGCGACCAGCTGGGCCCCCCCCAACCGGGCGGGGGGGGGGAGGCGCACCCGCCCACCAAAACCCCCACCCACCCCACCGGGACCCCGGCGGGGCTTGCCCCCCGGATACCATCTGTCAGGTGGTTATATGAGATTTCACTCCTGGACACCACATCATATCCAAAAAGAATTCACACATTGGTTTCCATGTGGTATGAGGACCGAGTTTTGTACGTCCGCTTTGCGGTGGCATGGGGCTGGGTGTGTGCCGTGGTTAACACTTCCCTCTCCATTATCGTAGCGGAGCTGCGACCGGCACTGCTATGATAACATGGGAAGTCAGATTGGTCTGAGGTGGCTGGGTTTCCCTGACTTTGGGACCTTTCTCACTGATTAGCTTCAGTTACTAAAATAAGAGTACTACTTACGGAAGAGGATTAGGGCCAGTGAAGAGAAAAAAAAAGGTTGGCAGGATTCTGACTTTAAATTCAGAATTCTGACTTTAAAGTGAGAATTTTGACTTTAAAGTGAGAATTCTGACTTTATTCTCTGAATTCTCACGTTATCCTATTCTGACTTTAAGTCTGAATTCTGAGATAAAGTGAGAATTCTCACTTTAAAGTCAGAATTCTGGGAATAAAGTGAATATTCTCATTTTTAAGTCAGAAATCTGACTAGATAAAATGAGAATTCTAACTTTATCTCAGAATTCAGACTTTATTCTATTCTGACTTTAATCCAAAATTCTGAGAATAAAGTGAAAATTCTCACTTTAAAGTCAGAATTCTGACTAGATAAAATGAGAATTATCACTTTAAAGTCAGAATTCTGACTTTATTCTATTCTGACTTTAAACCAGAAATCTGAGGATAAAGTGAAAATTCTCACTTTAAAGTCAGAATTCTGACTAGATAAAATGAGAATTCTGACTTTAAAGTCAAAATTCTGACTTTATTCTATTCTGACTTTAAACCAGAATTCTGAGAATAAAGTGAAAATTCTGACTTTAAAGTCAGAATTCTGACTAGATAAAATGAGAATTCTGAATTCTGACTTTATTCTATTCTGACTTTAAACCAAAATTCTGAGAATAAAGTGAAAATTCTCACTTAAAAGTCAGAATTCTGACTAGATAAAGTGACAATTCTCACTTTAAAGTCATCATTTTGAATTCTTACGTAACTACTCACTGAATTTGCTTTGAATATCTTTCTAACTCCCCCCAGCACTATTGACATTGCATTTTCATTTTCCTGGCCTTAATGCCTTACATTTCAAATTCAGTATTTTTGCAGCCCTGACCCTGATGCCAATTATACTATTGGATGGCATAAAAAGAAAGCAAAACAAGAGTGTAAACCTACCTTGATTGATGCATCCGCTATTGTTTATTCCCACTGATGCTTTACCCCGGAGGAAGAACAAATGAGAACTCAATTTATCCTAGGTAATGACTCCCAACTGGCTGCTTCTTGTCCACCCCGAATATTCTCTGGGTGTCGTCTACTAATCAGCGCACCCTTGTCCTTAAACGCATGCGGTTGTGACAAACAACAAAGCTGGCATGAGCATAATTACATTTGTGGTGCCTGTGCATCCTCTTTCTCACTGGCAAGAGGCAGCCACAGCCTCGCTTCATTTGAGAGGTGCTGTTTTTCATCCCTTGCGATGACAGCCACTCTTGTTGCCATTCCTGCCACGCGCTTGCCACTGCCGCCATCTCGCTACTCCAGACTGCTCTTTTCTTCCCCAAGGTGGAAGTGTGCGGATTTGTTGCACATTTTTCAGGATTTGATTAATTCAGTGACACAAAAGCAGACTGCTGTGCAAAGAGTTAGTAGCCATTGACTTCTGTTCAGTTTCAGTGCACTGTGTTCTTCGGCCAAACACTCCGAGGCTTTATTTAACACAGCCATTGCTGCTCTTGATGATGATGATCATGAGTGTGAGAGCCGGGATGACGATAGGATAGCCCATACGATTAATGCAGACTGTGACTCAAGAGGCCCGAGGCAGCTGGCTGTTTATCCCTTGTCATGACACCTGACTGTGTAAATGGTGCCTGTCGGTTTGTTTTATTGTCAAGCACGGCCGGCCTTGCCTTCTGGGCAGCAAAGACGGAGGGGTCAGGAAACGACGGGGCAGTAAGAGCAATGGTACTCGTGACGGTCACTCAACTTACTCTTGTGTTACTGCCGGCCATATTAGTATATGTTGCGTTGCTACCTCTTCTATGGGGCAACTGAGTCCCTTGGGGGGGAACAAAATTGAATTGTGGGTTGCTTCATAGTACCAACGGGCCTTTTCCCTTCCTATTTTTGTGGTTCACTCAAGGTTATTTGAGAGCTAACATTTGTTCACTTGACACAGTATTGTTGGGCGTTGTGTTTTATTCTTGTCTGGCCTTTTACACTACAGTAATTGACAGACAGGCTTGGGGAGTAACGGAATACATGTACCGCTGTTACGCAATCAGATTGCAATTTTTTAAAACTGTATTCCATTACAGTTACGGGAAAAAACATGTAATCAGATTACAGGTACATTTATTAAAAATGGGGATTACTTCGATGGATTACAATTTCTACGATGAGAGAGAGTGCGAAAGAGGGCGAGAGAGAGACAGAGCGAGATAGAGAGAGAGAAGGACAGAGCGGGACCGTTGCTACATGTCGGGGAGGTGGGAACGAACGAACTGACTAGTCGGGTCCCCCACACGCGGGCAGTTTGAAAAAGCTTCACGGACGGGAGGAGGAAATGGCGACCGGTATTCACTGGAACTTACTCGGAGCGAAGCTTTGAGCTGAGAGTCCAGCGGCATGCTACGCGCTGTAGCTTCTTGCTAGCTAGCCCGCTAGCCTACAACCATAATGTGAGTTACACCTTCTAAACAAATCTTCCTCCCACCAATTCACTATTTAAACTATAAAAAACTTTAAATTTAAATTATCTATCTATCTATCTATCTATCTATCTATCTATCTATCTATCTATCTATCTATCTATCAAACTGAGGTGTGGTTGCTTTCAGTGACAGTTCAAAAACAGCATATGGCCTTCAATCAATCAATCAATCAATCTTTCTTTTATCTTAATTCTATAATAATAATTAATAACATTTTTTTATGTTAATTGTTTTTAATTACACTAGGCACATTGTATAGAATATACTGTATATTGTGGTGATATTTATTTTTATTTTGTCATCATGAGCATACTCAATATTGGAGTAATCCAAAAGTAATCCAGTTTAATATTATGGTACTTGGATTACGTTACTAACTACATTTTTTAGTAGGTAACTTGTAACTGTAATGGATTACATTTTTAAAGTAACCCTCCCAACAGTCTTGATAGATACTATAAACTGTATTTAGTGATATTTGGAAATGAACTAGTTTGGCATTTTCGTTGGTTACTAATTAATACAGTATTACTTTGACCCAATTGATGAGTTTTTCAAGTGACGAGCTGTCACTTGGTTAGCTTTTTTTAAAATCCATCCATCCATCCATCCATCCATCCATCCAGCACCCACTCCCCTGAGGCCTTATCCTGCTTTTATCAATACGACCTCACATCTCCTCAACAGAGCCAAAGGGTAAATGGAGCCATTAATTACCCACCCCGAAGCTCGTTACCCTGGCCCAGCCCTTTCAGCTTCTTAGCTCTTCACTGACTTTGCAGTTGTAATTCAGCCACGGGCCCAGAGGGGTGAGGTTAATAACAGAGGGTACCCGTCCAAACGGATGATCGCCAACTGATAGATGATCCACTGGGCTGGACGTGACAGAAGTGATGTTAAGGGTGTCGAGAATGATCAGGAAGTAAGTGACACATCGTTTTGGTACTGGGATTGCGAGATTATGAGAAATATAATTTATACCTCCCTTTTCCCAAACTGAGACAAATGCCAGAAAAGAGTAATGACGTTTTTGAAGTTCACTTACTCCGAATGCAAACAATAGCCCAGATTTTTTTACTGCTGTGGAAATGACAAAAATGATGCCGTAATGAGAGCGAATTGCTAATGAACTAAATCGTGGCAATGGCAGTTTAATTAAATCCCATGACTTTGCTAACTAATAACATTCCCCCATTAGAGACACCATGACTGATCAATATATTTTGCTGCTGCTGAGTAGTGAAGATTTAGGTCAATTGCTGTTTGCTAATTACCCCCCTTTGTTTATCCCACAGTATAATTGTCTGCATCATAAAATTCTTGCTTGTTGCTTGAGTGTGTCCAGCAGACAAACACTGTTTGTCATTCCGCACCTGATGTTTTCATTGCACTGTGGTAGAAAACTGCATGATGGTGTCAAGCATTTTTTACCTCCATCCTCAATTTATCCCTCTATTATTGTATTTTTTGGACTACAAGTCATGCTTTTTTTCAGTTTGGCTGGTCCTGTGGCTTACACTCAGGTGAGACTTGTATATAATGAAATAAGAGCTCCGATTCACACACAAAATCCACGTTCCCTAATCTTGATTTTTCCGAAGCACAAGTTTCTAATCCAAGCGGAATTCATTCGCTGCCGTCCAAACGGGGTGCGGTTGAGCACGTCGGCACGCATGACTATTCTCGTTACCCTTTCTGTAACTGAGAAGTCTTTTTTATCATATGATCCACATTCATGGTTTCATAAAATACATTTGAAACATTTCCAGAATCTTGCTCGTAATATAAGCAGGATCAAGTAATGAAAAAAAAAACAGTTTTTGCTGAATGTAATTTACTAGATAATACATTTTTCTTTGCCATTGCTTGACTTTTATCTCATGCACTGATTTGCATTTATGAGCTAACAGCCAATCAGAATGATTGTCGCTGACACCATTTTGCATACTGCGATTGTAATCATTTGTTAAAAAAACACAATGAGGCAAATACTTTATGGCAGACAGCGTCTCCTCAGACATGCTGATTGCTTGCTATGGTGCGAAGGCAATGAATTTGATTAAGATGGACTTTAAGCATCAAATGATTTTTCTCAAAAGACATTCTGTTCGAGATGCCCCCTGGCCACTGCCACTCCTGACGACCATGTACACTGTATACTGATCGGTTCAATTTGCTGTTTATTCTATAATCGGCTTGATCCCTCTGATTTGTGGGCTGGATCTCTTGGGGAAAAACTGAGGAAACATTTTTGGGAAATGAATTAACAGCCAGTCCAACCTTTCTCCAGAGTGACGTATAGTCGGAAATACACGGTATGTATCTTTATGGGTATCATCTCATTATGTGTACTTCATGTTCCCACCCATCCCCGCTCTCTCTCTCTCTTTGCCTTCCCCATCATCCCTCCACGCAATCTGCCTCCTTTCCTTTCTGAGCTGAGGACCAATCTGCATCATTACACTGATGGCCATATGATTGTCTTGGATGGTACATTTTCTTCCCGGTGTTCCTTCACTAGGCCTTGATCTGCAGCTTGCTCATGCAGTAGAATCACAGCGGCTTCACTTCTTGCTCTGTGAGCGCAATGACATCCTGACACCTACTGCTCATCCCCATGACCTACTGATACACACATACAACACACACCACAGATCACAGAAATGTCCATGAAATGCATACTTTCTTTAGCTGGGATTCTTATTCATAGTGGACTTATAATGAAATGTACATGTTTGATCTTTATGTGTGGGATAATGCGTGGATATATTTATTAAAGTGGAATCAATTCTCACAAATCTTATTTCAGATCTCGGGCACAAATGTTCTCCTTTCATCTTTGCACGACGCAGTCAAGGGCCAGCACTGACACCAACTTGAAATATGGCTTTCTTCTATTATTCATCCTTAATGGTGCCTATTTCAGAATTACCTGCACTATGGATGATTCCACTTGCTACCACAGCATTTTACTTTAATGCCGTGTCCCATTTCTTCATGCTTTACCATCAGGCTTGGCACAATGTTTTTGTCCCAGGCAAAACCTTTTATTGTGAGGGAACTGTGTGGCCCGCTAATCTTCATTTTGGGAGTGTTTCTGGTGACAATCTTGGTCTTCTTATTCATGAGAGATTTGTATGTATGAGAATATTTTTTTTCCAGCAAATACATTCTACAAAATACCTTCACAAGAATAAAGTTATTTTATTGCAGTGATAACCCTGTTATTACCACGTAGAATAATGATGTTAGCATAATGTTTGAATAAATTGTCCAATGTGCAGGTAGATGAGCGTTGGTGTTTGGCGATGTCATGCGCCACAGAGCTACATGACAAGTTCAATGGCTTGGTTTCATGGCTACATTCAGTGTTGGTGACAAATAGCGGGCACTTAATTGCCTGTCCACTCACTTAAATAAACTGCATGCACACCACTGTATTTAAAAGAGGGTTTTTCATAGCTCTAATAGTTCACCATAGATAGAACATTTTGGAGTGCAAAATTAAGTGTTAGTGGAAAAAGGCTGCAGAAATTAAATCTGTCTGATAATTTGGGGGAAGCTAGCAACTACGTAAATGTTGACTTTTACATGCGCATGTGAATTGGATTTATTGAGCCACCCTGCTTAGCAGTGTCTCACTGAGCAAGCCGCCCTAGAAAGAATTTTTCTATGCAATGGGCTGACAAAAAAAAATCACATTTAGGTGCAGACGGCAATGTCGAATTACGTAACTTGGTCAAAGCCATTTCAACACCGGTTTTGACCATATTTGAACCTCATGTATTTATCCATAATTAGGTAAAATATTAACTCTAACTGGTCCAATTGATTGGTCCTATGAAAGTATGTATAGTAGTACCTCGGAGTTTGAACAAAATTCATTCCTGTGAAGTGTTCAAAGTCTGAATAGTTCAACCTCCAAAAATTTTTCCCCATAGGAAATAATGTAAATGCAATTAATCCGTTCCCAAGCTCCAAAAACAGAAAATTCCTATTTTAATTTCTATAAAAAAAAACATGTACACCCTGTACAGTATTTAAAGAATAAAAAATACCTTACCTTTTTTGTTGTGATGTGATGGCCTCAGTGGATGAAAAATGCTATGTTAATGAATGCATGCTTTAGTTCAGTGCTGTTAGTGGATTTTACATTAGGCATATTGTTAGACTACCAAGGGGTCCTTGTGCGCTGTTTAGTGCCAGGCACATTGTTGAACAGCTAAGGGGGGTCCTTGTACCAGTATTTACGGAAGTATTCACTGTGGTTACAACGGCGCGATAATCTCCTTCCTAATTCCACTGTGGTTCGTGGCACTGTACGTTTTTCTATGCTGCCACTAGCACTGTTGTCTTTCATTGGTACAATGTCATGGAAAAATCAAAATGCACTCACGAGTATGGAGCACCTCCGGGAGTATTCACGATCTGATTGGAATTCAGCAGTGCATCGTCTCAACTACCGCAACGTGAGCATTCGGCATCGCTCGGCTTCACTCGGGAACCCGTTTTCAAGGTACGTTCGGCTTTGCTTGCTTTGCTTTGGGTGTTCAAACTCCGAGAATGATTGTCAAACTCCGAGACATTTTTTACTCAGATTTTTTGGGTCGATGTTCGATTTGTACATGTTGTGAGACTTTCGAAACTCCGAGGTTTCACTGGATGTAAATTTTTAATGCATACATAAAAAACACTTGAATAATTGTCTTTTACTGTAAAGCTATATACTGCACAATTACTCATTCATTGCCATTGACGGCTATAGACGTCATAAATTCCTTTTAACTATTTCTATTAGTTTAAATTTTGTTCCCACTTTTGTTAACAAGAGTATGAAAACCTAGAATTTTTTTTATTGTACATTTAGAACAGATATACATTTTTTGATTAATCGTGAGTTAACTATTGAAGTCCTGCAATTAATTTAAATAAAAATTTGTATTCGCCTGAATTTTTTATATCTGTTCTAAATGAACAATACGTAAAAAAAAATCCTAGTTTTTCATACTCTTGTTAACAAAAGTGAAAAAACATGTTAAATAGGAATAGTTCAAATGAATTCTTGACGTTCAAAGCCAGTGAATGAGTTAAGTATCTGTGTTGTTCAAGTCTACACTGGACATTACAATTTTCTTGCCAAGGGACCCAACTGGATGCTACTGTTCCCTGACTGGGATTTGATTGCCAGAACCTTGTGTCCAAAGTCAGCAGTGCTACCCACTGAGTCATCCAGCTGCCGCACACGCTCACGTGTGGGATGTTTTAATTTAATGTAATCATTCCACCCCATTATTTAATTGTAGCACACTAGCTTGGTCCTCCATTGCAGCCAGGTTGGAATTAAGAACCTGCTCTTCAACCGGACGTAAAAAAAAAAAATCTGATGAGATTGTGTGAGAAGTTAAAAATCTGACCACTGCTTGCGCTCGTAGAAGTAAGCAGCCCACCACAAAAACTCGACACACAACACATTTGCCACAAAGTGTTCTTGAAGTTGACAAAATCAAACATTTCTTTTAGATCAGGCAAAAGATTGAGACTACTATACTTCTCCAAATCTTTTGCATCATCAACGTTAATGCGTAATATATATATATAATACGTAAATATTCATAAAGTTTGTTAGTGCTTGAGTTATAATTTGTGTTATAAATTACTAAATAACGTTGTATAATTTTGCTAAATATGTTAATGAAACAAAAGAGACAATGTGTTAATTTTGACAGCTTTGTGTTTTGCGCATGTCCGGAATCTTAGCATGTCCACTTGTTTGTGCTAATGCTATATAGCTCATCCTCTGAGTTGAACTGAAGAGATGATAAAGGACTGAAAGGAAACTTTGTGGATATTTATTGGACGTTGTGTCTCTTTTCACGGCAAGCGGCCAACGAGGTATTTGTTTGTTGTTCTTTTGTTTACTTTGCCGACTCTCTGCGTCTAATTTGTACTGTTTTGTTGCTTATAAATGTAGTTCTCACGGCGTGACCAAATCAGACGTGCAAGCAATAAACGCCCGTTCTGTTATGATTGGTGTCCTGTCTTGCTTGTTAGGTTTTGTTTGCACCTGTACTCGTCATCCAATCAGCGTGCCCAGCCACTTGTGTCTTGCCCAGGTGTCTCTAGTTGTCTCGTCAGTCGGCTTGTATTTAGTTTCCTGGTTTCGTTCAGTCTCTGTTGGATCATTGTCGCTGTCACCACTCTTGTGTTTTGTTCTTACTTTGATTTTTGGTATTTTCCGAACTTTGTTGGTTTTGTTTATTTAGAGTTTTACCCAGTACCCCTGTTAGTGTTTTTGTTAAATAAATTGTGTTCAGTATTACATGCATCCCTGCATTTGGGTCCCCCCCACCAACGTGACAAGTTCCAAAGAACCGCCTGTGTCAGTGTTGTTGTGAAGAGAGCTACAATGTTGCTGCTGTTTTTTTTGTACCTAATAAGATGCTAACATCTCAATCAGTCATCTCCGCCACGGTTGAGTTTACCTCTCTCTATAATTTCACATCATCGTGTTTTCAGCTGGGCAGTGACGATTGAACAAGTAACAGGCATGGGGTATAAAGTACAGATATTTGCATTCAAATGTAGGGAGTCAAAGTTAAAAAGCTCAGAAACATTCTCGAATAAAGAACAGATACTTGAAAAATCAACAAACGTCTTTGTACATTGGTACTGCACACCACTGTTAAAAAAACAAACAACCCCCCAAAAAACACAATTTAATTTATGGATTGCCCTTGGATATGAGCAGTCATCTCGTTTTTGAGGGGGCCTAACGTCACAACACCCGCTCAAGCACCCATCCCCCAAACCTTTCCCTTGACTATACATACAAACATAATAAAAATAATATTAATTAATAATTTGACAAAAGCATGCAATGTAGATGTTATAAAAACACCCAGGATCTGTTATAGTATGTCTCCTTTAATATTCCTTTGTTTTAAATGTATTATAGTACTTAATTCTTGTACTATAACTTTTCCACAGAAAAATTACAACTTTGCTCTTGCAATATTAACACTTTTATCTCATAAAATTACATTTTTTCTGCATACTACATTTCTCTGAGGTACCATCACCCCCCCAAGACACAGCTGCAATGTAGCTGTGCTCTGAGAGCAGTGTCATTACCTAAGTTGAAATCAACTTCAGCACAACTTTCTCATCTTTGCTCACAGACAAAAAGGAGACACTAATTATATGTGATATTAAGGAACAGATATAGCAAAAACAAATGCTCTGATTGTAATTTGTATTATCAAAAATTCAAGATAAGACAAGGTCAATTAGTCCGCCAAATTAGCAACATCACATATTTATTCAACCAAGGTTGGACTGGGGAAAAAAATAAAATAAAAAAAATCAGCCCTGGCATTTTTGGCTTGAAACAGATGGATTTTGCTGCTTAGCTCATCTTTGGTGACCTCTGCTGTATTAAGTATACAGACGCCCCCCAACTTACGAACGAGTTACGTTCCGAGCGATCGTTCGTAAGGTGAATTTGTTCGTAAGTTGCTTCAGTGCTATATTTTGTATTATAATTTATGTTTAAAGAGAATACGTACAGTACTGTACTACATATGTTAGAGAGAGAGAGCGAGAGACACACACAGTATGTACATGTACGTAATAAGATAAATAAAATGAAGTTTAACTTACTTTTGGAAGATGTATTCGATGCTTAAGGATTTGATGGAGGAGGAGGAGGAAGAAGAGGAGGATTTTATATCATGAGAGGTTCTTCGTCGTCGCTGGAATGGGCTTCAAAAGTTACTTCCTCCTCCGTAACTTCAATGTAGGAAGAAGTTGAGGGTATCTTCCTTGGAGGATTTACTAGAAACTGGCCGAAAGAAGCGATCTAACGACGATTGCACAGTTTTCTTCTTTTTTCATCATAAATGATGCGGTAGCACTGTATGGCATCATTCAATTGATTTGCAACCTTTGTGCAACGTTCAATATTTGGGTCTTGCTGCTCGAAGAGTGCGATGGCTTTATCTATGAGCGACAGGCGTTTCTTCTTCTTCCTCCTCCTCGACACGTTGCTGAGCCTCCAATGCTGGGTGAGCTCTCACAGCGCCAAGCGTCGGTATTAGCGGCGGAAAGAAGCACTACAGTACTCGGAAAAAGGTGCGCAATAAAAAATCGAACTTACAGCGTCTCTTTCCGAACATTTTTTGACATGCGTGCATGCGCGCAGACATGTTCGTATGTACCGTTGTTCGTAACACGAATGTTCGTAAGTAGGGGAGCGTCTGTATTCGTTGTAGAGCATCTCCTGATGGCTGCATTTGATTCATGGTGCGAAGAAACCCGTTTTGAAGAGCAATATGTATGTAGAGTATTGAAGCACTGTTGTCAGACAGAAGTCTTAGTTTAACTAAGCAGGTGACTTCACTGCTTCTTCTGGTTTATTCTCAAAGGAATAGGCATCAGTGGATCTTTACTTCGGATGAGAACCTGAAAACAGGTGGCTTGCTTTACTTCCTTCTTTACTCTTGGTAAAACATATCAGTGTAAGGCTGTAAGCCATAGTTAGCTCTACTGTAGACTATAATCCCTAAAGTGCTTGTTAAAACAATACCCTTAATATGACTATTCAGTTGCTGTTTTGCGATAATCTTAAACCTTTTTTTTTGTTTTTTTTACTACTGCTCTGCGCTGCTGGTGCAATTTGTTGCAGGTGTTTTGTAATACAATGTTTCTTTCACAGATAAAAAAGACAGATCTGAAAGAGTGCCTGATGTCGTTCAACACATTCTTTTACAATCTTGAAAAACTGCACCCATGGTCAAAATCCTCTATAAATACTTTATTGGAACGTTTTATTTATTATTGTACTCTGCTTTCTTGCTCTAAATAAACATTGATCTGTGTTGAATTAGAAAAAACAACAGTGTAGGACATTCACAGCAGATTGCCTCTCATTCTCTGTATATCATATCATAATGATGTGCAGGCTAAAACCTGTTTTATTGCTTGCTCACCTTCTTGCTTCCTCTAATCTCTTCTAGAATGGCATTCATCGTGCCTAATTACCTCTGCAGGGACTTTTGGAAGATGCGGCGGTGTTCACTAGGCTCTGATGACATCAGGGTTAAAAACTGCAAAACATGGGTATGATGAAGGGTTAAAGCGGCAAAAATGAGGTGAGGACGTGAGATCTAGTTTGTGTGTGAGGCTGCATAACCGACGCATTCTCATCTTACCCCCGGGAACACGTGATGATTTTTACAAGACCAAGGGCTTAAGTATAGCTTAAGTATAGGCCGATGAGAAAATTAGCATTTGGTATTATCATCTAATTTGCTGTTTGAGTGCTAAGTTAGGAGCTGATTACGACATGGGCCTGGACAAAGAGCTAACCTGGCCATTGAGTTTCTTCCTTGCTTTTCATTTTGTCCGTCATTACTCTTGATGCTTGGGCTTCAAAGTGTGCCAAGCCAACTGGGGACAGTTTTGGATGAATAGAATCGATCCACTCGGTGCCGGTATTTGTTTATCCGCTATGTTGGAGGTCCAGTCGGGAGGATAAGATAGACTTGAAATGGAAAGACTAGTAGATCGCCTCATTTTCATTTTTGTTCATTTGTTTTTCGTGTATTACTCAAATAACTTAATATCAGCTGTGTTATATATTTTAAGAAAGAAAAATTCTAACATCACTCACCACCTAACTGTATGCGAAGACACACAGAAATGAAACTGAGACTGTTTTTCGATATAACACAGAATAGTTGACAGCTTGGTTTAATTTAGCTAAACCAAGTTTACCATACATAGAAATGCTAGATAGTGGTTAGCATGGTAGGAGTCAGCAGCCATTCCGGTAAGTAAACAATCCAACATTTCTGACGTGTATGTAGTTTAATATAACATCACAGCAACAATTAATTGGCTGACATCCAATATAAGATATGTATTTGTGTAAAGAGTAATGTAAACATTGAAAATGGCATGATAAGCATGTACAGTATGTAAGAAGTGATTTCCAACATTGCTAAGTGTTAAAGCTGATACCTTTTTACTTTGATTAAGTGTTTTGAACCAACACGCCACTATGAGCTGGGAATTTGACTCGCTGATTCATTGGAGTCACAATGTCCGTTATTTCCTTGACAAATGTGCTTCTCGCCCTGTTTCAAAATTGGTGCCAGTAAACGGTGAAATGAGATATTCTCCCTCCCTCCAGTATTGTTGCAGCCAAACACCACAGAGTAGTACACATTTTTTATTTTTAAATTGGCTATCAGATTTAGCACCGGAACAAAGCAATGCGTAGACCTCCAGGATGGTCACTGCGGCCATGTCTAGAAAGGCATGGCGTGATGGGAAAAATATCTGCAGTACGGTATATGGGGTAAATTACGCAAACAGGTTTGTTATTGCAGGAAACTGGGGATAAATGTGATAGAAATGGGAAAAATAAATCCAGGTTAACGTTGTCTGATGTTCGGCTGCTCTACAAGAAATACAATTATTTATAGCCAACCACATTTTAGTATTATAGAATTATATATTAAGTAACGGGGCAGGTCAGTGGATGAGTAGCGCGCCCACCTCACAGTTCTGAGGATTGGGGTCTATCTCAGCTCCTCCTTTGTGGAGTTTGTTCATTTTCTGCTTGCATGGGTTTTCTCCTGTAGCGCCGACTCATCCCACATTCCAAAACAACGTAAGTAAGGTTAGCTGAAGACTCAATTTTCCATAGGAGTGTGGAAATATCGTATCGATTGTCTGTCTATTTGTGCCATGGAATTGTCCTACAGGGTGTACCCCGCCTCAAAGTATTTTGGTGAACCAGAAGATTTTATATGTGGCCTCAAAACTATTAAATCATGTTGTGGTCACATGACCACACATTTGTTGCGTTGGATAGTTTAGTGCAGGGTCCCCAACTAAATTGGCAAGAGGTCCACTAACCCGATCAGTCCAATTGACCGGGATCCGGACATGAAAAACACCCAACTGCAATAATTTCATTTTCTGCTTTTTTTATTCAATAGTAAACATGTCAATTCATTGACAAAAACCTCAATTTCTTAAATAATTCAACTTATTTCTAGTCTAGTCCCCATCACTAGTTATGAATACAACAATTTTCACATTATTGCCTTCCTCTTTCAGCATTTCCTTTATGGCTGTGATACCCAAAATGTCCTCTATAAATGTTATAGTTTCCTCCTGATAGAATCAGACATACATCAAAAGCTGAAGATTGTCACTTAGATAAGTTGATTGATTCAACTTGCTAGGGGGTGCAATTCTTGGAACTGGACTTTGGCGGCAGGGCGAATCAGCGACCATTGGACCTTAAAACTTGCTTTCCTTTCTCTTCAAATGATGTGTCTGCCATTGCTTCCAAACATTCCTCGACTATTCCGGAGTCAGTAAAAGGATTTTTGTGTAAAAATCTGCATGCGTAGTGAGCACTAATAGGAAGATAAACGGAGCTACTAGCGCTCGATTCGGTAAAATTAAAACATATGCTTCAGTCCATTCTCTTTTCAGTGTCTACTTTTCTGACTTTTGATAACGGCATACTTCATCACGTTTGTCGTGAGAATGCGTGTACTCCAAAAAACAAAACAAAAGTTTGTGAGCTTACCGGACTCCGGCTTTGTCAAAGGATCCCGTGCTCAAATATAGCTGCCCTTGCGCGCGCCTATTCAGAAATCGTCTATCAGTAAAACTGAATATATTTCCCCCCCAGTACATACTGTATTGTTGTGGAGTAGATCTTTTCCTCCACGTGTTCGTTTTCTTTCGGGTAGTGAGAATGTTGGTTATCTGAATACAGGCTGGAGATCGATGAACAGTTCCTTCAAAGCTTTTATTTCTACAGAATATTCCGGGCACAAGTGAGTTACAGACAATGGCTGTAGCCTCTCACAAGTGCGAAGATTACAGAGGACTTACAATATTCTTATACTATCTTGAAGGGCAGTACCACACAGTTTCCAGTAAACAGTTCAACCGGAGTTGACCGGACCTACACGATAACATTCAAGGACACTATTCAGGCACAAAATAAAAGCCCATTTGAGGAATAGAGGAGGTTTTTCAGTCATGACTGCACATGGCAGAAATTGCGATGACACTCACAAAGATACATCCGTAGAACAAAGCTCTACTGAGGAAATAAGGAAATTAAAACAGTTATGACTAAATCTGGGCAGAAGACCCTCTTCAATATTTTTAGAGGTCTGGATGAAAGAACCCCGGGTTTAGTTATTGCCTTGTTCTCCCCGATGTTAGGCTGCTTGGTAATCAGCGTTAGCAACATTAGCTTATTTTGTCGATGATAGTTAATCTAAAGTGTGTAAATGGATGAGGGAATTATAACTATTTTCTATGTGTGAGGTGAATCCTTCATAGAATAAAGTATAATAAAAAGATGCATTGTTCAGTGTAACTGGCTATTTTCTGTATTAAACTTAAATACAAAACAACGTTGCGACCCTTTCTGGTCCGCATTAGGCTACTTGTTACCATTTTGATACATTTTGATCTTTGCCTGTGGTCTTTACTCTAATGAGTTGCTATCTGGTGGATGATGTGTGCATGTACATGCAGGGTAGCATCTGTAGATGAAGCGTGACTCCATGTGGACAACATCAAGCCTGCCGCAGCCTATTTTCCATGTGGTTTCCTCCTGACCGTAGGGGGACGTGAGTGTCTGATGGTCTTCCACTTGAATACAGTTGGCCTGGTGCCCAAAGCCAGGCCTGTGACCTCCTTGACTCTCTCCCTCTCCCGCTCTAAATTCTCTGCATTGTCTTGCTACACCTGTGGCCTCTGGCTGCTTCTGCCCAGTTCATTTCCTGATACGGAAATATATGCACGCTGCATATATACAGACCCCGTGTGTGTAGTCAGTGGTAGAGAATGTGCTTTATTCTTATTCCGTTTATGTGCCTCATATTGTTTGTGTGTCCTTTAGAGAATATTTGAACAAGCAGAACATCTGACAAAATGTCCCATCTCTGCACTCTCTATTCCCACCGCTTTCCCTCAGGAGGCTGTGATCACATTTGTAACACAGATCTTCTGTCTCAAAATCAAATATCTCTGACTCACATCTGAAAGGCGCAGGCTTTGTTCTGATGAAGGTTACAGGCATGTACATGTGGTATGTGTTTGTGTGTTTCCTATTAAAAAATGTGTTTTTTCATGCTGCTGTGTTGTGGCGATGTAGCCAATTGGGCAGCAAATGGATATACTACAGCACGTCTTCTGTTTTACACGCATCTCTTTTTTACTCCCTTTTTTCTTCCTCTTGATTTTGTCATCTATAGCATGTGTTGTTCCTGTGCCGGTTTGCCCATTCACATTGGTTCTTGGTAAATGTGAGTTCATCTCTGTGCCTGTGTGAGGCCGCTGCTAGTCACACGTCTCTCGGCAGGGCATTAGCCCTCCGTAAAGGCAAGGTCAAAGCAACACAGAACACACAGATGCAAACAGTGAGCGCTCTTGGCGAACCTCCCAGGCATCGACTCCTCATTCCATTTTCCGGCAGAGGAAACCTTCAAAGAGAATTGAATTATAGAACCTACTCTGGAAGCATGTGGAATATAGTTTGTGTAAAAAATAAATAAATACAAGTATGTGACTCTTTGCTGTTAGACTTAAAACAGTAAACTCACAGGATTGCACAAATGAAGCTCATTGTATCTCTTAACACAAGCAGCATATTTCAATAGTTGTACAGTTAAAAGAGATTCCTGATGTAGTATGCGGTGGATTTTAAAACTGGTTTTATTATGTTAAACGATGCCTCTGAAACCACACAATTTTGATATCAATAAAAAAAAAAAATGGCAAGAAGAAAAAAAAAGTTGCACAATGCCTTGAAGTTTGATGGGCTGTCATGTCAGACGTCACATGATACGGTAGCTACTAGGGGTGTGAATTGCCTAGTACCTGGCAATTCGATTCGTGTCAAGATTCATAATTCGATTCGTGTCAAGATTCATAGGTCACGATTCGATTCAATACCGATTAATCCCGATGCGAATCTATACATTGATTATTTCTTTTTCTTTTCTTTTTTTTTTAACTCAAATTTAGAAAATACTAATCAGTAAACTTGTACATGGACACTAAGATTTGTATGAAAATGTATTTATCTGAAAACTCAGGCTTATAACTGAGCCACTGCATTTAACAAACAGGTTGCAGTCTGTTTCATGTTTGAACAGCACTGACATCAAATATCAAGGCTTAATGTTCCATTAATATAACATTCTTCCATGCTTAACGTGTGAATCCTAACCCTAAGTAAGACGGTTTGTTGAATATTCCCATAAAAAATGTATGTTTAAAAATCGATTTGACCGCATATCGAATCAATTCAAGAATTGCGCACTGTAATATTACGATATATTGCAGAATCGATTTTTTCTTACACCCCTAGTAGCTACTCTATCATAGGAGACCCTAACGTGCCTCACAAGAACTCAGATCAAACAAACATCAAAGGGTTAACTGCCATGTTGTACTCACCAACCTTTTTGAAACTGAGAGCAACTTCTTGGGCACTGATTCATGATAAGGCCGACTACCTATAGTTTGATAAGCACTTCTGTGGTTCCTTCAGATTAAACTACCGTACTTTGTTTTTTCGTAAATTAATTAGGATTTAGATACTGGTTTAGTCAATACCATGTAAGAAAATAGTCAAAAATGTTTGTCCATGTCTTATTTTGATTAAACACAGATGATAATCAATCTGCTTTCATGAAGGACTAAAGACATCAGAGAATATTTACAGTTGAGAGGCTGAACTCAGAGGATTTGGACAATTTTAAGCTCAACAATGGTTCAAACCGATTACACTGTCATAAAAATAAATTGCTGATTAATTTGCAGATCGATTAGTTATCGATTAATTTGGACACGTCTAGATATTTAAAACTTTTTTTTTTTATTGCTGTGGTTCTGCTGAGTATAATTAATACATATAACTACACTAAATATAAGAATAAACTTTTACAAAATGTGTCATCGCATGTACTTTCTTTTTTTTGCAAGCTTATTTTCCGTCTCACCTCCTCAGAACTCATCTTCTGCTCTATACTTCCCGTGTCGGCTTGACAGGTGTGTCAATTATTGCTGTTTGTTTCCTCTTCCTTTTTGTTTCAAGAAATGTCTTGCCCAAGGACACAACATCAACACATGACTTGGAGACAGTGGGATTTGAACAACCAACCTTTCGCTTGCTGCATAACCTGTTCTACCTTTTGAGCCACAGTCACCACCAAAATAAGCTGTAAAAAAATGATCTTTACAAAAGTTAAGCATTCACATTCAGAATTTTGGCTGGGGAGTCCCAGACACATTATTTGACAAAAATACGATGATACATTTTCTGCCCTCCCCTCAATAGCATCCACATAGGTCGTTTTTATGTGACCAAAATTACGACCAAGCGTTACGCATTCTGTTTTAGCTATTGAAAATGAAAAACTGAACGAAACAGTAGGGAATAAAATCTCAGCACATTGCAGCAACTTAAATCATTTTTTTAATGTTGTTTATTAAAAAAAAAAATACATTTAATTTGAATCACTGTCATGCGCTTAGTGTCAACATGTTTTTAGCATGAATTCCATGTGGCTATGTTTCATGCACATTTTTTGTTAGAAACTCACTCTCGTTACTTTCAGTCCCACTACTCAAATGAGGAGTACATTACTTACATTGGAGAATGCTTTGTTATTGTTATATAATTCATTGATTGTACCATATCTGACCTGTTGCATTGAAGTGTGGGGGTGTGCTGGCAAAACCTACACCGAACCCATTTTTCTTTTACAGAAACGTGCTATTTGTGTTGTTTTTGGATGTGGATACAGAGATCACACTGATCCAATATTTATACAACTAAAAACTTTAAAATTGTATGAATTCAATTCAAAATTTATTTGTCATTGCAAATAACATGGTTATAAATAACGAGGTAACGTTATGAGCCCCAAATACTGGCATAGTGTGTCTATAAAGTGCAGAAGTGCATATGAAATGTCTAGTTAAATGCATTAATCATATCAAAATAATAAACATGGACATTTTTGGGGGAAGAATTGATGGAGTTTAACAGCCTTAAAATACATAATGTATAAAGCCCATCATTACATTTTACCAATTAAAATGCAAATCAAATTCATAAAAAGGGAACATGAGTACAAATTAAGAGGAACAGATATCTTTTCCAAACCTAAATACAGAACAAAACAAAAAGAACGATGAATTTCAACTCAAGGTGTCAGTTTGTGGAACAAACAATGGATTATAAAACTAAATCATCTTAGTCTATTTGTATTTTTTTTTTAAATGTATAAAAGCTCAATTATTGAAAATATATATAAAGCACAAGGTGATGCTGTTGAATTATTATGTTTAATTGTTACATTGAAAGTGTTTTGAGTGCTTGATGTCATTTATTTTGTGTTGATCATTTTTTTGTGTTGATCACAGGCAGATATCATAAAGTTTTACTTCTTTGTCCCCTTTCATTCCTTTTTTTTTGAAGAATTAAATATTTTTTTTGAATTGAACTCAATAGATTTTTTAAAATTGAAATTCAATTAGTACATTCAAATAACGACATAAAAAAAAGTTGCTTGAGATGGACCGATACACATTTTGAGAAGTTGAACATTTATATGATCAAAATTAGTTAAAAAAACACACCACTCAACGTTCCTTTCCTTTTTTCTATAAGGCAGGTATGTCATTATTTTGATACTTTTTCTTTCAGGGAATCAGGTGCCACTGATATTTGCTATTTTAATGTTCACACACACACTGCCTCATAGAATGAAATCAAAGGAAAGTTGAGTTGTGTGTTCCTTTAAAGAAGGCAGCAATTTTAGCTTAGCAAGCACACGGTAGCCTGGTCATACCATCTATTTTTCTTTCCTCTCGTCAGTCTTTCCTCTGGTCTCTTGAGGTCTCCCTAATTTGTTGGAATTTAGATGTTTCATGGGTTGGTGAAAGACTCTGGTTGGTAACCCGGTGGGTAGTAGGTAATGTCTGGTCGGTGCTGGATTTCACTTTCCTTTCTTTTCTTTGATCCTTCCTCGGGTCTACTGACAACCTCACGACTCTAGCTGGATTCTGAAGTATTCAGTTTAGGTGAACGGTATGGAATTTTTAATAGGTTTTAGGTGAACTAAAGAATACACACTCCCACGCACGCACACATGCACACACACATACACACGCACATGCGCATACTCACGCACATACAAAATAAAAAAAAAGAGAGAGAGCAATGATGATGACATGTCGAATCGGTAAAATTACTGAATCAACAATACTGAGCTCTCTCAAAAAAAAATAAAAAATTAAAATTAAAAGGACAGAGAGAGGGAAACATCCCATCAGTGCGACCACTGAACACTACCTGGTAAGTGTTGAGCCACGCTAAGCAGAGTAGCCACCTTGCCGTTGAAAAAGGGCCATTTTTTTTCAATTAACTCTTTGACTGGCAGACGTTTTCAGAAACGGGATGTCGCCAGTGCCAGCCGATTTAAGCATTTTGACTGATCTTTCAAGGTCCACAGAAAATGTTGTGTTTGGACTATGGAAACACACATACTACCAAATGAAAGATTGAACTCTCATCTTTCATCAGAAAAAAAAGTTTGTTTCTACCTTATTCCGTTCTTCAGTAATCAACAATAGAAAATGGTTAGTTTCACCGAAATGCTCTGTTTTGAAACAAAAAGCGGAGAAAAAGAGCTTTTTGTGAAACTATGTTATTTCATGCACTCTAGTGAATTCTACACTTCTTTTTGTCCATGAATGATGCCACAAACACCTAAATAGTGCTTTACTTTTGTAAAACGCTATCACCAACAATGAAAAAGTGTTTTTTGGTTGCAAAATACGTTTATTTCCGTTCAACAGTGTAACAATTTGACAAAACAATTTCGCAAACTATTTACAAATGTGTGCAACTGTGGTGCTATTTACAATTATGTGGATGTTTCAAATACAGTTTTTCTTTTTGTAACGCTCTCCTGCGTGCAAGGAGAGGGAGCAGGATTTGCACAACAGCTACGTTTCACTTGCGATGGCTCCTTTCGCGTGCAGACGTTACACTTTCTTGACGGCCTTTTTTTCCGGGGAATAGCAAGTAGAAGACTGTACACACTCCTCCAATGAATATCCATTGGACTCGGGGCACTCTTCGTCGTCCGATTGAACGTCCGCCTGAGCGTGCTCGGTTGTGCTCCGCGTTTTCCGGTGTTTGCATCGCTAGCCGGTGAACCTTTATGACGTCGTCATAGCCGCCGCGTCAGCGCTTCCAACTTCGGCGTCAACCTCGGAGTCACCATCATCATCATCGATGATGATCATCGTCGTCATCAATGTGCTCTTTAGCGTTGGTCGATGCCTTTCGTCTTTGAAAAAAATTCCCAAGTGTGAGCTGCTTGCGGTCGCCATTGTTCGCTTCTTCAGCCAGCTAGCTCCGCCTCACGTCTTCTACTGCCGCGTCAATGCTTCCAACCTCGGAGTCACCATCATCATCATCGATGATGATCATCGTCATCATCAATGTGCTCTTTAGCGTTGGTCGATGCTTTTCGTCTTTTAAAAAAGCTTGAGCTGCTTGCAACTGGTCGCCATGTTCTCTTCCCTTCCCCAGCCATTATCCCCTCTAGCTCCGCCTCACGTCTTCTACTGACGCCTACCCAATCTTGTCAAAAGAGAGTCATTGCTGCCATCTAGGGGCCAAAAATAGTTATTAGGCTAACTAGATCTGCTTGAAACTTTCACCACAGCTGGCCAAGGCTTTCCTCCACCCGTTTCAAAAAATAAAATAAAATAAAATTGGATGACGTCTTTTAACGTCATTGGCGGCCCTCCGTAGGTTTTTACTTGACATCTTTTAACGTCCACATTTTGACAGCTGCGTCTTCATTTCCTGTAGAAAAAGAAATCATTTTGTTTGTCGGAGAGCAAACATTAGATCTTAGTCAAGTAGGTAAAGTCTATAGAACATTGATGAATGTTGTACCCTTCTGGGTTTTGTTTTCAAGAAATTGCTTTGTCAGTAGAACGGAACAACACATGGCTGGAAGGGGTGCGAGGTCAACCGCAGTTCAAAAAGAAAGCTAAGTAAATTATTTTCTAATGTCTCATCAAAAGGCCTGAGTTGCCAGATAAGTGATTGAAAATAAAAATATGAACCAATTTGCAATAACCAAGAGTTTCCTTTGAGTTTCAAATAGAACAAATTAATCAGTGTATTTGAGAACATGAAAATGTTGACTTTACACTCAAGTGAAAACACATTTTAGTCTCCAATCAGACACTATCCATTCAGACGCCCGCCCACCTCCCTCCACAAATGCAATGTTACACAAACAGATGGCAAGTGTGATGCATGCACAAAAAAACTAAACACATTGAGATACCCAAGCAGATGTGTTGAACAAAATAAAGCACACACATTGAAAACTCAAGTGGAAGCTTTGTCAAAAAAGACTTTTAACCGTGGTCATTTACACACAGAAAGCAGCCAGCAAACAGATGCGCATGAAAGTGCAACCGATGCAAAAGGCAAAAGGTTGTCCCCCTGAGTGTACATTGTAGAGGGAAGTGAAGGACCTGTGTATCCGCAACTTGGATCGGGAGCTCAAGAAACACAAAACAGCAGGTTGGGTGAGAGAGGGAGCGCACAAGACGAAGAGTAAGGGAAAGACAGGGGGAGCAGATGGGTCAGCCATCTGCTAGATGGAGGAAAAGCGAGGGATGTGAAAGGAGGAGGGAAAGCGCGGGAGAGTTGATGTGTGTGTGCGCGCGTTGCGAATAATGGGAATTGGGAATGTATTTGTGTGGATGAAGTGTGAGTCTTGTGTAGGAGTTTGATGCGCTCACAAGGGGTCCATCATCCAAGCCAGGTGCCAATGGTCAGTGCAACACACACATTAAAGGATTGTGAGGTTTTATGTGAACATTCAAGAGGACATATTATGGAAAATGTACTTTTTAATGGCTTGTTTACAAATAGTTGAGTGTCTGGAGTGCTTGCCAGTGCCCACCTGCCCAGTGGGAAGTAATCAAGCCATCTTGCTTATTTTCACCTGCAAGCGATATGTTGGGAATTTCGCTGGATTGTGACTAGTTTATAAAATATTGTACATCCCCCACATGAAGTTTCTCCAAACGTGACTTGGAACTCGGCTGGGTGAAGAGCCACCATTTTCAAGCATCAGTCATTGTCTGTTTATATGGGACTACAAGGAAGAACTACCATTTTTAAAGCTATTTTACGCATGCATTTTTACATTGCATTGTTCTTATACTAGGCTTGAATTTATTTTTTTTTACTTTGAGGAGAAAATGTCTAACCTTGTGAAACATTTTTTTTTTTTGCAGGTTAATCTCAGGGAACTGAAGCAAGGGTTTTATTAAACAACAAAAATATGACAATACTGTAGAACGAATGAATAACTCGTTTTCTTTTTTTTCTAGAATCACCGGTTTTTGTTTCTGAAATTCACAATGTCTATAGCAGCAAAAGCTAAACTGATTAAAAAAAAACTATTTATCCGATAAAATTTATAAAAAATAGGGGTGTCAAAATTTGTGTGTTAATTTTGAGTTAATTTAAAGTTTCCTTAATGCCACAATTTTTTTTAAACGCGCGATTAATGACCGCCATTTACTTGGAAAGCCTGTACTGAGGGAATTCCAGCCTCAAGGCAGCAGACACATCCACGTCAAAATTTAGCAGTAATAAATGTAATAATAATGCATATATTTGTGGAGACAGGGGTCAAGTTGTATTTTACAATTTTAAAAATGTGCAGAATTTCACAAATTACTTCATGTTAAACATTAGATAGCTCTTAATATGAAAAGAAAATGCACTAGGCTGGCTGTCACCAATGTCTTACCAATGCAATTATGCCATCTAGTGGCAGATAATTGAACTCAACACAAATCAATATCACACTCGTTTTTTTCCCCCAGTACAAGACAGCTTTTTAATTTTAGCTCAATTTTATGAATTCTTATGAAATTACTGTATCTATGACTAAAGAGTGCAGCCGTATTTCTATTAGTTTAACACTTTTTCCACTTTTATGTTAACAAGAGTATGAAAACTTAGAAACAAATATTTTATTGTACATTTTATTGTACATTTAGAAATATAAATTTGCGATTAATCCTGAGTTAACTATTGAAGTCATGTGATTAATTATGATTACAAATTATAATCGCCTGACACCCCTAATTAAAAATGATTCCTTTACTTGTTAGAGCAGCATAGAAATAGTAGTACCAACATCCTTCACTGTTTCCACAACAATTGAAGTTTTTAACTTTGTTTCCAAACTAATTTACAGTGGGAATCCCCCCACTAACAGACAACAAAATATACATTAAAATGTGTAAAACAAAAAGGGGTGGGGGTCGGGGGGGCAACAGCATCCATATACCGTTTGTATGGTTAAATGCATCTGTTTTGAGGAGCTGATCTGGTTTCTTCTGTTGGAAAAATCTGCCTTTGTATTGTCATTAAAGTTGAAATGTGTCCACATAGAACTCCTTTTCTTTTCATTCACTTTCTTAACTATTCCAATAGTTAAGAAAATGTCTCCTCGCTCTGTTTCCGTCTCTCTCACCCGCCTGCCACTTCGGCTTTTATGCACATGCACTCAGACTAATTGACAATTAGTCTCTGACAATTAGTAATTGACAATAATTTGCAGGCTCTTTTAAATTAACGATGCTAGCTCAGTTTCATTCACGACCGACAGACACATCAGTACTTTGTTGTCTAGGCATTGGAATCCCAGTTTTGCGAGTCAGTCATTAATGAGGCACATATTACAAATTTTCACACCAAAATGCTGCGATGCAAACTGCTTTTTTTGAGTCTTGTAACAGGAGAACAGTATGGCTTAAACACAATGAGAACATTGCTGCTGTTGGCCACAGCTCACGCCCAGACACTCACAAGCATATATTTAATACAGGTACACAGAAACTACAATACATAATTGGCTGAGATGTCCGGGTTGGTAGTCTTATTAAGAAGATGTTTGATTACTTCAAATGACTGCGTACATACCCTGTCAAGAAAGATGTATTGCCAGTCAGTGGTTGCTCTGAAGTAGACGAGTGGGGATTAGGTCGAACAAGTGGAATTTGGAATTTCACTTTGACACAGTCAATCTTATTACACTCACTTACATTCAAGAATAAAAATGATAACCCAGGGAAAAGGAACCCAGTTGCTGCCAGCAGGATCGAGTAGACCACATCAAATGACACCTTACAGTCACCAATTCCTCAAAATTCACTTCCAATGGGCACTAAGGGTTAATATTCGGAATCACTGCATGCTTGTTGGTTAACTTTCTAGGTGCTGTCACCCCTGGTCGGGCGAGGGCGGCTCTGCCCCTCCTTTGGCTGCTGGGTGGCGGCTGCGTTTCGGCCGTTTCCTGGGCCTCTTGGGGGTGCTGCGTTGGGGTGCTCTCTCTGTTGTCTGGGACGGCGCCGTCCCGGCACACTCCGTGCCCGGCGACGCAGTTTGGGGTGGGTGGGCCTCCGGGTTGCCCCGTGGTTCCCTCTCCCCTTTGTCCTCCTTGTCGCCTCTCCCTCCTCACCACCCCCCGCCCGTCCTCCTCCGCCTCCCGGTTCCTTATCCCTTGTCACCCTTCCTCTACGCCCCTTTTCCTGCTGCCCTGCCGCCGCCCCTTCCCCTTCTTGTCGTCTCCTCCTGGGTTTGCCCTGGCACTGACAAGGCCTGGGGGGCCCTGGGGGTTTGTGCTTTCCCTGTACTGGCCGGGGTCGACGGCTCCCCTCTTTGGTGGAGGTTTTCATGCATGCCAGATCCACCACACCAGCATCTACCGAAATTCAAACACAATCTGCTCCTTCCTCTAGTCGCTGAATCGGTGGCGGCTCATGTGGATCTCACTCTGCTTCATCCATCCTTACTTCCTTTCTTTAGTCTTTCCTTTGGTCTCTTGAGGTCTCTCTAATTTGTTGGATTATACGTATATGCTTCTGAGGTTGGTGAAAGATTCTGGTTTGTAACCCTGTGTGTAGTAGGTGGTGTCTGGTCGGTGCTGGATTTCCCTTTTCTCTCTCTTATTTTTTTATCACTCCTCGGGTCTCCTGACAAATGGACGGGAATTGGAATTCTGAAGTATTCAGTTTAGGTGAAGGGTATGGGATATTTAATAGGTTCCAGGTGAATTAATGAGCACAAACTCGCACGCACAAATGCACACGCACGCACAAATGCACACACACGCACACAAAAAAAAAGCGAGCGCAATGATGATGACATGTTGAATCGGCAAGATTACAGAATAAACAATAATGAGCTCTTTCTCTCTCTCTCTCTCAAAAAAAATAAATAAAAATGATTTGAACAGGCAGTTTTTTTTTTTTAATTGATTTATTTAGCTTTTACTAGATTTGTGTTTATTTGTTCAATAAAACAAGTTTACGCCTTATATTCTCACAGTGGAGTACACCAATCAACCATAACATTATGAGCACTAGACATTCAATACAAAAGCTGCATCTAAAATGTAGCTTTTGCTAAGGTGATAATTATCACAGAGTGGAATTAATTTAACATGTTCAATATTGTAGTTGTCATTTGCACGTAATTACTGATGTGTCTGACTTCTATGCAGGCAGTGTTGTTCCAGTTCCCACTCAGTGACAGTGTAAACGCAAGTGTGAATTTTTGTCTGATTCTATGCGTGTCCTGTGATTGACGGGCAACCAGTCCAGGGTTTAACCTGCCACTCACCCAAAGTCAGCTGAGGTAGCTCCAGTTCGCTGCAACCCTTAACAGGATAAATGCTATAGAAAATGGATGGTTGGTTTTCAAAGTCAGTCTTCAGGGCTACCCTCCATGTCAATTTTTTCCCCCCAGTGACAGTGGTTCTATTTTTTCAGCGCCGTTGTTTTCTTCTTGCTTTGCAAATGTAGGTTGCATGCTTTATCCTCATTTTCATAAGGGTTGTGGGTGATCTGGCGCCTATCCCAGCTGACTTTGGGTGAGAGGTGGGGTATACCACGGACTGGTTGTCAGACAATTGCAGATTGGAAAACATGATAAAAAAAATAAAAAATTCAGTGCCAAAACCTTTCAGAGTCAATTGAAACAAGTATTGGCACAGAATTTTTTGGGGGGGTGTGGAAGCGGCTCACTATTTTGATATGGCCTTTTTTCATAATATTTGAAGCTGAATTGGGTCAGACCTGGTTAGTACTTGTACTTGGATGGGAGACCAACCAACTGATAATAGCAGGTGTTGTGAGCTTACTGGCTTAATTCATTCACTCTCAGCCATTTTCACTGAAGCAACCCCCTTCGCTCCCGGGCTGTTTTTCTGGATTTTGAGTGATTTTGCAGGCCCACACAATATTGTGTTCTATTGCTATAAAAACATGAAACCTACCAAAAAGATTAGAGTATCTTTTTTCATCAGGAAAAAAAGGTATGTTTGTATCGGTTTCCGTTTTGCAGCAATTAGCATTAGAATATAGCTAAGTAAACTTAAAAATAAATCAATAAATAAAAGAGAGAGAGCAATGATGATGACATGTTGAATTGGTAAGATTAAACAATAAACAATATTGAGCTCTCATAGAAAAAATAATAAAAATAAATAAATAAAAATAAAATAATATATCTAAGTTTCATCATTATTCACGAACCTGTTGAAAACAATGGTGAAAAAAAGCTTGTTGCAACATGGCACTGGCTGATCTCTTATACTCTTTTTTGTAATAACTACCATTGCTTTAAGCGACCTCTTTAGGTCAGAAACTGCATCAGAGCCTTCTGTATGCTCTAGCATACCCCCCCCCCACACATAAATATATTTTGGAGTAAATATGAAAGTATTAAAAAAACATATTTATACGTTTTTGGGTTTGAATGAGTTAAGGGACGGCAAATCAGCCAATTCAGAACCGGTCCCAAACCCAGATAGAGAAGATTGGAGTTAGGAAGGGAATCCATATATTAAAAAAAAAACATTCCTAAACGTTATTATTGTGTACAGATGGCACTCATAAGGATAATGAGGATTACTTGGCACAGACCTCCAATTTTACCAGAAAATTGACATACAAACATGGATGCAAACTTTTCAGCAGGTTAAGGACTTTTCATAAATAACACTTTGACTTTTCTTTGTCATGTTTGGGTTCTGTTTTTCCTTGTGTGTCTCCCTTGGTCTTGTTAAGTGTAATCCTGCCCTTCCTCGTGTCAACCAATCAGTGCCCTCAGCCACTTGAGTCTTACCCCAGGTGTGTTTTGTTGCGTCATTAGCCATTAGCGTGTGTGTATTTAGTCTCTTGTCTCCCCTCTGTCAGTGTCGGTTTATTATCATTTCCCTCCCGTCATGCTACCAGTTTTTGCCTTGGTGTCCGCCCCACGTTTTGTTTTTGCTTGCCATTTAGAGTTCGCTTTTGTTTTGTAGTAATTAAAGTCCTTTTTTGTACATCACCTTCGCCTGCTTCCCTGCGACCGGGTCCTCCACCAAACTTTGCCTTCTTGACATTCTTAAGAAACCTTCCTAACAGCAGAGGTAAAAAAAAGAATAAATTGGTTGATCTATATTGTGAAGATGTAATAGTATTTAGATGCTGCGCTATTGAAAAATTAATGGAAACGAAATCTTTGGAGAAAATGTTTTTGCTTGTTGATTTGACAATGTATTGCGGTGTTTTCTAAACAGACAAGCCAGTGAATGCCACATTCTCCTTAAATTGGGAGTTAAAAGCAAATGTGGATTTTTTTTTTCTTTGTCGCAGTTGTGTAAAACGATCTGTTTATGAGCAGTTTCATTTTGTTATAACAGATTTTAAACATATTGAGAGGACAGTGAGCCTGTAAACACATAACTGCATCTAATCTCTTGTTATTATGAGGCGGTCATTATGATGCCATTGTGACTCCTTGCTCTTCGTCAAAATAAAATGAAAAGCGCAGCTAACAGCATCTTGTTAAAGACATTCCATAAAACATTTTCATTGGTGCTTTCGATGTGCAATGTGGACATCACATTTAAAAAATCAAGCTCATCGGTAAGTGCGTAAAGACCTTCAAATTGGTTAGCAACAGTGTTGCTTTTGGATGCTGTATTGATACTGAAAAATGATCAATAACAATGTGATATCAATTTTTGCCCCACATACAATTTCTTTATCACACAGAATGATCACTAGACCTTAAAGGGATACTTTTGTCTACATGTTTTGTAGCATTCTACAACCTCACTGTGCCTTTTTCTGATCTCAACCATTAGTGTCCCATGTAAAGATGTAACGTGTACAACCTCACTGAAAGCCTCATCTTAACCCCAGCCATTAACCAACAACACTAAAAAAGACACTATGCTCATTACCAGCCTGTTAGTTCAGTGAGATAAACGTGCGTATTCCGCTCAGACAGGCAGGGTTCAAGTCTAGCTTTTGGATTTTTGCGCTATTCAACATGGCCAATAGAGGTCGCTAAACTACAATACGTGACCCTTGGTCGTATTTTGATGCACGGTAAAACGACTAATATGGTCATTGTTGTTGAAAAACTTGTTGGCACAGATGATGTCATCTTCGATCGACAAGTGGCGAAATTAGTTTTTACAGGTATTCAATTAAAAACGAATACAATTATTTTTTTAAAGGTAATAATTGTTCATGAAAAACAATGAAGGTATCACATTAATTATAGACACTTCTGCTCGATTATAGAAAAAATTATAATCACGATTATTTTGGTAATAATTTAAATCACGATTATTCAATCAATTATTTTTTGGTACAAAACAAGAAAATGTTTAAACATTTAAAAATATGAAGACAAATAAAATAGTTTGAAACACTATAATTCTGTAAGTTCCTTTTGGACCAAACAAGAGTTATTAAATTAGTCATTTAAAACAAAAAAGTGCAAGCATATAAATGTAAACAACTCCAAATTATTATGACAAATCTTTTAGTTTTGTTTACGATTATGTTGAATATGTAATTGTGGAGTATAACAATTGAAATTGTAATTGAATTTCGATTAATTGCACAGCCCAATTACCTTCTTACTGTTGAAAATGGCTCAATGAGTCAAGTATCCCTTTAAACACTAAAACATCAATAATAGGTCAATTTTGCACATCAGTGTAATAATGCACCGTTGTTGTTGTTTTTCTATTAATGCAATTTGTCAAATGTATTTCAACGTGCAGTTTTGTAGAGATGAAACTAATGAGACACAAAGTTGACTTGGAGCGATCTCCCTTTGCACAAACATAATGCACACACATTGTAGCTCACTCCTAGTGGGAAACTAAATAAACATGCTTCATTTTTAAGGTTGCACGCTGTTATATTGACATTTACCAAAACAAATTGCGGAACCAAATGTTTATTCCCCCTAATAATGTTGACTTAGGTGCATGTGCCCAAAACACACATTAATTACTATGAAAGTAAAGGTTGCTGCCACCACATGCGGCTGCGCGTCACTTTAAATGATGGAGGCTCAACGATGAAAAAAAAAAAAGACATGAAAGTAAAAAATGACAGAATTGGGAAGGAATACGGGAGAATGCTGTTTGTTAGGGGGGGGGGGGAGAATATCGGTAGTACAGAGAAAGAAAGCAGCGTGGATGATATAAGATTGAATAGCAAAAAATGTCTATTACGCATATCAAAGATCAAAGAAATCACATAGATGTCAGAAAATGTGGACCAATTTATGGAGAATGGCAGAAAGTCTGGCTCCACCTGTAATTTACACTCTTGTCAGCTGGAACAATATGAATGCCAAAGCGAACATGATGGAAAAATGACTTAGCAGGAATGGGCCACCACACTATATGGCGTCCTCTTTCATATTCCGCCATCACTGGGACCGTTTTGTATTCCAGTCACAGAGTGCACTTTCATCACAGCCCATCATTGTTAGTGTGATTGCAGGTATGAGCGATTCATCACTGCTGGCTTCTCAGCCAGTGGCGACTCCATTCGGTTTGTGTGTGTGTGTGTGTGTGTGTGTATGTGTGCCGGCTGAGCGCTATTAACTTGCGTGTAATTTGTACAAACTTTATTTGCTCTTGTCTCGGATGACTGAATATTATGCACATTATTGTGATTACCGCCCGTCTGCTGTTTGCTGTCCGCGAGCACGTCTCCCCCCCCCACCCCGCAGGCTTGTCCCAAGCGAACACGTGCACGCACACTTGCTTTTGTCTCCCTTATGAGTCTTGTGATATCGAAGCCAACGCTCTTCCGTCTTTATTGTCTTAGTATTCCAGTGCGGCTGTTCATCTTCCCGGCACACACGCAGATGCACAACCTTTGCTTTGAGGAACGCAAGACAGCAAAGGGGGGGACGCAGAAAAGCCTTTTATCAGCTGGCAGGTTGACATTGAGCCTGTACTCTTGAAGATGAAAGGTGACACCTCACGCGCACTTACACGAATATTCAAATCTCACATTTTAAGATGCTGGATACATTTTCAGTCATTTCACGCATTAACAATGCATTAAGGGACGTTGCTGGAAAATGTGCTTTGAAATTCTGAGAAACACATTTATTTATTTATAGCAGATGAAAGAGCTGAATTTACTTTTAAAGTTTATAATGTATTTATTAGTATTCTGTGGTCTTTTGAAAGCTCTACGTGAAATACTCTTTAACAGGACATGAAATATACATTTGGATGGTGTACCTTTGAGCTACTCAATTATAAAGGTTAAAGAGAACATTAACCAAAGTTAGGCAAAAATAATTATGATAGCGTGTCAGTACAATTCTCCACATGTCTTCATTTTAGATTCCACCTTAACTGGGTGTTGGGAAGTTTAAAGAAAACCCAAGTCAACATAAATACTTATAATCTTCTGAAAGATGTAGTCTGAAACCAAATTTGACAAATAATCTAGTTAATTTGCAGTGTGCAAGGGAGGTTGGGAATTCATAGCTCACTAACTCGTGAGTTGTGCTCTAATTATGAAGAAACTAACTACTGCATTGGCCCAATTATATAATGTTTACATTTCATTAAGGAAACAAAAGTCCAGCTATCCATTTTCAGAACCAAGTAAATGAAAAACTAGAGCTTTGTTAGTGTATAAGAAATAGTTTACAATAGAGCTGTCAAAATTAATTGACAAATATTATATATATTATAGTATGTATTATAAATATTTTAACTCATTCACTGCCATTGACGGCTATAGACGTCAAAAATTCAATTTAACTATTTCTATTAGTTTCACATTTTCCCCACTTTTGTTAACAAGAGTATGAAAACCTAGAATTTTTTAATTGTACATTTAGAACAGAGATAAAATTTGTGATTAATCGTGAGTTAACTATTGAAGCGATTAATTACAATTAAAAACTGTAATCGTCTGACGCCCCTAATTTGTAATAATCTTTTCTTTTTTTAATTAGGGGCATCAGGCAATAAAACATTTTTTAAATTATCACATGACTTCAATAGTTAACTCACGATTAATCTAAATTTTTATATCTGTTCTAAATGTACAATAAACATTTTTTCTAGGTTTTCATACTCTTGTTAACAAAAGTGGAAAAAAAGTGAAACTAATAGAAATAATTAAAATGAATTTTTGACGTCTATAGCCATCAATGTCAGTGAATGAGTTAATAACAGAGTAATCGTTTGGAGCTGTTTTTTATTTTATTTAAAATTGTCCAAATGCTGTGATTTCAGCATATCAACAGTAATTGCTCACTGATTTCTGCGATTTTCTGTGATTTTCTTCCTTCATGAAGGAAGACCGATCATCTCCCATCATCTGTTTTTATTTTGGAAAACAATGATCGAACCGGTAACGTAGTACAACATCAATCCCACTTTTTTTTTTCATCACTATACAAATACGAAGTACAAAATAACCATCAATCACTGGTTAATAAACAGTAATCAGCTTTTGTAATACACTTTTATGCAAAATTACAATGAATCAGATTAGTCGATTAATCGATTGAGTAATGGATAGATTAATCAATACTAGAACTGTTTGATAGTGACAGCACTAGTTTGCATGCATTTGTCTATAGCTACTTCAGTATAAGCATACATTGCTTCCAGTAATAAAGCAAATTTTCACAACAATAATCTTGGTATCAAATCAACACAGAAAGATAATGTCAAGAAACTAAACAGGTTTTGCTCACATGAATCAATCAATGATTTTCTTGCCTATAGTCACCAGTTCAGTCCAGTCCAATCCAGTTTGGACTGCTTGTTCAAATACATTTTTAGGTTGGTGAGTGTGTAAAGCCTTACATCTCTGTGTCTGACACTGATGTTGTGTCCTGATGTGGTCGTCGTCCTCTGGGAGTTTAGCAGCTTGTGTTGCAAAATGATGTAACTGTGTCCCTTTAGTTAGCCAAGTGTGCCTGGTTGGCTAGCTTGAATGAGACATCAGTGTCTTTCTTCCTCTGCCGCTTATCCTCACCAGATGACGGTTGTGCTGGAGCCTCTACAAGCTGATTTTGGATGAGAGGCAAAATACACCCATAATATAGTCGCTAGCCAATAGCACGGCACATAGATTTAAATAATCATTCCCACCTATGGACAATTAATTCATCTACCAAACATGTTTTTTTTGGAATGTGGGATAACATGCAAACCACGCAGAAAGGTCAGAACCCGGATTTGAACCCACAACCTCAGAACTGTGAAGATGTGGGAAGCAGTCGTCGACGAGACATATTGTGCCCCCCCTGCCACAATTTAAAGCAGTTCCTAGGATTACAAGCCACTTAACATCCACTTCCAACTACAATCTAACGCAATTGTTGAAATCATTCATTCACCCGGAATGCAAATGAGCTATTCCTCAGCTCGTCCCCCCTATGTGCTCTGCTACCATGTCAACCGTGGGTGGTGCTATGGGGCTATGAAGCAGTAGGGGCGATTGTAGGACTTGTCACTTATGAGGCACGTGCGACTGACAGGAAAACAAAACTAACATACAGATCAACAATTAACATTAACATTCAAGTATGTGCTTGCTATTGAAGGCTTTATTTGATTACTTTATTAAGTGTAATCTTTTGCGTGTTCAAATAAATCAGAATTGAGATCTCATGAAGAAGTTTTCCTTGCAAGGGATTTATTAAGGGCTCTTAAGACACAGGAAAAAAGCTTACATTCGAAAAGTCATGATAAGCCCCCAGTGTGTAGAATATGGAAACACCCAGTATCTTTATACTAGTAGAAAAGGTTCTCTCCGCCTCTTAAATTTGACAAAGAGATAGTGTTTAAAATAAGCAGGCACAATATACTGACATGTCCATCTCAGCTCCCCACCAGCTTCGGAGAAATTAAGTAGACAGGCTTTGACCTTGGACCTTCAGTTTTTACGACCAAATGACTAATGACATGAGACTTTGACAACTTTTAAAACATACACATTCTTATCCCAAGAGAGTTATATCACATCTATATACCTATAACTAAATTCAAAAACAGTAAAAATAGAAATTGAAAATGTTCAATGTCAACACTATCCAAAGCAGTCCAAACATGGCAGCCCTCTTTAGCCTTTTTTTCTTGTACATGTTCTAATACTGTAATTTGTTTGTTTTCCTCTTCCCCTAACACTTCCAGTTCCATCACCTCTAACTTCATTTTGAGCATGCCGTGCTTTCCCAAATGGTCCATGGTGGAACTCATCAGGGTTACCTCAAGTGCAAAAGCCTCTTTTAAATTTGGCAGCCTCCATCACTTTTACACCTGTTACTAACAGTGCATGCAATCTGTTCGAGTGAGTGACCAGACAATTTAGCGCCCATTTGGGATCGGGGTGAAAGATGGTAATAGATCACATGGAACACATCCACAGACAGTGCTCGCAATCTGTTCAAATGGAAAAAATATTTGGAATCAGAGGAAATCAGGTCTTTCATCATTTGGTCGTGTGTTCCGACTCCTCTAATGACGACAGTCAGTTTTTCTTTTTAACTCATTCACTGCCATCGACGGCTATAGACGTCAAAAATTCATTCGAACTATTTCTATTAGTTTAACATTTTTCCCACTTTTGTTAACAAGAGTATGAATACCTAGAATTTTTTTTATTGTATTAAAACAGATATAAAATTTGTGATTAATCGTGAGTTAACTCGTGCAGTCATGCGATTGATTACGATTAAAAATTGTAATCGCCTGATGCTCCTAATTTTTAATAATCTTTTCTTAAAAAAAAAAGAAAAGAAAAGATTATTAAAAATTAGGGGCATCAGGTGATTAAAATTTGTAATTGTAATTAATCGCATGACTTCACTAGTTAACTCAAGATTAATCACAAATTTTATATCTGTTCTAAATGAAACTTTTTTTTTCCTAGGCTTTGATACTCTTGTTAATAAAAATGGAAAAAAAAATGTTAAACTAATTCAGTTCAAATACATTTTTGACGTCTATTGCTGTCAATGGCAGTGAATGAGTTAAAGAAAAACTCTCTTCCTTCCCTCAGTTGCATTCATATCATTAGATGTTCACCCAGATGTGCAGACTGCGAGTGTATCACGTTTATGCAATGCTGTCATTTCAGCCATAAACTGAAATTCATTTACAAGGATTGGAAGAATTTGTTGAATACTTTTCAACTCTGTCCATTCTCTCTGTCCACTCTTCTCCTCTGTTGGTCTCCACATTTCGACAAACAAATTGTTGCAACGCTCTGGTAGAAACTGACTAGACCCCGCGGGGGCCAAATGCACAAGTTGCTTCTACATACAAATTGGTATTCTTAAAAAAAAGGACAAAAAAAAACAATATAGGAAATTGTGTGTTGCACATACACACGCGCGCGCACACACAGTTGCATTCATTCAGAGGTTTTGCCTGCAGGTATATTGAGAATTGGCACAAAAAAGCATGACGTGGGAATATACATATACAATTATTGTTGTCATATTCAAATGATTATGAACAGTATTTCTCTCATTTCAAAATTAATACCAGTAATTAACTTCTATGAACGTTTAGTCAAAGTAATCTTTTGTGCTTTAATTATGAGGTCATTCAGTTTAATTAATACGGGAAAAATAACTAATTACATTACTCGGTTAACTCATTCACTGCTTTTGACACGTATACTTGTCAATGACATTTTTTTTCAACGGGGCTAGATGGGGGAGAATCTGATTATGCTCCAATGTAAATGGCAAACTTGGAAACAACTACTGATGCGCAACCACCAGTAGATGACATCACAGCCCCATTTTACATGAAATAAACAGTTTGAGAATCCATGGGAGTAATGATTGCAATTTGTAAAACCTAAATTTTTTCCACTGTCGATTATAAAAGAACGGAAAAAAGGAGAGTCTATTCTGTCATTGGGCAGATAAAGATTTGGCAGTTAATATATAGTTATTGAACGTATCATGTGGATATTGAAAATTTTGAAACTTTCTAAAATGGCTGGCAGTGAATGAGTTAATACCAAAAAAAAAAAGAGTTACTAAATGCTGTTAGTTTAAACGGCGTGATTCCCAAAAGTGATGGTAACTGGCTCGGGGGTTGATCTGATAGGCAAGCGAACCCAGAGATTTTTGTAAATCGAGCAGTGAAGCTGCATCACTGTCGCTGAGTTGGCCGGAAGAAAAGCAACAAAGCCACAGCCACTGGCACTCTCTCACAAACACACACACACACACACACACACGCACACACAAGGCGGCCTGCGCTTGCTGGAAGACGGACAGCACGTAACTTTTGGTGGAGCCCAAGTGAGAAAAGCCACAAGCTGAAACAGAACACCTGAGACGTGTGTTTAAACTGGAGGGATTCTATAAGAAATTCATCAATTATAATGTGCAAGGTCATTTTGAAAATGAGGTTTCTTGAATATGTTGCGCAGCGTTACATTTCATTAATCAGCTGTCACCCAAGTAATGGGGCTGAACATAATGGTATTTTCAGCAGTGTTGTCAAACCTACTGCTTTACTATATAACAAACTACGCGTCTGCTGATAAGCACCAGGTGATGAATTGATTCATTAGGGAGCTTTGGAGCAGAAAGGCTGCGCTTTATTCACAATGAGCAGTATTTGTGTATCCCTGTGTTTCTTAGCTGAACAATTGAAGAAGCCCTATTTGCTTATTTGATTTCATTTGATTTGGGTGAGCACTGGATTGTACACCTTCGTAGATACAACCACCTTCGAAGGCTTGTCAATAATTCACACATTATCTGCTGTTACAGAAAATCTTGCCATGTTTCCTGTAGACGGGGGGAAAAAAAACTTCCTCGCCATCACAAAATTTGGTGGAATCGGCAAAGTAGTTATCGTAATCTTTCTATCCAACAAAACAAAATGACTTATTTTTGAGGAAGATAAACAGAGACTACTCCAAAAGAAATGGAAAGTGATAACCAAAAATTCCCCCACCAGACACTTTAGAATAACTGCTCACACTTCAATTTCTGTCCCTCAAAGTATCATCCACATAATGATTGGACTCTGAAAAAATAATGAAAGAGCAATTTGTTCTTTTCCTGGGTGAAAGAGGTAAAATGTTATAAAAGTCTCACTGGTACAAAAGCAGCATCCTCTCAAGTACTGAAAATGACTCGAACGCTAACTATAGAAATTGTAAACCTCAACCGGATCCATTACACAAACGTTAAATACATCGTACTCACAGAGAGGCTGATGCAGACTCCCTTTCTCTGCTCGTACCTGTCTGCTAGCTATAGCGCTCATACATGCTGCTGTGTCTGAAAATGAAACAACAACTTTTCCGGGTAGAAAAGAACAAGTTAGTAGCAGTGTTGGTTGGCCTATCCTTACAATGTCTAATTAAAATTAATTTTAATTTTAATAAAAAAATATTAAAATTTACATTAGAATTTAAATAAATGTATTATTATTATTTTTTATAGTGCAGTTTCAAATGATTCTTAATCATGTCTGATATTGTTCTTCCCTGTAAATCAATCTTTGGTGTGCACATTTTGTGCATATTTAAGCATAACCAGTCAGAGACATAAAAAGCAGATTAGTTTTGCTCAACCAGTCAGAGCCCAGCCAATTCAAAGGTGAAGCTGAAATATTATTGTACAGAAAAAAGAAAAAGAAAGAAAATAAAAAACAACAACAATTGAAAGCCATGCAGCCAAGACACAGACACTGAAATGATATCAAATGACTGTTGGAAATAAATTATTACAATTTCACATGAATTGGAAATGCATGTCCATGCTTCTGCTAATGTTTGAGGACACGTCTTATGATCCCAAACATACAGTACTGGACATGGTCATCTGAGGTAAATGGCTTTTGCTTTGCATGGCTTTTTCTCAGATGGACTAATAAATCTTCATTCAAGATGTAACATGATTTTAATTAGCGGAGTCTACAGCCACTCAAAACACAAGGACAAAAAACAAGGAGTTCATATAGAGAAAAAAGTGGAAGGTTTTTGCTTGGTCAAGTAAATCAGCAGCAGTCACTGCATTCAATGTTCAAACTCTTTATAATGTTACAGTGGCTGAATCTTTATTTTTAATCTAATGTAGTCTAATTGGTAAATACAGTTCATATGTATTTTGCTTTCAATAATTTTGCACTTGGACCTATAGTATGCCACTGCATTTTAATGTTGCTCAGAATGCCGATATAAAGGATCTTTTTTTTTTAAGGTGTTTTTTTGGTGTAAAAAGTTTGAGAACCACTGCTACCGACCTTGTATTTTATCTGCTAAAGAAGAGACTGAAGGGAACAAACAAGGCTGAGTGTAAGCCTAAAAAACATCAGCAAAGCAAAAGTTTGCCGATGTCAATGGGTCACAGCCCCGATTTACAAACAATGTTTACCAAAGTAATTTAAATAGAAATATGGAATATTCTTTCAACAATTCTCACTGAAGCTGTTCCTTCTTTTGGAAAAAAAGTGCTGTGAAAAAACACACACAATTTTTTTTTAAAAAAACAAGCCAAAGAAAATCTGCATCTTTTTGTGGTACTCTGGTTGTTCCTTTAACACCACTATATATATATATATATATATATATATATATATATATATTTTTTTTTTACGTGCAACTAATGACCGCATAATGCATATATTTGTGGAGACTGGGGTCAAGTTGTATTTTATAATGTTAAAAATGAGCAGAATTTCACAAGTTACTTCATGTTAAAGATTAGATAGCTCATAATGTGAAAAGAAAAATGCACTGAGCTGGCTGTCACCAATATCTTACAAATGCAATTATGCCATCTGGTGGCAGAAAAATGACCTCAACACAAATCAAAATTAGTTTTTTACAATACAGTACATCTTTTTAATTTGAACTCAATCTTATGAATTATTATGAAATGACTGTATCAATGACTAAAAGATGCAGCCATATTTCTATTAGTGAAAAAAATAATCCACTTTTATGTTAAGAGTATGAAAACTTAGCAAAAAAATATTTTATTGTACATTCAGAACAGATATAAAATCTGCGATTAATCGCGAGTTAACTATTGAACTTATGCGATTAATTATGATTACAAATTTGACCAAGTTGATGTATTTGACCCTGATTTTCAACTGCTCTTGCCTCAGCCACTCTCTTCTGTGTCAGAAAGACGATTACGTTTCAAAATGATTAGAGCATTTGCACACACGCTTTTTTTTTTGGCGTTCTGGCCCTGAGACTCCCCGTACATCACAACTTCTCATTCATTTTGAATCCATGCTGCACAATACACCGCCACGTCAAGTGATGAGATTTTAAAGGCTTAGCTTCTTCGCATGCATGTTGAAGCACATCAAGTATTTAACCTGCTATGAATCCAAGGTAAAAAGGGTGTTAAAGCTCTCAGGGATCTCTTTGTATCCCCTTAAGGTGTTGCGCAATGTTACGCTCGCTGTAGCGTCTTAAATGATGCTGATTTGGCCGGTGGCGCGGCTGCTTTACCTGTTTCTCTTCTTCGGGTGCAGCTGCTGCTCATGTCAACAATATCTTCCTCTTCAAGGTTCCATTTGGCTTTTTAAAGGTTGTTTTGCATTTAAGCTCCAGCTGCTAGACGGCTAACATCTGCTTGCAGGGGCTCTGTTGTGCATATTTTTTCTCCAGTGTGCACACTACAATTAATATGCTCACCAAAGCCGCTAATGTTCGTCTCGTAATTATGCAGATAATTTCTCGCCCAAGTAAGTAATTGTTCTGCTTTCGCATTAAAGTAATGCTAACAGATATGATTCTTTTTGGCACTGTTACGTCTTTTATTTAGATGAGTGTAAATGTATGCATATTCTTTTCTTTGATAGCATATTGTGGTTCGGGGTGAGTTGGTTATTACCACTCGTATATTATTATTATCACACTATTAAAAATGCAGAAACATCCTCTCAGTAAAAATGCACGAACCAAAGATACACACATATATGCTTTAATACAATATAGGCTCATTTATCAACCCACTCCGTGAACAGAAACGCCCGAGGTGTGCATAGTTAAACGTTTGTCTTTTACACAGAGCACACTTTTTATATCGGCGTGTGTCAAGAAGAAGTCTCAATTTCTTTCACAATCCAATGACTCACGTTCACACCTGAACCGAAAGTGGAGTACCAACAGAAAGCCCATGCAAGCAGTGTGACAACTTGCAAAACCCCACACAGACGTCCCAAACGGCCGCGTGGCAGATGTGCGACGCACCAATTCACCGTACTTCTCTTTCTTTAATTTCCGGTGGGAAAATTGTTTCTAAATCAGATCAAATTGGAGGTCATCCAGAATCCCAGAACATATTGTGTCGACCTTAAAAGGCCCCACTGCATGTTTATTATTCTGTTTGTAGTTTTCAGAATGGAAATGTATTGTCCTGAGGGGTGTTTTGAACATGTGCAGGTACAGGTGTACCTATTTTGTTACGTGAGAGTGAGCTCTGCTCAAATAGTGAAATTAACCATTAAAATGCTTCTTCTTTTCCTTTTGGCTTTTCCCTTCAGAGGTTGCCACAGCAAATCAGTTGCCTCCTTCTAACCTTGTCATGTACCTTCAGTTCCTCTTTAACTACATCCATAAACCTCCTCTTTGGTCTTCTTCTAGACCTCCTGCCTGGCATTTGGAAACTCAGCATTCTTCTGCCAATATAGTCACTATCTCTCCTCTGGACAAGTCCAAACCATCTCAGTCTGTCCTCTCTGACTTCATCTCCAAAGCCTCTAACGTGCTGTCCCTCTGATGTACTCATTCCTTTTTTTTTTTTCCAGGAAAGCTCAGTATTGTTCATTCGATTTGACATCATCATTGCTCTCCTTTTTTTTTTTATAAAAAATTTTTTTTTTTATATATATATATATTTTTTTTTTTGTATGTGTGCGTGTGTGTATTCATCAGTTCACCAAAAGCCTATTAAAAAAAATCCCATACTAATAATATAATATAATAATAAATTGCCAAATGCAGAAACATCAATGTAAGTTACCACGATGTAGTGGCTCTCGCTAACAGACAGAATTAAGTAACCAGAATTAGGTTAAAAAATTCTATATACGTAGACCATGTTTCTATAAATTTTGATATTTGGTTTTTATTTGAGGCAGATATTTTTTCCATTAAAATGTGATTTATGAGGAGGTTAGACCATTGGTCGATATTCAGAGTTTGTTTATTTTTCCAGTTAACAAGAATTGTTTTTTTTGCGATAGTAAGGGCTACAAGTGTAGATTGAAATTGTTTATGTGGTAAGTCAATTGTTGTTAGGTCACCTAGCAAACACAAGTTTGGAGATAAAGGTATCCTGCAGTCCAAAATAGCGGAAAGTTTTTCTAAGACTTTAGTCCAGAAATACATAACCGGAGTACATAACCATAAAGCATGAACATAAGTGTCTGTAGTGTTTTGTAAACATTGGAGACAAATGTCGGAGTCTGAGAGTCCCATTTTCTGTATCATATATTGAGTAATGTATGTTCTGTGAATAATTTTATATTGGATAAGTTGTAAATTTGTGTGTTTTGTCATTTTAAATGCGTTTTCACAAACTTGAATCCAAAAGTCAGATTCCGGTGCTATAGTCTGTCTCCCATTTCGAGATGGGTAAAGATATTTTATCAGTATATGAAAGTATATGATGTACTCATTCCTGATTCTATCCAACCTGGTCACTCCCAAGGAGAATCTCAGCTTCTTCATCTCTGCCACCTCCAGCTCTGCCTCCTGTCTTTTCCTCAGTGGCACTGTCTCCAGACCAAACAACATGGCTTGTCTCACCACAGTTTTATAAACCTTTCGTTTCATTTGAGCTGAAACTCTTCTATCACACATCACACCTGACACGATTTTTTCTAACACCCCTAGTATATACATACTAGGGGTGTTAGAAAAAATCGATTCGGCAATATACCGCCGTATTACAGCGAGCAATTATCGATTCGATATGCGGCCAAATCAATTTTTAACCATCCATTTTTTATGGGAATATTCAACAAAACGTCTTACTTAGGGTTAGGATTCACACGTTAAGCATGGAAGAATGTTATATTAATGGAACATGAAGCCTTAATATTTGATTTCAGTGCTGTTCAAACATGAAACAAACTGCAACCTGTTTGTTAAATGCAGTGGCTCAGTTATAAGCCTGAATTTCCAGATAATTACATTTTCATACAAATCTTACAGTGTACATGTACAAGTTTACTGATTAGTGTTTTCTAAATTTGAGTAAAAAAAGAAAATCGCAATAATTAATTTATAGATTCGTATTGGGATTAATCGGCATCAAATCGAATCGTGACCTGTGAATCGTGATACCAATTCAATCGCCAGTTACTAGGCAATTCACACCCCTAATATATACATATATAAATATACATACACATACATATACGTAAGTACAATCAGTTTATTTAATTTATTTTAATTTACACAGTAAATTCTGTAGAATAAATTTGACTCTATTGACTCAAATAGTTTTAGAGTAATATTTACCCTTGGAAGAGAGTAAAATAAAAAATTGGACAAAATAAAAAATAAAAGTGTCCCAAGGTAGGAATGAACTCATGACCTTCAGCTTGGAAGACAGCCAATCTACTCCCTGAGCCACGTAGCTCCTCTGCGTTCTGCTAGTATATCGATGTTCAAAATCGATGTCTTTGGTCTCTTGGAGAAAAGCAAACAGTAGGCGGGGCATAGCTCAAGTGCTAGTGTGTCTCCCAAGCTGAAGGTTGTGAGTTCGTACCTCAACCCTTGAGTGAGTTTTATTTTTTCATTTTTTTATTTTACTCTCTTCTTAATGTAAATCTTAGTTTACTCTAAAACTAGTCTAAACGAGTCTATTTGGTCCCTATATAAATAGAGTCAAATTTGCTCTAAATAGAGTCAAAATACACTACAGAATTTACTGTTTATTAAACCCTCAAGGTTACATTTAAGGAACAAGAAACTAAATTAAAGCTCAAAATGTTATAAATTTGGTTAATAGTGTACATTTTATTAGCATTTTTTTTGTATCCCACCTTCCTCCCACAGTATATTCAAGTCAAACAAAGATGTAGCGAGGTCGACTTCAATAGTGACCGATGGGTGAAATATATATTTTTCCAACCTCAAGTGACTTTTATATCGCTCTATATTACTTTTAAGACGATAATAACTTTGATCTTATAAGGCCAACTGGCTTTAATAGTCGTAGTCTTTTGAAGATTTCAGGTGTGCTGAGCAGCTAGTGCAGCACTGTCGCTTCACTTTCTGTGTGGAGTTTATATGATTGTCATATATTCTCTCCCCTGGAGATTCTGGTCTCCCCCCCACAGAGTAAATTATGTGGGGGTGACTGAAGACTCTACAGCGCCTGTGTTGTGAATATGGATTGTTGATAAGCGATCAGTTCAAGGTGTGACCCACATCTAGTCTTACCCTGTTAGCAGCTTCTCTGTAAGCCTGTATAGGATGAATGCTAAATGGACAAAGCTTATATAGCACTAAATATAATAGTATATTAAATAAACAAATAGTACAGTACAGCTGTTTTGTAGGTAATATCATGAGAATTTACACTTACACTTAATTAATATTAATGAGGCGGGCCAAACTCGGCGGGCCAGTCATACTAGACGCATGTAAACAGTCCACTAGCAAGATTTCTACTGTGCTAAATCGACCAATTCTGTCTGAGAATGATATCCCTGGTGCCAAATTCACTGGTATAGACGTCAAAGAACATACAAATGTTCGGAGTTTTACTCTGAAATTCTTGGGCACAACCAACAAAACTCGCTAATTCTTTCAATTATCATATCCTTCCCACTTATAAACCTGTTTCCTTAATTCAGAAAAGGCCCTACAGATACATTTTCATACATGTCACAGCTGCACGACAGGCAAAACTTTTTTTTAAAAATCAGGCGATAAGCAAGGTTCGAACAACAGTGGCAAGGCCATTTTAGCATTTTTCCTCGTCATTCATTATTTTCGGGGTAGTGCCAAACGCCTAAAAATAAAACGAAGACAATCGCTTACCTCTTCGGGACGGCGGTGGCCGGCAAGAGCAGAATTGTCATCGTAGGAGGATGCATGCATGGCCCCCAACAAAATGTTTACTACATATGAAGGTGAAAGGCTCACTTCGCTGGCGTTTAACTGCTCTTTTGGACGTCCGCAAAAGTTGTTCACATTTATCCCTCTGAATTTTTGGCTTCGGGAAACAAATAAAAAATACATCCTTCATATGTGGACGGTCGCAGTGTTTGGAGTCGTTTCTGCAAGTTCCATAACAGCTGTGTTTACTCGCCATGTTTTTTTCCCCGGAGATAAACGAGAACAAAACAAGCACTTCTAGCATAGGTCGTCAACAAGCTGGCTTCTTTTTGACCTCCTTCTGGTTCAAGCTGCTGAAATCACGTGACCTTGCGGTTTAAAAATAGCATTCGTGCGGTACACGTTTCAAAAAGTCTGGGACAGGGGCATGTTAACCACTGTGCTACATCACCTTTCATTTGAACAACAGTCAATAATCATTTGGGAACTGAGGACATTATTTGTTGAAGGCTTTTTCTACATCATGCATGCTCCACCAATGCCCAGATGAATATGAAGCGCCCTGACTGTTTTACTCTGACTGCATCTATCAGCTTTTATCTTCCCTTTATAGTAAAGTGTGCGGACCCTCACACTCCACAGTTTCTTTGATGAGGGGAGGGGCGGAGTTTTTCTTACCTCATTTGAAGTAGGTGTGGGAATCTTTGAATGTCTCACGATTCGATTCGATTTCCGATTTTTGGGCCTCCGATTCGATTCAGAATCGATTTTCGGTTAAGAATGATTTTTGATTCAAAATGATTTGATTGACAATGATTTTTGCTTCACTCTATAGATGTGCAAGGAATTGTAATGATCTATTCCAGTCTGACTCGCTAATGCTAATTAGCACGCTACTCGCGGCACTTTTATAACTCAAAAGAACGGCTCCACACTGCAAAAAAAACAACTTTTATTGGAATAACTTGATCGGGACTTTTTCCTTCTACTCTCTAATGTGGCTACAACTTAGCAGTGTATTAGACCACGTGGAACCACACTGCCCCTAAGTGGACAAATCGGGTACAACATGAACAGCGCTCCCAATAAAGGCACACACAGACAAAGGCAAGACAGTATTAAATAATTTAAATACAATTTATTTTGGGACATTTAAAATTGATTCTGAATCGTACTAAATGAGAATTGCGATTCTTATGAGAATTTATTTTTTGGCACATCCCTAATTTGAACTCATGTCTTTGTTTGTCAACTGTGGCTGTCGCTTTAAGATCGTGCACGTAACTCGCACGTGCACCATGAACGAGCCTAACACAGCTGTTGCCGTTACGCTTTGGGCCAGAGGTGGCAGTCGTGAGTAAAAAAAGTGACAAACTGCACAAAGATCCTTTAAGGCAGCGAGTATACAACTTTGAACAGCAAAACAACAAGCGATTTATTAAGTGTCTGGAGGGAAAATTATACACGGTAATGCTAGACAGCTTCACAGAATCAGAAACTGTAAATAAATTAACATGATAAAGATGAGCGGCCTTACAAGGTTAAAAGTATTTCAGCATGATGATTTTATATGCATGAGCAGAGCAGATCTAAATACTGATCCCATTGCTTGAATATGCTTTAAAATTGTAAACACTTGACACTCAAAAAGCTCACACACACACAAAAAATTCATAAACAGTAAGCTAATTCTTGATCAGTTAAACAGAAGCTAAGAAAAGTCAAATACGTTGCCAGGTGATGTGGAAAAAGTCACATTTCATATTACAAATTCGCAAAAAATAATTATCAACCGTGATCAAAATATGTAAAACAACTCTTTGTCAAAAAATATTTCCATTTTGGGTACATTTGGCCTCATGTAAGCTAACATTGCCATTTGGAATCAACAGTGTTATTATGAACAAGTGTGACCAGCTGGACAGCAAACAGACCCACCGTGATGCTTCTCTGATTATTTTCCACATGCGTCCGCGTGAACAACAACCTCCAGATATAGCACTGCAGAGCTGCATTCCCTTCTCTACGCTTTCCTCATCTTCCTCTCCTGTCCAATTCAGATCTTCATTACTTTCACATAGCAACACTTTTTTCAGATGTCGACATGCTTCCCAAAAAATTCTCTGCCAGTAGACCCAGTGACAAACACGGGGATGTGAAATGAAGGCAATAACGCATCCATATATGGTTTATTTGCATTCAGACAATTGCTCTTGCTTCACTTCTGGCAAAGAGCCCTTTGTCATATCTGGAATTCAGCCATGAGCAGACGCCAATAGACTAGTCAGCGCCGTGCTGTCACTCCTTGTGGCATTATTGTGAGGACGGCGGCACTTTAAACAGTAAATGCCACACATAATAGAAAGGAAAGGATTGGGAAGGAGGTATGAATGAGGACGAGAGAAAAAGAGAAGACGACAGTGCCCGAGGGAACAAACATCACCTCCTGTCTGGCTGCCTGACAGCAAGGGGCAGACAGGTGCAGGGGAGGCGGATAATGTGTGTGCGCAGAGGTGTGGCATCTTTCCAACTTAGAGAAGGGCATCCGTCTGTCTCCGCGCGCTGCGGCGATGTCTTGCGGACTTGCTTTTCGCATTAGAAGCTAAAGCAGGCCGTAGATGTGGAACACTATCATGTAAACGCGCAGCCGTCTGCTACCCTCATGCTATCTGTCACTCTGCCTGTCTCTCCTCATCTCTGTCTGCCCGGCAGCCCGGCTGCATGTTTCCCGTGGCAGTAAGGACACTTTCGGCCCACCTGCCTGTGGATAAGACGCATCCGATGCAGCTTTCTCATACACCACCTCACATATATTACCAGTATGTTCAGGACATTTGTCTGCCTCTCTTTTCCCTCTGGGTCTCTTTATATTACGGAAGCGTATTGCATTCACTTGAAGGAAAAAAAAAAAACTTCTGTTTTTCTGACTAATTTTTTGGGGGAGCTTTGTTTTTTGGAGTATTTTTTTTGTGTCTGTTTTTCAGAATTTTTTTTTCTGTTTTACTGAAAAAAAAAAAAAAATCTGAAAAACAGGCTGAAAAAAAATATTCAGAAAAACAGGAGGAAAAATTACTCAGAAAAACATGGGAAAAAATATTCCAAAAAACAGAAAAAAAGTATACAAAAAAAACTGAAAAAAATCTTCTAAAAAAAACAAAAATTACAAAAAATAAACTGGAAAAAACTGATTCCGAAAAACAGAGCTGGTGTTCTGTTTTTCTGAGTATTTATTGTTTTACCTCTGAACTCCAAGTGACTTGTTGCAGAAGCGACACTTTCCCGCATACCTCCATATGCAATAAGATGGTCATGTTTACTTACTGGCTCTCAATAAAGGAATGAATGTGTATACTGTATTGTGGTTTGTTCTTTAATCTTTCAGGAAAAACCCTTTTTAAAAAAAAAATCTGAAAAATAATTTGATAAAACGGGAAAAAATGCTCAGAAAAACAGAAAAAAAATATTCTGAAAAACAGAGGAAATGTTTGTTTTTAAAAACAAAAACAAAAACTAAACTAAAAAAAACAGGGGGGAAAATATTCAATAAAACAGAAAAAAATACTCCAAAAAACAAAGCTCCCCAAAAAATTAGTAAAAAAAACAGGACTTTTTTCTTCTTCAAGTGAATGCAATACGCTTCCATATTATATGACTAAAAAATATACGGTACTGATCAAAGCTTTATAGCACCAGCGGGGGAGGCATCCCCCCCTCCACCACGACATAACATGCGTGTTGTCAGCCTGCACACATAGTCACGACACATGTGTGCTTGCTGATGTGCAAGAAATTGTTGGAAAGGACAGCAGAAAATCGTTCTTGAGTGTGTTGTGGAGACTTGTTGATCCTCAGGGGGATAAATAGAATCTTGGTAGACAGGTTGACAGAAATAGGAGCAATTGAGATTGCAGCCCCCTGTGACATCTTGCCTGGGAAAAATAAACCAAAATATAATTATCACCCTTACTGCCATCTTAATATGAGTTTGGTTACTCTAACACTCATTAACAGAAAAAACTATTTGTTCCCACTTTAGTTTTCTGAGGCAAATCATGCTGGCAAAATAGTGAACGATTAAAGTCTTTCTTTTTTCTTTAAATGAAATTGTTTACCAACCCTTTTAGATGTGTGGCTCTTTAGTCCCTCTCCTGTGGCTCCCTGTGGATCTCTAAAAAAGTGTAGAAATTTGTTTTGTTTTTTAGATAATATATCCTTTAAATGAATGAATGATTTTGAAAAAGTATTTAAAAATGTCAGAGTCCAAATGGGTAAGTTGTCAGAAAAAGGGAGATGAAAAAGGTTTTAAAATGACCTAAAAATATCCAAAAAGTAAGCAGAAAATGACCATAAAATGTCCACAAAAGTGTCAGAAATTTTGATAGCAAAAAAGTCATAAAATCTCCCAAAAAGGAAAGAAATTATGAAAAAATGTCAGAAATTTGATGGAAAGGCAGAAATGTCTAAAAATGTATGAAAAAGGAAGAGGAAAGTACATATTGCTGCTGTCATATTTTTGTGTTGTGTCACAGCTCTAATTAGGAGTCAAGACCATACAATAGACTAACACTAACACACTGTTTTCCTTCATCACAACCTGAAAAATGTTTTGCAGATCCACAGATATTTTTCTCATTCATTTGGCCTAAAATGGTTCATTTGACAGGAAAGGTTGCTGACCCCTGCAGTAGTCTATTATATTGTTGGACCAACTGGACACCTCTTGTGTTGTTTTAGCATGAGAGCTGTGCCAGATTTTGCTCATTCAAACATTCAAAATCATCAAAGTATCAGATCATGTATACTCCAACACACAAGTGTTATTTTAGTGTTAATGACGCACTTTGCATTTATTAGCTGGACTTGTTTACTTTCTGACCATGTTTTTGAGCTCTTGAGATTAGTTTGACAATGGTTTTAAAGCAGTGCTTCTCAATTATTTTTGGTCACGTCTCCCATGGAAGAAGAAAACATATTGAAAACCCTCCTCCCGCCTCCCCGATGTCAACAACAAAGAATAACTTTATTAACATTGTTTTTTTTAGTCTGTAATAATTGATGGATGTAAAGATTTGAAGGGAACCAATTTGTCTGAAATAAAAACAAACAAAAACAAAATAATGCCACTGCCACCTACTGTAGTTGCTGTGCAATCACACTTTATTCTGGTGCGGCAAAAAAAAAAAAAAAGCATGTTTCTTGTGGGTCACAAATTATTTGAGTGCTTTTTTTGACTGTGATCAACAAAGCGTTTGATGCCCCTTCATAATTGATGCTCATTCTCTGGCTGTATTTTAATTTTTTGTTGACTTGACATCCCCTAAACATTTATATGTACATGTTCAACTTTTCAATATTTCAATACTTATATTTTTGCACAACTTTCTGTTCTGCAACAAGCAACTGAACTGAATGAATCAACCAATACATTTCCTGGTTCAAATAGCAGTGTTATTTAAACAGTCCTCTTCATCGTTCTCTTTGGGTTTGGACTTCTTGAGACCAAGGTGGCACATAACAATTGAACAACAGTACCTCACAATTACATGGCTTTCAACAGGATATTCAGACGAAGTGAAGACTACATTTTGAGTGTCACAGAATGTCACCTTCAAGTTGCAAAAGAGATACAGAAAAGCTAGAAGAATCACATAAAGGCATGCAAGTAGAAGTGGGCGTCCTTGCACTCAGAAACAACACTTGTTGTGAATTTTGACCTTTAGCTCATTGTTAGAGAACAGTAAGTGTAAAAAGGTACTGAAACATTGAACAGTTGGATTGTGCATTCAAAAGTTTATAGAAGGCCCAATTAACTCGTTCACTGCTATTGACGGCTATAGACGTAAAAAATTCATTTGAATTTTTTTCTTCACTTTTGTTAACAAGAGTATGAAAACATACAAATAAATAAATTGTATATTTAGAACAGATATAAAATTTGTGATTAATCGTGAGTTAACTATTAAAGTCATGCAATCAATTACAATAAAATGTTTTAGTGTCTGACGTCCCTAGTTTTTAATAATCTTTTCTTTTTTTTTTAATTAGGGGCGTCGGGCGATGATTTATTTTTATTTTTATTGTAATTAATCACACGACCACTAGTTAACTAAAGATTAATCACAAATTTTATATCTGTTCTAAATGTACAATTTTTTTTCTAGGTTTTCATACTCTTGTTAACAAAAGTGGGGGGGGGGGAGAAAAAGTGAAACTAATAGAAATAGTTCAAATTAATTTTTGACGTCCATAGCCGTCAGTAGCAGTGAATGAGTCATCATCTGAGTTTATAAGTTTATAGTGCATTTTAGGTTCCTCCTGAAATTTCACCCGACTGTCAAATATTCCCAACGTTTTGTGCTTGGTGTATTTATTTATTATTTTTATTTTTTAGAAAGTTTGATTGAAAAATGGCTGGCAGAGAAGAAAATGCACTTGTACTTGAACTTTGACCGAAGCCTGCTTTGCCGTGGTGCTTCTTGACCACTGACACGCCAAATTCAAATCCAGGCTACACAATATCATATTCTGCTGTTTTTGGGAAGAGATGCTGCTGTTGATTTTTCTTAATGTCATTTTTCACAGCTGGGGGCACCAAATGCAATTCAATTCATCGCTGTGGCAGAGTGAAGGCTGAAACCTTTGAAATTGTTATCTCAAAAACATCCAATTCATCGTAGAGGGCAAGACACCAAATATTGGTTGTCGTAATTTAGTTGAAATCAACCTTTCACATGCACTGAGTCATGCTTACTCAAGTGTAAAGACTGAGAAAGAAGAAGGACATAAAGACACACGGGTTGAACTTGAGACTGACTTATTGCAGCACATGTTGTCGCTTGATACTGTGCCTAAACGTGATTTTGTAGTTCTGTGTAAAATATAGCCAACTGTTTTTTCCTGCCAAACATACAGCATGTATGGCAAAACAGACTTTCCAGGCTACAAAGAAAGTGGGCTATGCAGGACCGCTGCCTAGAGGGGGGAAAAAAACAAAAAAAAAACAAAAAAAAACAATCAAAGGATACTGAATGAAGCATGGACGCACATTATATATCCAATATGTACTTTAATAATAAACCAAATAAGTGATTGCATTTCCTCACAATGACGCTTATTACCCCAATACTTGTACGAGCACACATACATGCATGTAGTGTGTGCACGCTCTTGCCGAGTGGATAAATCAGAGCTCTCATGCTCCATTGTCTGCTGCTGGCCTGTTGTACTGTGATTTTGTAATGCAGTCCCTCTTCTTTTTTTTCTAATGGTTGCATTTTTTTATGTCTCCTTTTTTTCTCTCCACTTCTGCTGGAATTAATCTACAAGGACACCCAAATCATTGGAAGAAGAAAAAAAAAAAAGGAAGAAGAAATATATATTTTTTAAGTTATACCTATGAGAAAGAGAGAGCGATATATATATATATAGGGAGAGATGGGGGGATTTTTGTCTTCAGTGAAAGCATTGAAGCTAATGGGTATTTGAAGTGATGATGGATGATGATGATGATAATGACGAAGAAGAGGGTCTGAGTAACATTCATTAGTGTAATCATCTGATGGCTCAGTGTGCATGTTCATGTTCACAATAAACAAGATAAGCTTCCAATATTACAATGGCGTACGTCAACATGTTACGGCTAGTTAAAAAAATAAAATAAAATACAAATCAAAAAGGTGTAAAAGATTTGAAAGCCAATTATCAGGAAAAGTCACTTGACAAATGACACAGAAATTAGAGCTCGATGTATCAGGAGCTTTGAAACTGCTTGGATATATATCTATAGATTCTTAAAAAAAAGGTCGTTATAGAATATGAAACTGAACTAAACAGTGTGTAATCCCCAAAAAGCAATTTCTGATTGTTATTCCCAGTCTTTCAGATTTTTCTCATATCTCACATCTCTCATACAGTATATTTTACATTAGACAACATTCCCAGCATCACCAAAACACAAAAAGTACTGTAATTAGTGACGTCCCGAAACGTGGTTGCTGACTCGGAATCGGACTCGGATAAATATGAGGTTATTTTCACAACTTTTTTATTCAATCTGGAGTTACGTGGCAAAGACTAAAGTGAAATTTCCTCCTCGGCCAGTAAGGCCTCTCGTTTTCCCCCCATTCCCCTCTCACAAGTGACCACCAGTCCTCCCCAATGTTTCCTGTGATGGATTGTCACCTCCACCTTCTGTGCTCCCTTCTCCACAACATCCACCAAGGTTAAATCGGAGCAACTGAACATTTTTTGTTTGTTGAAAACATTCACCTTTCATCCAAAAGGCTTCTTCTGTTCTACTTATAATTGGTAGGGTTCTGTTGTTATTTGAAAGAGATGTAAACGGAACGTATATGCCAAACTAATCGTCTGCTTAACAGTGTCATGACATCCGTCCCTCCCAAAATGGTCTCATTTCATGGAAAGAGTGGTCCTAACAAGCTGTTTTGAGACGACGCGAGTGACCGACACATTTTTATGTACAAAAACAGCAACACCCTACTGTGACCGCCCCCAGGGATGGCTGACATCAGAGGCAAATTGATGCCACACCTAATTTAGAACCTATTGAATTAATGGTAAAATGTTTTCATCAAACAATAAAAGTCCAGTTGCCTCGATTTAACCCTTAACATGAGCTGGATGGCTGACAATCTACTCAGACATATTGTAATTCCACACCACTTGTTTTCCTTGATTATAACCTTTCTGACTTTGAAGATTACTGCCCCGAGATATGCCTTCCTGATTCTGACTCACACTCCGATTTTCAATTATTTGGTTTTATTTGTGCAGTTTGTCTCAGCCTTCTTAGTTTTTGTGTTTTTTTTACTTCACGGTTTTCTTTTTCTGATATGCCATCTTGGTTGGCCCACTAAATCACCTTTATCAGGTCATAACATAACATTTTATATTTTGCTGCACAAACCTTTGAGGCAATCATCTCAATCAAATAATTTCTGTGAGAACTTCCTCATGAAAAACCTGCTCTGTCTTTCTCAAGTTTGAAGGTCACCTTTCACGAAACTGCACGTTTCAGCTCCATCCACAGATGTTCAATCGGTGCTTTGGGTCTTGAAGGCCCCATGAACTGTGACTTAGACCAAGCTTTCTGACACCGTCAACACATTTTGCTCCAGAATGTTGTGAGAGCATTGAGATTTTATCATACCTTACTTATACCCCAGAACAGTACAACGTTCTTTTTTTCTGTGCGCACAGTTTTGGGCAAATTTATTGGTTGACAAGCCATACACTCAATTGGGGAATGATGATGATTTAAAGGTGATAAAGCGCAAGTAGCCTACATAAATTTGTCCTCAACAACCAAATTAATATAATTCTTGTTTTTATAAAGTATTTGTCCGAGGCTAGCTAAATTCCTCTTTGGGAATTTTTCGAAGAAAAAAAAATCTCTGAAAGTTTGAATGATTAATTGAAAATGGCACCTGGCAGAACACCCCAAAACTAAATTGCACTGATTTGACCTTGGCTTCCTCAGCCGCTCTGTGTTGGATATCATCCATGCTTTGACAGTCCGAAGGATGTCATCTCTAAAAGACAAACCGACTCTCTTTAAATCCTCGTAATTTAACCGTGCCTACAATAAAAACACATCACCTCAGCAACACAAAGTCATTCCTATTGATTGTTTGTAGCTGATCTAAGAATAAGCAGAGTTAATTATGCATGAGGTAGAACTGACAAGAGTATATAGAGTCTCGGATGCCAGATTGGGACAGATTGTGAATAAAACACATTTTTAAAAGCTTGTGATTACTCACAATTGACACACTTCATTATTAACTCATTCACTGCCAATGACGGCTATAAACGTCAAAAATTCATTTGAACTATTTCTATTAGTTTAACACCCCCCCACTTTTTTGACAAGAGTATGAAAACCTAGAATGTTTTTATTGTACATTAAGAACAGATACAATTTTTTTATTTTTAATTTTTTTCTGGAGAGCTCAGTATTGTTCATTCGGTAATTTTACCGATTTGACATGTCATCATCATTGCTCTCCTTTTTTTTTTATGTGGATGAGTAGGTGTATGTGCGTGTGTGCGTGCGTGCGAGTGTGTGTGTATTCATTAGTTCACCTAAAACCTATCAAAAAATCCCATACCGTTCACCTAAACCGAACACTTCCAGCCAGAGTCGTGAGGCCGTCAGGAGACCCGAGGAAGGACCAAAGAAAAGAAAGGAAAGTGGTATAAAGATATAAAATTTGGGATTAATCGGGAGTTAACTAGTGAAGTCATGCAATTAATTACGATGACAAATTTTAATCGCCTGTTGCCCCTAATTTTTAATATATTTTTTTTAAAGGTTTTTTTTATGAATTAAGGACAGTGAATGAGTTAACGAATCCTTGTAACTTTTATTGGTTATGATTACCCATTTGATAAGCACATTTGTGGTTACATACCATTTTAATTTTGTGACAAACACTGAACATTCTAATGAGTACATCTCCTGTTGTTTTCAGCTGGCGAGTGAATCAATAAAATATTTTTTAATCACTGACCAAAACATTAAATGGGCATAAGTTTGGAAAAGGGCATTTATGTTTTTAGCGTCATCTCCCTGATCGCCCTGACTTGGAAATTTTTACTGTAAACTGACTTTGGACGAGAGGTGAGGTACAACCTGCTCTGGTCTTTGGCTAATTGCAGAAAAGCAATAATAAAGGGTTGATTTTCACTTATAATTAGAGAGAGATTGTGTTTTTATTGTTATTTTTGACAAATGTGACCATCTAGAAACACTTAATTGCTACAATGTTCATGGCTGTAATGTTCACAAATTCTGATTCCAAACCATTTTCTGCTGTTTTACATACTTTACTACAAATTTTAATAGGCACATTTTCTGCCTATGTAAATGATCTGCAAAACTGACAGGTATCACTGTACTTTAGTATCCAATAGAGAATGAGAACTGTGTATAAACATACAGTCCAAAACTATTTGGAAAATAGCAGATTTTTGTGGTTATTCTTGAAAAAAGTTCATTTTTTCCCTACGCCTAAGAGAAAATGTGGTGTGTTCGTCAAGGGAAGATACAAGCTGATAGGCGCGGTCACAGTTAAAACGTCAGGATTTTTTGTACTCATGTGGGCATTGGTGGAGCACGCACAATGTAGAAAATCTTAAAAATTCACATTTTAAACTCTACAATTCACCTTTATAATATACCGATGTCAAAGTTCAGTCAGCATAAAGCATGGAATGCTACTTTATGTGTGGCGACACATTTGAATGAGGTGAACTTTCAAAATAAAAAAACTACACAAATAAAAAATGGTGCTTCTCTGACCTGACTGTAGTTTTCACAAAGTGCTCTTTTCAATAAGGTCAGCTTGTGAATTAGTACTGAGTTGTCACTATCAGCATTTCAGTCTTCATGCTAACATAGCGTATAGGTCAAATATTATGAATTCCAATTTATATTTGTAGCTACCTTGAGTCTTTGCTTCAGTTTCAGTAAATAAAGTCGATGATTATTGTCTGACAATTTTGTTCATTTTAGCCCAAAATAAAAAAAAATAATGCTCACTTTTGACTGATTCTGGCAAATGGGGTGCATTGCATCTTGCTAAGATCTCTTTCTAATATTTCTGTTAACTTATTTAGCTTCGAGAGAAGCTCCAAAATAGTAGAATGTCAGTGAGATGCATGAAAATATAAATGTATATGATTATGCATAAACAACTATTATTGCATGCCTATTCTTTGAGGTTTGTCAGAAATATGTATTATAAATTCGAACCACAAATTACACTGGAAAAATGGGGAGTGATATTTACTTGAAATTTCTGAATTAATAAACCTTTACTGTCAAGGGGTTTGGTGGAGGACCCAAGCAGGGCAAGGAGGCAGAGGTGATGTACAAAAAAGGAATTTAATTATTTAAAACAAAAGCGAACTCAAAATGGCAGTAAAACAAAACGTGGGGAGGACAAGGCAAAAAACTGGCAGCATGACAGGAGAAAAATGACAATGAATCGACGCAGACAGAGGTGAGACAGGAGACTAAATACACACACTAACGACACAACAAGACACACCAGGGGCAAGACACAAGTGGCTGAGGGCACTGATTGGTTGACACGAGGAAGGGCAGGATTACACTTAACAAGACCAAGGGAGACACACAAGGAAAAACAGAACCCAAACATGACATTTACTAGGCTTACTACACATCCCCTACTTTGAAGTCAACTCCTTGGAACCTAACCCACTTTACGGGCTTTGTTTGCCACGTCTTCCTGCACGGATTCTTCCAGGATCCCCCTCATTTCTGTTGTTGCGGCTATCTTGATCCATGTCTCTAAAACAGATCTCCATGATGGATACCTTGAGCATGGCAAAGCAGAAAAAAACAAAATCACAATGAATTGGTGAGTTGGGAGGTCGCGCCAGCATAGCGATGTTGTATATGGCCAGGAACTGTCAGATGCTCAGGGTATTGTGAACAGAAGTATGGTGAAGCGGCCATGAGATGTCGTGCCACAACTCTCACTGTCAAAGATCGAGCGTGAGGTTGAGGAACCAAATGCAGGGAGGTCATAAAGGATTGCACTCAAAAAAGGAAATTTAATCTCAAAAGAAATAAAAGCAAAGTAAACCAGAACATGGAATAAAAAAACACACACACAAAATCAATACAGTAAAAAAAAAAAAAAAAAAACAGAATCAAAATTACAAACACATGGGACAAGACTCAACATGACTTGAACTGGGAACAAACACAAACAGACGTAATGATCAACTAATACAAGCAAACTAACGAGGCACATCTGGACAAGCTGATTGGTAGACTAAAGGGAGGGAGCTGACAAGAGCAGGTGGACACAAAACCCTAACGAGACAGACTTGAAACACAACAAGTCTTCAAACAATTTGGTCATTTTACCATGTAGGAAAATACGATCAAATAGAGCGTATTCCACCACAGCTTCCCCACGCCACAAGACGTTGGTACGTTCTGTGCATGCTCCTTCTTGACGGCAATTTGTCGTCACTTTTAAGATACTAATGGTTGGGGTTAGGAAGAGGCTGAGGTTGTAGTACGGTTGACGTTACAAAACATGTAGTCAACAAGTACTGGCCTGTTAGCTCAGTCAGATAGATGCTCGTCTTCCGACCAGAAGACCCTAGTTTGAGTCTCAGTAACTCCTGTTATGGTTCAGGTTACTGTTTTTGTTGTGCTTCTTACATGGCCGATACGTGTCGCTCAACTACAATACGTGACACTTGGTCGCAATTTGGCTCATGTCAAAGCGACATATGTGGTCGTGTTCTGTTGGAGGAATGTCTCTTGACATGAAACAAAAAAAAAAAAAACAGAAATCATATTCTCACCTCTTCTTGCGCACTGAACCAAGCAATTGCAGCAGGATCTCTTGCAACACGCTGGCTGTTTGTCTTGCCCTTATTGAAGGGGAAGCTTGTAGTTTGTAATTAGAAATTGTTGTGACACCAGTCCTGGTATTGTTCTGACACACCTCGTAAATATTATTATTCCAAATTTAACATTTCAATGTCCTGGATTGACTGTCAACCAGTTCAGGGTGTACCCTGTCTACTGCCCGAAGCCAGCTGGTATAGGCTCCGGCACCCCCGCGAGCGACCCTTGTGAGGAATAAGTGGTTAAGGAAATGGATGGGTGGATCGGATGGAACATTTAATGAGGTGAAAATAGCTTAATAAGTAGAGCAGCAGGATTTCAACATATCACCCAAAAAGGTTTCATTATTAGGACTCATTGTATTATAATAATGAAAAGGTGATGTAGGATTAACATTCTGACGGTTGAGCATCTCATAGTTCACAAGAGTCGCCTCTGTTTAACCCCCCGACACACTTTTTTTTTTTTTTTTTTAAAGAATATGAACGCTCAATTATCAGACGTGCTCGTCGAGAGGAAAGGGGGAAAGAGAGCGAGAGCACGAGCGAGCAAGCGAGTGAGCCCGTGTGTGCGCGCGTCCCTGTTGGTTGGTCTCAGGTTTGCGCGACTGAGAAGAGGATCGAGCGGGGCATACTGACGCGAGCGAAGCAACTTGAGACTATTACACCAAGATCTCGTCCAAGGTAAATTAACGGCCACTTTGTCCAACTAATTGCACGTCGTCTTGTCCATATCAGCATGTTTAGCAGAGGTCAGGCTGACTGAGGATCGGACCCAGTTTCCTCTCGTTAGAAATTCTGGGACTCTCGCCTCTTTCTGTCTGCTCCTATCATCACTCTGTTGGAAATGAATCGTTTTAAATTAAGATGCGGTGCGGATACTTTGTGTAACGTTAACCTATAGTGATTTAATTGCAATTTAATGTATGTTTTTGACGCTGCGTATTTGCGAATTGTCCCAACTCGATGTCACTTTCTATTTAAATGCTTGATCGGTGTGATCGTTTCATTTCAATGAAGGTCAGAATCCAAATAAACTGTTATCCACTGTTAATAGAGACATGCACACATGGCGCACTCGATCTGTTCCATCTTCTTTGGGTTATGTTCTAAAACCGTTCGGCGATGCACAGCCTGCTATATTCGTACGTCGTCGATGTATCAGACATTTATTGATTATAAACGATTACTGTATAACGCACGAGAGGATTGCCACTTTTGGACTGCTTTTACGCGCAAGAGAGGACTCGGAACAGACGGCTTGTCCCCCCCATCTATCCCGCTTGTCTACAAGCAGCCGTCACAGGAAAGCGAGGAACAGCAGCCCACGGACTGACTGACTGTCACACACACCGAACAGCGACACCAGCCCTCCGGGGCCAGAACATTTTTACCTGCTCACCGCCCATATATGCTGTTTCCGCTCGGTTCATCGCGTCTCTAATGAGCTTGATCGGCTACAAAAGCCCCACCGGATTGCCTCCATTTATTATGCGACCCTAGAAGTCGCTGTTAATAAGTACTTCGCCTCATATCTAGAGGATGTGAGCTGCTTGTGTTTGTGCAAAAAAAGCTCATTTGTACGCTCTCCACAAGAGCACCTATTAACGTTTATGTTTGTGGCACCATAGGACTCTATTGAGCCTCTGGGAAATACATTTGCTTGGATTTATGACCTATTTTGTCAGGTTATATCGATTATTGCAGCCCGCCCTGTACTATGTCTTTGTAAGAGCACGAAAAGTGGGTCTGCCACATCTATATATAATTTGTTGATGTTACAGGGGGCACAGAGAGGTTTTGATACACTCAACTCTGAAAGCTGGGTCAATTCTCAAGAGGGAAAGCTGTGCACTGAAAGCCCGTTGTTGAACACATAAAAACTAATGTGGCAAATGAATGTTTTCACATATACATATACATGCATATGAAGGGTCTAAAGCGACTGTAAAGACTCTGATCAGTGCCAGACATGTTTATGTATGTGGAAAGCTCATGTATTATACATCAGCGTTGCATCAGGCTGCGATTGTGTGTCAATGTCATGACTCCGTTTGCTTGTTTTAAGTGTTATGAAGCGAAGCGTGTGGAATGCGTGACTTTTCATGTAGCTTGTACTTCTCTGCTTAGTGTTTTGTTTGTAAAACATTACATGAAAAGTCATATTTTATGCACACTGATTTTTTTCCTGGTGTGTGTCAGCATTCAGTATTTTTTTTAATTTTTTATTTTTACAAATTTAGCCCAACAAGTTCCTGGGGGTACATGAGGGGGGTATTTAAAAAGAGGAGCAGGTCAATTTTAGACACGATCTATATAAGGATATTTATAAGAGAAGCAAAAAATGAGGTGTGGCCAAGAGACCGATGAAACGGACACGCAAAACCTCATTTGAAGTGGACATCTAAGAAAGGATGGAAGCAAGACACATTTTTAAACACAGTCTGGAGGCACAAGTCGAGAATGTAATGACTCCCCCGCCACCCTGACCCCTCGCTTTGAGACGATACTTATATCGTTTGTGCCATCCAAGTTTACGGCTCACTAGCGTAATGGCAGTGACAAGCGCTTCATCATCTGCTTTTATCTGGGCTCTGCAGTTAAACTCCAGCATGCCACTAGGGCATAGTAATCGAATGATTCATTTTTTATTCAGATCTCCATTAGCTGCTGCATTTGGCAGCAACCATTTTTTTTCAGGGCTCCATAACCTCAGAAAATTACAACAACAAAAAATAACACACCGTCTCTCAAATACAGTGGTACCTTGCCACAAAAAAAAAAAAAAAAATTCCATTACCGCAAGCATAAAACAAGTCATCAATTCAACTTCCTTCACAGAACCAACGGAGATAATACCCGATTAAATTCAAACAAAACTCCTTGTGTGTTGTAAAGATACAAACAAGACTAAATTAATTAAAATGTAAATGAGACCACAACATCCCAACTGTTACCGTTATTGATTCTTCATATGCACGTGTCTTGAGACACTTTTAAACATCTTATTCAACATAGGAAATTATTCAGTGATGTACTATTATTGATCATTAAGAATTCTGCCAATTGTGTGGAAACAACTTTTCTTCAGTTTTGGCTGGAATGTGCAGCGGTGCTGCTGATTCCGTGTCAACTACACTTACACATGTCTATGCACAAGATGGTATGACAAGAAACATTATAGCAGGCAATGGCTATGGCTGAAATACGATCTTACGGGGAAAAAAGAATATAAGAACATACAGTGTATCTGTGATGTCAAGAAGAAAGTGAGAGATGTTAGTGTGTGCTTCAAAAAGTTGCTGCCTTGGTTCTAATGTTTTGCCAGGGAAGCAGAAATAGCTACTAAAGACCGTTCTAAGACAAGTAGACGCCTTTCCCATCAGACCCCATCAGTGATTCAGCCTTTATAAAGTTTACTGATCATCATTTGGTATTTGGAAAACCGCTCCTCCCCCAATCGTGGCAAAAGCACACAGAAAATGTGGTGAATGATCAATGAGCCTTTACTTGCCTTTGATTCCGTCCTAACGAGAGTGGGAGAACCCCCAAGATGAGCACCCTTGGGGGCTTTTCTCACCAGACCGAGTGTGTGGCAGCCGATGGACATGCACCATTCATTAGCTGACAATGCCGTGGAATGAATCAGACAGCGTAGCCTCCCAGGAACCGGCAAACAAATTCTGAGTGATCAAGACATGAGCTCTCCCCAAGGGCCAGCGATAACATAATGCTAGTATTCCCTTTGCAATTGATTCATATAGGGAAGGAAATAAGGAATTTCAGAGCCCTTACAATCCCTTCAGTTCCTTCATGATTCCCAGGAACAGCAACATTGTAAAAGCTTTATCGAGCATGCGGCAAAGTGAAAGGCTTGTGACTTGACTGTGACTTTGCGGGGAGCGAATTCTCCGCTATATCTTCTCCAATTACCTACTCAAGGCGAGTGACTGACGAGTGCTTTTTCACCCATACGTGCTGCTCCATTTGAAATTCTCATAGATGTGAAAGATGACGGGGAACGTGTTTCCTAGCCCTCCTTTTTGATGGTGATCAATCAAGGGAGGTGAAGACAGATGATTGCCGATGCTCCCTTGTAAAAGCCGGGAATTCATCAAAGGTCCGCCTAGGCTTCGTTACAAAGCATCAAGCCCGCTGTAGTCCCATGACGCAATAGCTTGGGGTTAGACCGGGACATGGCGACCTCATCCCGAGTTGTGCCGAGACATTTAGACGGACGGTCATTTGGAGGATATGCTTGAACGGAGCAGTGTTTTTCATCCGTGGGGGCCGTTTTCAGATGGTGACGCTGTCGGTCACGGTCGGATTGTTTTCAGTCTGCTTACAATGCGCATGGTGGTTCGCATCTTATCCATGCTTGTAAAGTCATCCATCCATCCATCACCACAAGGGTCACGGGGGGCGCTGGAGCCTATCACAGCTGCCTTCGGGCAGTAGGCGGGGTACACCCTGAACAATCGCACGGGCTTGAAAAGTCATACATATTCAAATGCGTATCTGTTTTTTTTTTCACTGAGGACAAAAGCACATCCTGTATTTGCTACCTGTTGGCGGTCCGTGTTCCAAATATCACTGAATTGGATCGGCGGGAGGCGCATTCAGCTCTGAGTCGGATGGTTATTTGGGTGGCTGAGATGAAGGAGGACTCCAGCGATAAAAGTACAACATCTCCCCTTCACGGGAGACGCTGCTATTGAGAAAGACAGCAGGACGCTCAGGGCGGGATGTTTGTATTCTCAGTGTATTTACAATTTCTTCCTACTGCGTTGAAAATGAGGACCAGAAAGTCGCTTAACGACAGCCCTAGAAAGCTTGTGCCACTTTTGCTCTGGTATGTTTTTGTATTTGCTGACATTGGATGAAGAATAGGATCAGCAAGCCAAAGTGACAATATTATTTTTGATGTCATGTTGATAATGAGCCAGGAATTGAGTGCCACCTTAATGATTACTGCTCTTAACAGTTTTCAGAACCTTATTGGAAATATCTAATTAAGTTTGAGTTCCAGGCTCGCCTAGATTAAATCATCGAGTGGGTTGATTGCATTCTTATCAAATAGTGGGTTTCAGAAACTGCAGTACTATTTTAATGGAATAATTATTTTCTGTAACTTCTGTTATGGTGCTGCCGTGGCCTGGGGGTCTGAGCTTGCTTTGTCGGGCCGAGGTCGACGGCTCCCCTCTTTGTTGGAGGTTCTCATGCATGCCAGATCCACCAAACCAGCATCTAATGAAACTCAAAAGGAATTTCCTTCTCCCACTGGTCGCTGAATCAGTGGAGGTTGGTGTTTGTGGATCTCATTCTGCTTCATCTATCCTTCCTTCCTTCCTTCCTTTAGTCTTTCCTCTGGTCTCTTGCTGTCTCCCTAATCTGTTGGAATTCATCTGGTTTTAATCTGGGGTTGGTGAAAGATTCTGGATTTGTAACTCTATGGGTGGAGGGTTGTGTCTGGTTGGTGTTGGATTTCACTTTGCTTCAACTTTCTTTCCTTTGATCCTTCCTCTTGTCTCCTGACAACTTCACAAAAAAAGAGAGGGATGATGATAACATCTTGACTCGAGAAGGCTGCCGAATGGGGGAAAAAAAAAGACTTTGAATTTGCATCAATTGGATTATGTTATTCGAGCGTTTCCTGTAGAGTAACTGATGAGATGTACAATTTAAGTGAACCAAAACATTTGAAGGAAGATAGGAGGAAGATTTCAAACAAGTTTGACCTTTTTCTTGTTAGTTGACATATATTGTAATTCCCCATGAGATGGCAAACAAATACATTGCGGATGACATATTGATTTAGCTGCTTCAGAGGTACAGCATGTACACTACCTTTTGCAAATTGTCCACTTAGAAGTAGGCCTACTTGGGCAACAAAGCTGAATAATGGGTATGAAACAGCATACAAATTGAAGTATTAGTATATTACATTTGAATATTTTCTGACAAACTTCTCAAATCCACACAGCATCGCACCGCAAAAGAACGAGTCCTGACACGGGCCACTCCAAAAACATGCTAGACCAATAGAACAATAATTTACCGCAATTCAAAAGCAGTTAGGACATAATGTCTTCTTCTTTTTCTCGTAATTACAGTGCATTACTTTTTATATCGTATCCCACTATATTTTCAGGAGAACAGGCCCTGGAGAGTCATCATGGAGTGGGACTGAGGTGTGCAAGTGATGTTCATGTGAGCTTATATTACTTACATTTATATGTATATTTTATGATGATGGAACCCAAGACTACTCATTTTCTGTCCTCTAGCATTTGAAAAGTACATTTTAATGCACACATTTCACCCAAAATGGATGTGCAATTTTAAATTCCCTTAGTCTTGCTTGATTCCAAACACAGACACATGAATTGAAATTTTGTTTATGAAGAGTTTAACATGGCTTTGTGTGCAACAAAGAGTGAACCAATTGACATTCAAGATTTAAAAAAACAAAACAAAACACTGAAATAAGGGCTTAACATCCTTGCACAGCTTTTAGTTACAATTTTTGGTGAGTTTATCACAGTGTTTGTTTTTTGTTTCACATTTATCGTTGCCAGTAATTTTGTGACATGGTATATGCGCTTGAGGAAGGATTTGCTACGTAGGTGTGTGCATGGGCTGGTGGTAATGTTCATCTGCACAGCTGCATGTTATCACATCAGCCACAGATATGTGAGTGTCTGTTTCCGATTTTTGAAAAGAAGCCTCCAGTATTATGCTTCCACCTCTGACATACAAACACCTTAGGAATTCTGTAGATCCTTTTGTAAATGTGCCCACTACACAAAGGTAATTGGCTCATTCCTGTGTTAAATAGCTTCTCCTACAGGACACTGACTTGGCTGGAGTTGTTTCCAGAAGACTGTCTGTCGCGCTGCTTCTCAGGGACTTTGAGACACATTACATACTGAATTACTGTATGACAATGATGAACGGATTCTGGTAGTGCTTACAGCGCAGATCTCCTTTGTAGGGACTGACATGCAAAGTCTGAGAGACTTCATGCCAGTGGCCTAGCATGTTGGGGGAGGCAATCCAGGCAGGAGCATTCTCGTAGGTGGTGTGAGAACAACATTTCTTAAGCAGAAAAGTAAGGACAATTGCTGTCTGATTAAATCCCTATATAAATATGTACACCCTGAAGTGTTTTCACTTGTATGGGAATATATTAAATTTATATATTAAATGAAACTGTAAATTGTTAATTCAGTCAATTTAACCCATCTCGACAGTGTATCAACGCCTCTGTTGTTACTTTGCTGTCGGTGTCTCACGCTATCATAGCAACAGAGACATAAAATCCCCAGCTAGCTTAGTGATAGCTAGGACCATGCTGGCGTATAAGACCATTTACCAGACCAAAATGTCTACAAATCCACCCTGGGTTCTACCATTGGCTTAGAGTATGTAGTGGGATCATGTTGGAAGCGTCTGCCTCAACGTACCACTGTACTAACTCTCCGTTTCAACAGATTTTCAAATAAGTGAAGGTGAGGCTTTGTAAGCGTTTTGGACACCGCATGGTGCAGCAACAAAAGTGAGTGCACTCCTAGGTGAAAATATCTGATCTACACAGGAGGAAGTGGTACAGTGGAACCTCGAGTTACGAACGACCCTTTTTATGAACTTTTCAAGTTACGAACGAAATTTTGGTTGAAAATATGCTTTTAGTTATGTACTGTACATGTTTCGTTATGCAAACCGTCTCAGGTCTCAGCATGGGTGGGGGAACGGATCATACTGTGGGTCTCGTGCATTAGCTGTGTGCGAAACTCATTGCCATAGTTGTACTGATTATTATTATTTTTAACTATTAGGCTTTAAGCGCCCCAAAATCCAAAATGCCTTAAAACAACAGCGGCTGCTTTAATGTTGTTAACGTGTCAAAAAGACATATTTCCCTGGATTGTTTTTTTGTGTCAAAAAAAATAAGAAAAAATAGACAAATGGAAAATGTGAATACGATTTTTATGTTATTTTGGAAGGAGACCCTTTTTCAGTGGAGGATCTGTTGACCTTCTCCCCTCCTCATGTAGAATTAAAGCATAATAAGCACTTATTTGCTGTGATGAAGTATGCCTTAAACTGCACACAATAAAAAGCCACTCTCAAAGGTGCAGTTTTGTTTAGTTTGGGGGGTGGGGGTGGATACCTACTGGTTTTCTGGGTCCCCACCACCTTTCAGAGTGGCCAGAGCTCACCTTTCAGAGTGGTCTTTTATTGTGGGCAGTCTAAGGTACACCTGTGCACTAATCATGGTGTCTAATCAGCATCTTGATATGGCACACCTGTGAGGTGGGAGGGATTATCTCGGCAAAGGAGAAGTGCTCACCATCACAGATCTAGACTGGTTTGTGAACAACATTTGAGAGAAATAGTGATATTGTGTACGTGGAAGAAGTTTTAGATCTTTGAGTTTATCTAATAAAAAATGGGAGCAAAAACAAAAGTGTTGCGTTGATATTTTTGTTGCGTATATTTTCAGAGCGGCTGTTGTTGTGGGTGACAGTGCCTTCCCACTTCTCATTAATGAATACAGTACACAAATTAAATTCCCTTTGATACTCCTCCTAATGCCCCATGTCCGCTACATAATTTAACAGCTATTGTTGCTGTCAGTGCACATTATCATCGGCCATATGCATAATATACTGGCCAAAAACTGGCATATGACACACCATGTAATGGCTGAGATTTCTTTGGCATGACATTAGCCCTGAAGGGCCTAAAAGGCTCAATATTGGAATGGTGCTTCCAAGTCATGCTTCAGGTCCAAGGACTGGTGTAGCGCAAAGGCTTGAGTTGTGGCAGATGCTGACCACCAACATTACGTCACTGTGGTGCCTATTTAGTCGCAGTTGCTTCATAGAGGATATCTAATTAACATATTGTCCAAGTCTTGTAGTACTCTAAAGTCTTATTTTCATGCTCAAGTTGACACAGCAGTTTCATGCTTCTAGACATGGAAGACGTGGTGCATAGCCTCATCAAAATCATCAGCTACACATCCGGCACCATCTGAGACTTTGACTGCTCCTTTCATATCTGTCTGCTTTTAATGTGTACTTCCATCAAACCCACATGTGACTCTTTTAATGCCTGTTTTAACTGAAGCTGCACAGTAACCACACAACACGCAATGGTTGCCTCTTTTTCCCTGCCTCAGGGCAAGGGTTTAGTGTTTAGCTCCAGCTGATGCAGCAGTTCAGAAAAACGAGGCAGGAAAATGGTCAAAATTGCCCGAGCTAGAAAAAGAGAGATGCAGAGATGGATGAATTCTCAGCAAAGATACGGATGTTCACATCTCTGTGTGTAAGAATGAGAAACAGCATGTATAATTCTGTGACAGATCTAAAAACCGTCTTAGTTAGGGTGCATCATAAGATGGATGAAATAGCGAGATCGCTGTATGCTGTACGGGGGCAGACGGATGGAGCTCAAAATGCTTCATCTGTGTGACTCCTGATAGCTGCTGAGTCAAAGTCAGCGACAAGACATTTGAGTCTAGTATCTTTTGAAACCAGTTTTCAATCCCTATAAAAGCCTGCTGGACATGTTGTAAAGTGAAACGATTTAAGAGTCTGTTTTACAACAGATTTGCTGATATCACCGCCAAGCTGATGAAGTGTCAGGACCCCACAGAGAGTTAAAAAAACACAGCAGTAAAAGTAATACTTGTTCGATTTTCTGCCAAATTCTATTGATAAACAACACGATTAATGGTTAGAGCAGTGGTTGTTAGCCTGGGTTCGATTGGACCCCTGGGCTTCGGTGAGTCAGTCTCAGGGGTCTGGCGGAAGTCAAGACGCACACCCTGCTCACATGATTTGTGATGACATGCCTCGCTCGGCCATCATTGGCTGGAGGTCATCACGCTACATTGCTTGGCCTATCTATGCTGCAGGGAATTTGGTGCGCTCAGTAGTCGACTTGCGGCTGTTGTGTTGGTATGTCGTGTGATTTCTTATTATTGCAATCCCTTCCTACTAACTGTGTCAAGCAAAAAAAGAAAGTGGTCGGACAAACATGTGCAATATGAATCCACATGTATAACGGAACATAAGGTGTTCCACAGGGTTCAACTCTGAAGCCTCTGTTGTTTTTTGTATGTGCTGCCCCTGGATTCCATCTTAAGCTTAACAGCAGTGGTTGTTTTAAAGTGCACCATAAATATAGAGTTGAGTTGAGTTGGCATGACGGGAGTCAGCGTCCTAACTGCATGATTTACAATGCCAAGTTGAGCAATTCTAGTCCAGCACAACAAGCTACCTAGCAAAACTAAAGGAACACTTCCATAAACTGCATGGAGATCAGGAATATAAGAACGCACCTTCTGAATTAAAGGGGAAGAGAGCCAGATTCAATAAAAAGTCTGCTCTTCCTGTTCATTTTGTTCTTTAGTAAACCCTATACCAGTATAAATTAATTTTGTTTTTACATATTTATTTTTATTTGTTCGATAAAATATTATTTAAATGAATTACCGATTAAATAAAAATAATAATAATTAAATATTCAAAAAAATGTCAAAATTAATTAAGATAGAAAAATAGAGACAAAGGTAGATGAAAGTTTGTTTTTGAAAATGTCAAAAAAGTGACCATAAAATGCCCAAAAGGGAAGAGGAAAAGCCAAAAACTATTATAAAATGTCCACAAAATTTCCAAAAGTGTTAGAAACATGATATGAATGATGAAAAAGGGCATAAAAAAATAGCCATAAAATGTCCAAAAAAGGAAGAAGAGAAAGAAAATGACAGTGTCCATCAAATTGCCAAAAATGTCAGACATTTAACAGAAAAGCAAAAAAGTTTAAACATTTATGAAAACTGAAACATATAATTTATCCAAAAAGTGACCATAAAATGCCCAAAAGGGAAGAGGAAAAGCAGAAAATTGCTATAAAACGGCTACAAAATTGCCAAAAATGATAGAAAATTGATAGCCATAAAATGTCCACAAAAAAAGAAAGAAGAGAGGCAGAAAATCACAATATGTCCATAAAACTGCCCAAAATGTCAGAAATCTGACAAAGGCAGAAAAGATGTATGAAAAGTGAAGTATGAAAAACGACTACAAAAAAATTATACAAAAAACAGAAGATGAAAGGTAGAAGAAAATGAATTTCAAAGTATTGAATACTGCATCTTTTTCTGTTATGGTATGGTGCGGCTCTAATTAGCTCTTAAATCCTCAGTACATTAGGCTACGGTAACACAAACATGTTTAGTTCTTTACAATGTTCAAATGTTTTGCAGCTCCAGACAGATTTTTGCTTATTAATTTGAGCTAAAATGGCTCTTTTGACAGGAAAGGTCGCTGACATCTGCCCTGGCCTATACCTATGTCTTGAACTAAAAATAAATAACTACAAAATCATATGCTATTATTGAATAACAAATGCACATATGAAATTGGTGAGCTTCTTCACCTCCAACAAGGTTAGAGTCACCTTACCCTGTTAAGAGAACGCGATGTTGCAAATGCACGTGTCCAGGTGTGTGCATCTGTGCATTTTCCAGTCCCTGCAGAGACTCTTCACAGAGGGGCACGCTTCAGAGCATGAAGTTCATCAATATTGAAATTAATGTGTTGTGGTTCAGTTGTCATGCGCGATATTTCAGCCCTGCGATCCACTTGAGGAGGCTTTTTGATGAATGGGCAATTAGTCGCCGAGTCCTCATGCCTGGTGGCTGACTGATCTCTTTTTAATGGCACTCTTCTTTCTTTGATAAAACACAAAATGAATCATCGATACTCCAACCCCTGAGGAGCATGCAACGCCGAATATAATTGTAATTGGGTTTGTAGCAGAACATTGGCAGGCAAAGCTGAGCCTACGTGTGCGTGTGTGTGCATGTTTGAAAAGATAACTTTTGTGGTAATTATGGTCAACCACAGTTGGATGCCCATGTTTGTTTTGCCTCAGCTTTGTACTGCATATAATCCCCTAGGGTCTGCGTTCATTATTAAACGTCTATCTAGATGATCAACATTGATCTAATAAATGTGTCCTTGAGTGGCAGCGTGCTGACTGTCCCAGCCCAGCTCTATGTGCTTGGAACTCCAACTGTGTCTCATTGTCTTTAGTCCCTCTGAGTGTTTGAAGCTGTCAAAGAACAGTCCAATTAGATGTGGCAAGTCTCCCCTCTGAAATCCACTCTTAGACTTCACTTTTTTCCCTTTTGATACTTTAATCAAAAAGTCTTGTTTTTATGAATCATTAATGCCTCGAGAATGAAAAGGCAAGAAGAAACGCTCAAAGAAGTCAAAGTATTTTTTCCTCCAGTGGATACATCTCCTGTTTCATGAGAGGAAAGGCGGACGTCTGCAGGCATCTTAAACCGCACAGTATAACCGACGTGCACCTAAGTGGCATCACATTTATATGTAACATTGAGTTTATATTTGTCACAGAAGGTCACCAACTGCATTGCTGCAATTTCCTAAGCAAACACAGCAGGTTTGAAATGAGGTGATTAGTGTCACGATATCCGAGCAGATGAGCTTGGAGGGCTGGAAGCATGGGAAACTAATCTCCTAATATGTCACTGCAGGATTGTCATTCCTCATTCTGCCTGTGTGCACTAGGCACGTTTGAATTTTAACTAATTTACTGCCATTGACGGGTAGAGACGTCAAAACTTCATTTTAACGATTTCTATTAGTTTCTTTTTTCTCTCCACTTTTGTTAACAAGAGTATGAAAACCGAGTAAAACAATTATTGTACATTTAAAACAGATATAACATTTGTGATTAATCGTGAGTTAACTATTGAAATCAAGCGATTAATTAAAATTAAAAAAAAATTAATCGCCTGACGCAATTTAAAAAAAAGAAAAGAAAAAATTATTAAAAATGAGGGGCATCAGGCGATTAAAATTTGTAATCGTAATTAAACGCATGACTTCAGTACTTAACTCATGATTAATCACAAATGTTATACCTGTTCTAAATGCACAATAACAAATTCTAGGTTTCATACTCTAGTTAACAAAAGTGGGAAACAATTTTAAACTAGTAGAAATTGTTCAAATAAATTTTTTACGTCTATAGCCGTCAATGGCAGTGAATGAGTTAAAAGGAAACAAGACATATTTTCGCATTTTCCCTGCATTTTAAAACAGTTGCTGTTTGTCTTATCAAAAAAGTTTCAAACAATTTTGGTAAAAATATATCAATGATAAAGAATTATCGTCCACATGTAGTACTCGGGTTGAAAATACTCACTTTTATTGGCCGATTCTGTATTATGCAAATGAGATACTGCTCAACCTGGCCAATGGGCTTTTTTCTTCTTTTTTTTTTTGCGATGATGATGGATGGTCGACTAGGTGAGCAACTACTTGTTCTCAAACAACCCAATGTGTGAAGAGAAATGCAAGCCCAATGAACACATTTTCCCTTTTAGAGGCAGTACTTCATCACCAAGCTGTCAAATTCCTCAATTTATTGTGTATACCTGTGCATCTGACGCATGCAGCAGGCATATCACCAACAGCCAATGGCAATTTTAATAGTACAATTTTAGCTGTATTTACATACGTTTCAAGAAGCTAGCCACTGTAAAATGGAAAAACAATGAAACAGTTGATGAGGAGAGTTCAAAGAGACTGATTTGAATGTGAGTCATTTATTTCAACTTTATGCTGTCCTGGATAAAGAACCTGATTTTTTTACAGAATAACAATAACAGAAAATATCTTTGGTAGATGTTTACTTCACCTTGTATTTTTTGTAGGGCTGTCAAACAATTACATTTTTTAAATCAGATTAATCACATCTTAGATTTTTGATTAATCACGATTAATCGCTTAACAAAAAAGGCTTTTTGCATCAACATTTTTCCCCCGCCAAATTTGAAGAGCACCAGGTTATGTGTTAATTATTTTGACATTTAATGTTATGAGGACGACTTCAAATTTTTTTGACTTGACTTTTACTTGCATAATTTAAAATGGGGAAAAAAATGACCCCAATATTTTGACATGAACAAATATTCTAAATGTGATACGCAAACATTAATTAAATGCTTTACTTTACTGCATGTAATTATGTTTATTGCTCAAACACAACCTGTGCAACCTTAAACGTAGCCTTCCAGTCAGGCTAAAGTAATCTATGGTCAAAATTAATAGTGGGATTAATCTGCATTAATTCATGATTAATGCGATAATTTTTTTTGTGATTAATTAATCAGTTAACGCTTTAACTTTGACAGCACTTTTTTTGAGAAAATGACTTAAAGTATTAGATTTTTGCTGTACTGAAATATGAAAACCGTTTTGTAAAACAAATGTACTTAAATATTGGAAATTAAAGTAAAAATTCCAAACAGCGAGTAGTTGGAACTTTGATGATGTTTTATAGATCTGTCTCTTGGCTAATAAGCAAAGTTAACCTGGCCATCACACATTGTGGTGTAAAAGTAAATATAAATAACACAGTAAAGAACTGTTCAATAAATATTCTATTGAAGTAGACTAACAAAGTATTTGTACTCTGTCATATTACTAGACTGACTTCAGGTGTGTCTTTTTCTTGTTATCAACCCTTGTCGAGGCTATTCCTTTGAAGTGTCACAAAAAATCTTCAAAAAGCCCAAGAAAAAAAGAAAAGAAACACACACAGGCACATCCTTGTATGCTTGTTGAACTGAGCTCTCGTGAGGAATGATGAAGTCTCTTTGGTTGTATCGTTGACACTGTGAAAGCATATACAACTCACACAAAAACAAATCCCAAAGAAAACACAAGAAACACATGAACAAGCCGAACTGGGATCAGCAGCAGTTGAGCCACTTTGTCGGGTCATCTTGTCCCGCTTTGTTTTGATTCATAGTTTATATGTCAAACTCAGGAACGGTCTAACACGGCAGCTTGCCTTGTCACTTTTAGACATGCATGGAAAGCTAATTGAAGTGTTTAGAGTTTTTGAATGATCTGTTCATCATAATCTTTGAAGCAAGAAATAGCCTGCTAACCAGCAGATTGATGGACAACAAATGCAAAGAGGAGACGCCTCCATTTTGCATTCACTTTTCAGTTTGTCTGCATTCTTTGATGACGTATATTACAAGTGATCATTTTGAATAGCTCAAACAAGAAATCTAATGGTTGTTAAGCACACACAGCGATTTTTGGAGTTATGAGCCAGTACTTGGCTGATTTTTGTTTTTGTATTGTCAACCAAAATCTTACTAATGTTTCAGTTCCAGTCATTATTGGGCAGAAGCTAGCTTGCTGCCATTTGTTGTCCACACCTGCAGAAAGATCGATCCACTTCATGTTTTTGGTTCATGCGTGAACTAATAGCTACTACACAACCCGGCATAGTAGTAACACAAGTCAATAAAATGTGAGGAATTAAATGATTTGTGCATTATGATTAATTCATTGTTGCTTATTTTGATGTGTGCGACTTGGCCACCAGGGGGCAGTTTCATACAGTCAAGCACAGAGCCGTATATAGAAAGAGTTTGGCCAACTCGGTTTCAGCATGGTAACAAGATGGCGTCCGTATGTCATGTGAACAGCAGTTGACCAATCACAGCGTGGCCAATCACAGTGTGATTGGTCAACTGCTGGTCGCATGACATACGGACGCCATCTTGTTACCCTGCTGAAACAGAGTTGGCCAAACTCACTCTATATACACGGCTCTGGTCATGCAGACACAAAGGAAGATGAGTTTCACAACTACTGGTGACTCAGTAAACTGCATTAATATTCATCTTTTTTTAAATGATAAAGAATATACTGTATGCCTGTGAGTATTGTTATCGATACATACACATAGATAATATTTTTATTTTATTTGTTAGCCCATTTATACAGTTTCTTAATTATTTATTTGTTAGCATTAAGCTAGCAGAATTCAAGGCATTTGTTATTTGGTAAGTTATTTGGTAGTTTACATACCCATAGTGTAATTGTAATTCTAAACTTCAGCTAGGAGTGACATTTAACATCTTGAAAGCTCTTTAGTTGAAGAAATTTTGAATGTTCCGTATGTGCCAAAGAGAATTCATTGTTTCTCAAATTTTACTGTCAAGTCAGAGCAAAAAAAAAAAGCTCTCGAGAGCTTTTATCTTGAAAAACTGATAAGCTGGGCCACTCATATCCCAAGGCACCACTGTATGAGTAAATGAAGTTATGAGCGTTTGTCACGGAACAAATTAAACTCGTAACTCAATGTACCAAGCAAGGTACAAACGATCAGGCCTAATTTGACCATTTTTCCCTCCTTGCACTCCAAGTGAGCAAAGGTCAGATTCTCAGATTTCCCTGAAAGATTATCGGTAAAGTGAACAACCTCCACAGTATGCTTGGAAAATGGTTGTACCCGACAATCGTAAAACCTGTTCAATATTTACAGTCGTAAATCCTTTGGCCGAGCACCGGACTGTGATGTGAAATAGAACAATACCAAATTAGGAAGTGAACTAAAGAATACGCAAAAACAACTGATTGTGTTGAGTTTCTGTATTACGTGTCTTCCAAGCCTTTCAAGTAAAATAAATATGACAAGGAATAGACGAAATAAGCACATAATTAGCCTAGCTTCTTCTTCTTTCTTCATATTTTTTTTGACAGTCTGGATGCCCCGTGGCACCATTCATAATGCTATGGCAGACATTGTTATGTTTGTGTTGGTCACCTTCAGTATACTTTAAAGTCAGTTAGCACACATCGGAACACAACAAAGACTGTCTAAGCTCGATGCAGGCACTTGGAAAAGATGCAAAGTGGAATCTCATTTAAACATCATTAGCATTTTTCTGACCTTGGGTGGTTGCTCAGTTCAGCGGCCCCAATTTTTGTCATAACCTTTACTGGTAATGTACACGGTCCTCTGGGCACACCAGCAATCAAGTAAACAAAAAGTAAGAAGCTGTGTGCAACGTTTCTATATGAGTTTAACCAAGGTTGTCTGTCTAGCTTTTTTACCTGCAACCATCAGGATCTTTGTTGCAACTGCCAGATTTATAAACAGTGGAACATTAATGTAACAGCCCACCCCTCTCGGAATACAGATTTGTTCTTGAGTGCTTGCCAAATGGCCTCTATATTTTATGAACCTTCTCTCGACAAATGCACCATCTTGAGACTAATTATCACGGTCGCACTCAAACACAAAGCTTGTTCATTATTGCACTAGCATCCCATTTGTTTTGACTTGGCCTACATGGTGAACACGGTACGGCGGAACAGGGCTTGAATCATGTTTTAAACTAGACCGTGCATACTTTAGGTCTTTTTCTTCTGTGCGTGATATAAAAGCTGCTCTTTGTAAATGGTGAGTGGCTGCACACGGTTTCCTTTTTGGTTCTACCTTTCAATGCCATTCAGTTTTCATAAAAATTTCCACCCATTGTAAGTAGAACGAGGACATGCACGCAAAAGTTTATCTGTCATTCTAATAGAGGGTGGGATGTTTTTGCAACTTTCTATTGATCCCATTAGGGGTAGTGGTATGATTTGTTTTTTTAAATCAGGTATTAGGCCGGTGGTTGCAAATTATAAACAACTATTATGCCCAACATTCATATTTATCAGTATCTCCCATTGCCTTGCGGTAAGAATTAGATATGATAAAACACTGATTTACAAATCACCAAATTTTTGGGCTGCACTTCTCAGTCCATGATGAATAAAGAACAAAAAGCTTGCAACATCCTGGGCAGGCTGCCAGTCACTTACTGCAAAACATTGACACACAAACATCAAAATTAGCTAATACTGGAGGCAGGGTTTGAAATCTGACGCCTCATGGAAGTTTTCAAAAGCACATTTTGGTCTAATGTCGCAAGTCAATTCTTTTCAAATGTGCAAAATAAATCAGCAGGATGTTGTACATGGAAAATGTTACACTGTCAAAGGCTTCTGAGAACTTGTAAAGGGAAATCCCTGTGGGTATTCTGCTGTGTCACTTAATTAGCTGTTGAGCCAATGTGTTCATCATCCCATGTGTAGATGGTATGAAATCAGACCGCTGAATAAATACTCCTAATCGTTCGGCGATCCAATGGGGTTTGACATTGTGCACAATGGTGGTGGTGATTTTTTTCCAATCAGATAATCAGTCAACCAATCAGAAGTTGATCTCAGCTTTCAGTTTAACTCGACTTTATTTTCTTGATTTGTCACCAGAGGGCCATTGGTTTGCAGCATGACAGCAAGCACAGTACAGCACAGAAAGGGAAAAATGCACTCTGAATAAAATGAGGGAAATTGGAGGCTGTGTATATAAAACACTAGCACTATATTTGTAGCCGTATGCGAGGTAGAAATATTAAAAGATGTATTCATCAATTTGGTAAAATGGTTTCTCAACAAGTGAGCGCCTCGTGGCTCCTGCCCTAACTTCTCCCCTGACCTGCATTTAAAAGAGATACAGCGCTGGGATTTAAGGATTTTCAAAACCTATTGCTCCTAATAGGGGGCAATCTGAACCTGGAGCTAGAAAGGCACAATTTCAAGTTCAATGTAAAGTGGATGAGCGCTTTCAGAACGGATGGTCACATGGGTTAGTTGTCACATTGCAATCTTCTCTATCAGAGGGCACATCTAAAAAGTGGAATACTAAGTTTGCTTCCTTTATGTGATCATGGGTCATTTCCTGCAAGCACATTGGGAGCCAAAATGAGTGGCAATTAAATATTTTGCACAACCCCATGCAAGTTATATCAACTTTTCACATTTTAAAACATGCGTCTTCCAGACAAAACTATAGCAATGTTACATGTGGATTTATTAGAGGAGAGATTAAGACACCTTGTCCTTTTTCTGTTTTAAGATAGCTTTAAACTAGAGCTAGTTTTAACAAACAATGTAAATTTGGGGCAGGAGTCATTTTGAGGTTAGTTGTCACGTGGCATTAGAAATGAATGAACCAAAATAAAAAATGTAATATGCCTCAATTGTAATGTCTTTTAAGGGAAAGTAAACCAGGCATTTGAGACTCATTGAGAGTCATGGCCTACTCTCCAGCAGTTTCGAAGGACTTTAATCCAGTGCATGTTGCTTAACATTTTATCTTTTTGTCTTTGTTCAATGGCTATTTCTATAAAAAATTCAAACTCAATATTAAACATTTTCTTTGGCTGACTTCAATGTTCACTTTCAAGTAGAGTTGTCAAACGGTTACATTTTTAAATCAGATTAATCACATCTTAGAATTTTGATTCATCACGATTAATCGCTTAATAAAAAAATGCTTATTTATCTACACCCCCCCCCCCCCCGTCAAATTCCAAGAGCACCGGTTATGTGTTAGTTCTTTTGACATTTAATGTTATGAGGACGTCTTCAACATCTTTTGATCCACCGCACACGCTCATCCTCTTTTTTTAATCACTTGCATAATTTAAAATAGAAAAAAATGACCCCGATATTTTGACATGAACAAAGAGTCTAAATGTGATACGCAAACATTCATTAAATGCTTTACTTCAATGCATGAAATTATGCTTATTGCTCAAACACAACCTGTGCTACCTTAAACGTAGCCATCCGCTCTCAAGAAAAAGGATAATCTATGGTCAAAATTAATAGTGTGACTAATCTGCGTTAATTCATGATTAATGCGATAATTTTTTGTGATTAATTAATTATAATAAATTAGCTTTGACAGCACTACTTTCAAGTTAAAAAAGGAGAACAACAATAATTGTGTCCTTGTATTAGTTGCGAAATCTAGTGTGACATCTTACCCCATATATTGAGACAACTTAACCGATGGCGGGTCAACATGTCACGTTTACACACTCTATTTGATTGCTTATAAATCGGCACTGACACCAAATATCAAAATGACATGAACACAAAATATGTAGCTGAGAATTTGTTCTTTCATCTTGTAAACATTTTGTATTGATTACAAGAAATATATACAAAAGTGTAAAAAAGTGTGACAACAAGACCTGGTCTCCCACACTACTTAATTTATCTAAATCTGACTGACCTGCGAGATAGATGGGTAGCTAGTTAGCAGGCTAACAAGTTAGATAAAGAGAAGATATATGAAATGTATTTCAATTATTGCACTTTAATGTACCTTAATATACACATCATTTCCAGATGTTTATGGGAATCAGTATATCGGGTTACTGCAGCTCTGCCAGCTAGTGAGACTAATTGTCTCTATATTAGAATGTTACATTAGAGAGGGATTATGTTTACCTCAAAGCTGCACTTCACCTTGAAACGTGTGTGGGTGTGCATGAGAGGCCAAAACTGCACCCAGACGTTAATGCTCGTATTTAGTGCCTTAATCAGATGAAACAATACCTAATGAACAATTAATTTCAGCGGAAGGGCTGCTTGCCACCTCCCTCGTGAATAATGATCATTAGAAATTCATGCTTTTTGCGCATTTGGTGGCCGAGGTGTCACCATGAGAAGCTTCAGTGCGGAGTCATCGCCTTCTGTTCAATCGCACACAGACTGTGATGACGACAAAGCTGACGCTTACAAAGTGGCTCATGCGTCTTGTGGTTTTTAATATTCCAACACTTTCAAGGTTGACAGTCTCGCCGATTTTTGAACTGTCGCGTGGTGCAGCCCTCATATTGGATTTGACGTATGCGTCAACTCTTCTAGGAATTCTTTACCGCCTTTGATTTTCGTAGGGCTGACATGTTTTCAGTTGTTGTCCCAACATCGTCGACATTACCTAATCCCTCTGTTCTCTATTTGTCACGTTCTCTTTAAATGAATCCGTACATATATAGAATGACAAAAGTCTGTATGAACAGATACCCTTGCGATCTTTAGGTGAAGCCTAATAATCCTTATGCAGTTGCAGGGGAACAGCTGGCGATAAAAGCAAACTGTGAGGTGTGTACGAGTGTTGTGGTGTGACACATCTGGGTAAAGCGACACAAGGGGGTCCTGACAGATACGGGCTGAGCAAGAGTTGTGCTCTGACTCACCGAGACTTCACCAACACGCTCACCTCATGCTGTAGCTCCGTGCTCCCGCTTGCTATCTGGCAATCTGATGGGAACCTACTGGAGTGTGTTAATACATGCACCATTTAATGCTTGGAAAGGTGTGAGCGTTTGTGAGATTTTCTTTTTTTTTTTTTTTTGGAAAGATGGAGTCGGAGAGATTACAAGAATGTGGCGCAAAGAAGAGAGAAATATGTGCCACTTTTTGTTGAAATGGATCAAGTTAAATTGATGAATGAAAGTGCATCAGTGCGTGACCACGGAGATGACATCGCGGGAGTCGGCCGGCACCATCTTGTATTAAATTTCATTCTGTTTTTCTTGTGCTGTCCAAGGTTAGCTTAGAAGTAATGAAACGAGTAAGTGCAGTGTGTTGAAATCGTATATTTTGCGATTGCGCAGAAGTTTGCCAGGGTGTTTATATGTGCGCGTGTAGGGTGTGTTTCTGCTCCCACTGGGGATTGTATTTCGGTCAGTCAAGCCTGACAGATAGTGCTCGGTGCTCGTCACATCTATTATTGAGGGGATGGGAAATTGATCAGCTCAAACAGCGAGTGTTAGCGTGAGTCTCTTTGTCTTCCCACCGCTGGTGTGTTTCGTGACCACCGCAATCCCGCCCTGCCCTTTCGTTTCAGCCACCAACACTTTCACTTCTGGGATAGCAAGCCATACTCTACTGTCACATAAAGCTGCAACCAAAGGTTTCTATTTGAGTCAATAATGTTAACTGGCAGTATGCTTGAACTACTATTATCTTGGCATTTCGAACCTGGGGATGCATGTTTTACCCATGCTTCAATGGTTTTTTGCCAAGTACCCTGCTTTCTTGCCACATTCCAAAAACAGTCTTGTTAAGTTTATTGAAGACTGTAAATCACAGGTCTCAAACTCAAGGCCCGTGGGCCAGATTTGGGCCACCACATAATTTTATATGGCTCACAAAAGCAATTCACTTTCACAATCCTTGCTAGGATATGCAACAAAATTGTTCATTTTGAGATTTATGGCGGCCGTGGCTCAGGGTGTAGAGACGATCGTTCAGTAACCAGAAGGTTGGCTGTTCGAACCCCGCTCTCCCCAAGTCATGTGTCGTTGTGTCCTTGGGCAAGGCACTTCACACACATTTCCTCCAGTGCTACTCACACTGGTGTATGGAAGGTGCGAATGTTTGGTGGTGGTCGGAGGGGCCGTATGCGCACAATGGCGTCCATGCTTCCGTCAACTTGCCCCAGGGCAACTGTGGCTACTTAAGTAGCTTACCACCACCACAATGTGAATGTGTGAGTTCATGAATAATGTATCCATTCCATTGTAAAGCTTCTTTGTGTGTCTAGAAAAGTGCTATATAAATCTGATGCATTATTATTTTGAATGGAAAAAAGAAAAGAAAAGAAATTTGTCGCAACAACGTGGCTCCTCCTCTATACCATCGTAAGGTGTGAATATGCTACGCCCTACTGTCTGCCATTCTCATTACCTCTAGAGAAGGACAATAAGTATTAGTTGTTGCTTTGTGTTAGTTTATTAGCCAGTTTGTGAGTAGACTTACACAGAAATGAGTAATTCCTGTGCAATTAATGAAACACACGTGATGAATAATCTATTGGATTTTGTTGCAGATGGATAAAGAAACGGGCCCAGGATTTGCCCACATCTGTTAACAGTGTAGGGCAGTGCTCGTTTTTCAATAGGTCAATATCAAAGCCAAATGGTAGACACTTGCAGAATATAACTTGTATGGTTGGTCACTGACAATTGAGTACAGGCAGTGTGGGTTCACTTCCTACTCACTGTGAATATTTGTGTGAGCGCCCGTCTGTCTGTTTACAGTGTGCGCGCTGTGATTGACTAGCGACAAGTCCAGGATGTAGTCTGCCTTTTGTCTGGTGGCAGTTGGACTCTCCCCACGGCCCTGAACAGCATAAACAATACATATCAAAATAGATGGATGGATTTATGGCTTACTGTTTGGTCCTGATCCAAATTAGTATTGTTTGTCATTGCAAGAGGTCATTTTCCCCCCAAGTGCTGCTCAACTGTGGCTACGCGTTAGTTAGCAAAAGAACGACTTAACAGATTTCTACACAAGAGAACTGAGGAATTAATTTTTATGTTTTAAAGTGGAAGACAACCCCCATTTTTTTTGTGACAACAATATGTTCTATGCAACACCACTGGTGTAAATATGGTATTCTGGTTAATATTGAGTTAGTGGAATATGAGTTAAGCAGCAAAATCAAGCCGTTTTTTTATCCATCTCAGGGAACGGCCATTTTCCCACTTGCTGTCGACTGAAGATGACATCACAGTTGCTCAGGGCTCAGGCAACGACCAATCACAGATCACCTGCTTTCTGAAGCTGACCTGTGATTGGTTGTTACCTGAGACCTGAGCAACATTGATGTCATCGTCAGTCGACAGCAAGTGGCAAAATGGCCGCCTCCTGGGCTAGATAAAAATGGCTGGATTAATCATAATTTTTTTTAGTAGAAGTAAAGCTTTGGCTGAAGCCTATCTTTTCCCGGTTAGACTTAGAACATACATAACATCGCTCAATTGTTGTCACCATTTTGATACGTAGTTTTCTGACAGTGCTCTTTGTGTTGTTCGCACACACAACACACCCGACATCACCCTTTTTCCCTTACCTCCTTGCAGACTCAGTCTCATGAAGAGCTTGCAATCACGACTCTGGCTCACCTTTGATCGCTCTCGCTGGGAACTCCTCAGCGCACGTCAAGTGTTTTATCTTTGTTGTGCGACGATTCACCCGGAAAAGACCGCACGCCGCCAGTCAACACAGCTGTTGATGACAAATCTGTTCCGAAGAAGAAAGGCTAATTTGTCTTCAATTCATCACGGCCAGATTGCCCTGCATTTTTTGATAATGACTTTTTGTCTCTTTGAAGGCTTGGTGTAAAACTGTCACTCGTGTAAACATGAGAGCTGCAGCTGCTACCGCAATTAACTCCTCACTTTCCCTAATGAAAGGATTAATCTGCAAGCAAATCTCTCTGCTTCCTTTCAAATGCCAAACCTCCATTCATTGTGCTGCCAGCGAAGGAAAGGCGGACCGTGTCAAACAAAATGGGACTATCTGTAGCTGGAGCCAGAAGTCACATTTATCAGCTCTGTCTGCTGTCACAGCATCATCTTTTACTACTTACAACAAGAGAGACCCTTAACCAACTGCTGTGTTGATGATTTCCTGGTTGTATTCTCTGAGAGTGGGTGTTTTTATGTATATCTATATCTATATATATATATATATTTTTTTTTTTTTACAGTGAAACGTCTCAACAGAGCCGCCTCCTCCTTCTGCCTCCTCACGGAGTGAGAGCTCAGAATCCTGCTCTAAGCATCCCCATAAAAAAAACAACATCTCTTTTCAGGGAGCGCTTTACTTTTCCACATGTCGTCAGAAGCCACTAAGTCTTGTGTTAAATAAGATGTGTCAGTGCAGCCAATGGTGAATGACAACCTGTTAACGATGGAGGAGCGCTTGGGCTCAATCTTTGAGACCATCGATCCAGTTTATTGATGAGTTTTTTCTTCTTTAAGCGAAAGGAGGACAGGTGTGGAGATGAGCTGATAGATCTAATCCATGACAAAATGCCAGTTGTCGTTCCTCTTACGCTCACACCAGTGATCAAGAAGAGGCTTTGTGTAGTAGTTAAAAGTTTAGTTCTTTACGTCACTGTTGACACTTGTCAGGTTTGGTTCAATAAACTTGATTGATCATTTCATTTGGTCAACCAAATACCAAACACTCACTATGAGAACAAAACCACAACAGTGAAAACAAACCATTTGCCTGTATTATGTTAGCTAGGTGTACTTACATGTTCAAAAATCACATGTTTTTTAATGGTACCAAAACCCTTCTTGGCATTGCTAGCAAAAAACTGTGTTTGTGTTAGCTTACTGTCTTTATAGGTTTTGTAGTGATGAAAATAAGTTTGACGTTGTAGTTGTTGTATCTTTAGTCTTTGAGGCACAAACCATGCATTTTGCCGTCCTCTTGTTGCCAACTTCATTGACAAAATAATCTGTGAATCCGAATTTAAGAATCCTTGGGGCTCTTTCCATCGATGCTAGTGACTGTTCAGTGTAGCCACTTCAAACTAGCAAGTGCGCCGCAACACTGACCATGTTTCTAGATTGACACGTATGAATCAAAACCGTCTTTTTAATTTATTTATTTAAGATTTGCAACCATAAACAAGATGACTTGTAAAGTTACGCCCAATTCACACTGACTGCGGAACGGATGTGGTGCGTTTTCCGTACGGCCGCAGCAAGGAATAGAAAGCATTCGAGTCTGTGTGTCAATTCGGAACGGATGCGGCGATGCGGAAGGTTTCCGCAAGCATTCTATTTTTTCCAGTTGCTGCATGCGGATTTTCATAAAGGTGAAGAAATTACACGAGCAGGACAGGAAGTCGAGCATTGGCATCAAGGTGGATCGGGTATTTTTTTAAATAAAACCATTTGTAAACACATTTTTTGGGGAGGGAATCTAGCTAACTACATAACATGACATGAGTCGGACATTTAAGAGAAAAAAACAAGCTCAGAATAAATTAAATATGACAAAATAACACTATTTAAACACAAAACGTACTTAACCATGGTAGAAGTCCCAGAAATAATGTCCAAAAGCGTATCGATCATGTGACAACAGGCAAGTGTGGCTATTGTTTACCAATAGGACTCTAAATACACAGTTGTTATCGCATAAACTCAACTCTCCAATGTGAACCCCGTGATCTTGTGGTCTGGCGGGGGCAGATTTCCAGACACGGACAGCTCACGCAACGCACGCGGTGTGAATTACAGTCCGTGCGGCGGCCATACGGAAAACGCACGTTCTGCAGTCAGTGTAAATTGGGTGTTATGCCGTTTAAGTCAAGTCAAGTCATTTAAGTCCCAAGTTGAGTCAAGACATTGCAAAGTTTTTGGCAAGCAAATTGCAAGTCCTGAAAATGGCAGCTTGAGTCTGTTTTGAGTCAAGTCATATAACTCGAGTCCCCGTCTCTGGTAGACATGGATGTCTCCTACTCTACTCCACTCTGCACTGCGCAGCTTTGCTCTGGGCAAGTTAGCCATTCTGCCGTCTAGAAGCTGTGATGGAGGAGGTCGGGATGGGCAGGCAGACCTCGTGCCTCCTCTGCCCTGAATCTTCAAGATTTGCCACGCGAGTTTAAGTACACACAGACCAATACAGTCTAACTGCGAATGGGTTATTAAATCAATGGTTCCTTTGACTGCTCCACCATTACTTGGAAGAGGATGGTAATTCTACAGCTAATACGAAACACTCTTAATTAAAAAAACAACAACCTGAACCTCATTTTTTTATTCAAATATCCAGAGCAAAGAGGTGTAAGTGATTGCGTGATCATTTATCATCTCAGTGATCTCACTGCAGTTTTATTTTTGTACTGAAATGCAAATGTGGAATGGGTGAAATGGATGTTAAAATGTCAGTAATGACAAAATACTTCTCTAAAAATGGACTGACTTATTTTATGTTCAAGAAAGGTTTGTGTTTTTGAACAATATTGGCGTAATAGATAGTAACAGTACTTAGTATATCAGTAAGTACTCATATGTAAGTACTAAAAAAAAAGTGGTATCATCGCATCTCTAATTCGAGCACTGGTGCTCACCAAACGGTGTGAAACCTGGTACAGTTCAATGTTATTGATTTAACTAATAATTAATGCTTGTTTTGTGGCTTATGGTGTAGAAATGGTCGTTCAGTAATCAGAAGGTTGGCTGTTCGATCCCCGCTCTCCCCAAGTCATGTTTCATTGTGTCTTTGGGCAAGGCACTTCACACACATTTCCTCCAGTGCTACCCACACATGTACAGTATATGGAAGGTGCGAATGTTTGGTGGTGGTCGGAGGGGCCGTAGGCGCACACTGGCGGCCACGCTTTCGTCAGCTTGCTCCAGGTTAGCTGTGGCTACTTAAGTAGCTTACCGCCTCCACAGTGTGAATGTGTGAGTGCATGAATAATGTATCCATTCCATTGTAAAGCATCTTTGAGTATCTAATTAGATAGAAAAGCGCTATATAAATCCGATGCATTATTATTATTATTATTATTATTATTATTGTTTTGGTTTCTTTGCAAAACCCGCTAAACATCAATGAATTGAAAGAAACACCCGTGGAACGGATACATTTTTTGGGAGCGAAATCTAACTCTACATCATCTGTTAAAAAAAAGAATCTACAAGCATTTTTGGTTTATTGAAACCATTTCTTGTGTGTATAAAAAACATTGTTATTTAAGACAAAACCCGCTAAGCCTCAATGAATTGAAAGAAACACCCTTGGAACAGATAATTTTTTTGGGAGCAAAATCTAACTCTACATCATCTGTTAAAAAAAGAATCTACAAGCATTTTTGGCTTATTGAAACCATTTCTTGTGTTTATAAAAAAAACAACATTATTATTTAAGACTTGGCATGCAAACGACCCTATTTTTCCATTCACTGGAGAATTTTTAATTTTTGGCCATTTTCATTCTGTGAAACACGTTCTTTATAGAAATAATGAATCTTAATCCCAAAATGCACATTAAAGGTATTTATTTTTACTCTGATCTCCATCTGTTAAGCATAATTAACCACTGTTTGCGTAGTCCTGTTTAAATTACATGTAACACTAAAATAATCATTACAACGTTCACTTTTCTTCTAGCTGAAAGCTAATTAATTACACTGTTTATTGTCAATCAATAGAGAAATGAAACAAGACGCTGCCCATTCATAGCAGACCTTCTGCATTAAAAACACTATTGTGCTGCAAAAACACTGCAAGGTTTTACCATCATTTCAAATGAATTTAAATATCCATATTTGTGTGAAAACCTATTCTTTTTATTTGAGAACAGGCTAGATGAATGCAAGAAGCAATATAACCTTAGTCGAATGTGTCTCTGCATCTAGGAAATTGTTGTTGACTGTCTAAAAGTACAAGTGTGTCGTTATTTCGATTGCCTGATGGTGTTGACAAAGTCGAGCAGAAACGTCTTGATGTGAGGTTGACAAATGGTGTCAAATCTGATCTGTTGGATGAAAGTCACATGGAGGCAGATTGCTGCCTGTTGTAAAAGCATGAGAAGCATTCAATAATTTCTTGCCAAAGTGGGCAAATGTGCACATCCAAGTCCCGTCAACTTGTTTGTCTGTTTATTGATTGTCTTGGGAGAGCTCCATCATTGTTCACATCTTGGCGTTAAATGGATGTTTTCTAAATAACGCATTCCACTTTACTGTGTACACAGTGCACCCTTACCAATTTAAATTCATTATTCCGTCATGTTTTGTTCTGCTATTTTGGGATCTGTAGCCCGTTTTCCTCATTTCTATTCAATTTGCATACATCATTGAAGCCGTCTGTGTACTATTTGTGTGAGTTTAGTGGTATAGGTTGCAACTGAAGGACAGCTAAAGTGAAACGAGTGAGTCGGACACTGGGTTTTTACATTTGTATTTCTGTGAATTCATTTCTTGTGGACAATTTGTTCTCCTGAGACCAAATGGAGAGATCTCTCAAAGGGATTAAGTGTTATTTGTCTCACTATTTTAGAAGCAGCTATTGTCTTAAGCCCCCCCGTTCTCTTTCTTTGTCATTATTAGGGGCACCATATCACTATTTCTCCGCAGTCAATCCCTTGGATATAATCTCCTCGTGACCACAGAATTAGCCGACTCATTTTTTTTTTAGGCCAAGATTACTCAAGCGGCTTCTTCTCAATCTCTTCATCTCTCTCTCTTCGCTAATCCAAGTATTTTAGCGCCCATCTTTGTCTCTCCCCCAACTGTGCGCCTAATTCTTCCATCCTATCCTATCCTGTCTGACCTTTCCTGACCGCCCCCCTCCTTCTCCACCCCTTCTTGACCTTGCCTTTGTGCCATCTATATTACCCAGACCCCCCCCCCCCCCCATCCCTTGGGCTTTCCGAGGGAGTTTATTGGCATGACAGGCCATCATCAGCAGGGAACTACTAAGCGTAATGGGTGCAAGCACGCATCCACACATGCATGCTAGCCTCAATAGTTCAGCACAAAGGCAGGCTGGCAGTGGGTGGACACACACACACACACACACACACAAACACACACACTGTCTCTTTCACAGCTGAATGAGCATTAACTCGCTGCATGCTCTGTTTTCTCTTTCTCTAAAGAGAGCGAGTGGCCAGCTCATACGACAGCAGATAGGAACTAATGACTGTTTGATTAATTCATTAGGCTGACGCTTTATTGCCTGGCTTCTGGAGTCATAGCTTTTTATTTTTTATTATTATGAGCCAACCTTTTATTCATACTGTGATCTGTAAGTACATTCTTTTCGCTGTTCTTTTCCTTTTTTAATTTTGACTCTACAACTGGATAAAATGGGAACTGAGCTGGCTTAAGTAAAATTCTACCCTCACCAAAGTGCAGCTTCTTAATCAAAAATCCAAAGTCAAATTTGCATGTAAAATGCAAAATATGTTAATGGGAGTTTAAGGTTCTTAACCTTAAGGTCCCCACATTAAAAAAGAAAAGACAAATACAGTCAAACTAAAATTTAACAAAATCAATTCCAGAATGTCGGGTCAAGCGCAACTAGAATATTAAAAGAACAACAGGGTCAATCTGTCAATATCTTGTAATATTTTTTATATCGTAAACTAATGTTTGAAGTGTCATTTTAACATTCTTTATGGTCATACAATGGTAGAAGTTTACCACTACTAATATTAAAACAAAAAATACAAATAAATACATGATAGGTGAGCATTATGTATGTATGTATGTATGTAACATGACCGTGTCCATAAACTTTTTTTTTTAACCATTATTGCTTGTTGCACAAGTACCAGAAAAAGATGATATATACTGTATATCTGTATATGTTTTCTTTACAATAATATGTTGTATACGTCCCCACTAGCTCATTTGCTCCCAAACATTTATAAAATGTTCTATTTTAAATATCACCATGGTTCCAAAAACATATTTATACAGAGCATACAGAAAGCTTTGATGCAGCCTCTGACCTGAAGAGGTCGCTTAAAGCAATGGTAGTTATAAAAAAAAAACGGCCAACAGGTGGCAGCAGAGATCAACTAGATCAACCAGCGCCATGTTGCAACAAGCTCTTTTCCCCAGTGTTTTCAACAGGTTAGTGAATAATGATGAAACTTAGCTATATTGTAATGCTAATTCCTGCAAAATGGAAACACATACAAATATATTTTTTCTCTAGACTCTAATCTTTTTTTTGGTAGGTTCCATGTTTTTATAGCAATAGAACACAATATTCTGTGGGCCTTGCAAAATCAAAATCAATTAGACCGCCGGGAGCGAAGGGGGTTGCTTCAGTGAAAATGGCTGCGAGTTAAACACGGTTTTCCGATTAATATATTTTGTTTTCTGTTTTTCACCATCTCAGCTGGCGGCCATTTTAGCATTTGCTGTCGACTGAAAATGACATCACAGTGGCTCACCTGTTTTTTAAGTTTGGTCATGTGACATTAACGTGCTGAGCCACGATTAGTCATTACCTGAGCAACTGTGATGTAATTTTTAGTCGACAGGAATTGCAAAAATGGGTGGATATTGCTGCTTAATTCATATTCCACAAAAACAATATGAATCAGAATACGGTGTGTAAGCTAGTGGGGCCACATAGAACATATTTTTGTAAAGAAAAAATTCTGGGTTGGCTTCCTTTTTAAGTTGTTCTGTAAAAGGGACCTCAAATGACAATAACAAGTGACCTTTGTGAAAATTCCGCTGATTAGATGAACATTTAACCCTGACTTAGTTCCACCACTACAATTTGTCGAGAAGCAGGAGGATCAAATGAAAAAGCACACCCAACTGTGAGACTAATAAGACACTCAAGAAGCAAATAGAATTAATGGATTTGAAGAATGGAAATATTAAAATAGAAGTGGGATGTGAAACGGGAGGTAAAATAAGAGTGAGAGACGGAAAGGGAAAAGAGAAGAGTAACCTGCAGCGGGGGATAAGCGCTGGCAGACGGATAAAGCGATAAATAGACAGATGGGTAGTTAGATACAGTGTAGGAATGGGAGGGATTTGGCGATGGGGTAAAAAGATATAGTGACAGACAGCCAAACTTTCTTCTGGGACCTCAGGCTCACCGTTGCCTCCCTGGCCCTCGTTTTCCTGCCCGCCCTCGTCGCCTCCCATCACCCTCCCCTCCTCATACATATCTTCTCACTCAAGGGATATTTTTAATAGAATTAGGCCGCTTGCTATCAGTTGAGCGGGTAGCCATGCAGCGAGTGAGGCGAGATTGAAACAGCGATTTCCAATTTGAGATTGTGTCACACACATCTCCCTGTGCCTCGATAGCATCAATGAATCAGCGCCACCATCTCCCCAACTCACTTTGTCCTTCTTTCCCTCAGCCCCTTCGCCATCATTTACCCGCACCGGTGCATGTTTTAGCCCCACTCAGGCCATTCGCACATGCGAGACTAACATCTAAATGCATACAAGTTTCTCCTCCGTCACTCTGCTTTCATGGCTTGGTTTGAGGCTTTATCACTTTGTCGCTTTTGCTCTCGTCTGGGGCGCATGCAGAGCATCTCGCTTAAAACCTCCAAGTGCATCTCCTCTGCTACTGCTCTTTTTCCTCTCCTCCCACACTTGTTCATTCTTGAGCGTCTCTTCCCTCACCCGTGGTCTCGCATCTCTGCGTCCTCCCACACTTTTTTTTTTTTGCACATCCTCCGCCCGCCTGGGTTACATTCCAGCCCTCCCTTGCCTTTTCATCTCCTCCTGTCACTCTCTCTAGCCCCACAAAATGTTTCCTCCTCCCTTCAGCCGTCATCCTCTGCCCCCTCGCTTCATCCACTCTTCCTCTGCCTCAAGGCATTAGATCCCTTTTGACTTGTCTTGTCAGGTCTCCGGATTTTTGTTTTACCTCGAGAGATGTATCGTTTGTGTGTGTTCATGCACTACAGTCCTCGTCGCTCGTGGCCATGTGTGAGTGAATGTGTGGGACAATGTCTGAGAGGCTGGAGTGATGCTTTTCTTGCTGCGTGTGTGTGCGTGTTGTTTGTAGGCTATTCTGTGGCTTCTCGTGACCATGGGGCCGACTCTCCTCACAATACTTCAACTGAAGCTTTTGCCCAATAGAAATGCGCCTTTAACAAATGTCTCGTTATTGTCCTCTTCCATTAGCTAAGCCTGACAAATTACCTTAAGTCTCACTCTCTCGCTAAATCACTTCTCAATTCAAACATTCATGACAATCGCATTGTCCAGTTCACAATGCGTGCACACTTCCGACGGTATTACACACTCTTTCAACTCTGACAAGAAAGCACTTGAAACATTTAACTGATATTTACTCTCCTCCGTCAGCTCCATCCTTTCTCCTTACCTCGGAAATTTTCAATGACTTATTAGTTCAAGTTTAGAGAAACTTTCTAAACTAAAATGCAACACAAGGACAGATGTGTGCTGCCAAATTGTTGTATATGGTTGATCTAAAGAAATGCCATGTTTTGAATTATGCAGGTTTTGAACATATGGGTTAATAGTTCAAAGCATTTTCTATATTATGGGTATGCTGTGTACACCCACATGCGCACATAAATTACATTTGCATAAACAATGAAAGTTGTCTCCTTTATTTCAGCGACATTCTTTTTCCTTGAACAAAACTGTTCTTGGAACTGAAGACATGTTAAAAGCTTAGCGAATGCAAAAAAGACATGTTTTATTTTTAAATAACTGTATTTCATTAAGGTACACAAATAATGGTAATTATTTTTGTTGTAAATGTAAATTTATTGACACAACCCTTTTATTGGATTGTATCACAATGTGTACGTAACGTCTTCTAATGTTGCCTATAGTAAATGGCGATTTTTGTGTGTGTAGAATAAGTTTGTTTTCCTCCATCCCTCTCTCCCCCATCCATGATCCATTTTCTATTTTATTTTTTCTGTGAGCTGGAGCCTATCCCAGCTGACTTAAGGCGAGAGGCGGAGTGCGCCCGGACTGGTGGTCAGTCAATATCAGGGCACATACTGTACACACAAACAATCAATCACTAACACATTTACATATATTGACAATTTAACAAACTTAATCTCATGTGCATGTTTGTGGAATGCGAGAGGAAGCAGGAATACGCAGAGAAAACTGACGCAAGTTGAAGGAAAGTAGCATATATATATATATATATATATATATATATATATATATATATATATATATGTATATATATATATGTATATGTATATGTATATATATATATATGTATATAATTATAATATAATATGATTAAATTACTAACTCAGTTACGTTTTATTGGAAGTAATTAATAACTATAACTAATTACTTTTACAAAGTAACACTCTCAACCCTGTTAAGTGTATAGTTTATGTTCAAAATCATTGATGTAGAAAGGCAAATCATAACATTTTAAATTTTAACTTTTGGATACAATTACACATCATTATCAGCCGTTCATACTACTCAGTGTTACTACAATGTCAATTTGACACAAGCTCAAAATTTAGATTAAATCATTCCATAGTTTCAATGCACAGTTTAATTCTACAGCTCTGTTTTCAACTTAAGTGACAAGTTTAAATCGATATACAGATTAACAGATAGATTTTTTTCTATAAACAAAGTGTGTCTTGAATAAATGTTATCGTGCATTTGCAAGCAGTGTTTTAAACCTATTGTTCAATTACATCCATTGTTGATTAAAAATAAATTTAAAGAAGATAAAGAATAGAAGCTTAAAAAACTACAGATTTCATTAATTGTGCAGTTGTAAACTTGTCTTGGGATGTCCCTTTAAATTGATGTTGCTGCGTGTCGAATTGATGTTTTTGTTGTTGGACGAACAAACAAAACCTACTACAGCCTGACCTTTTTGCCTAATTGCTTTCAAACATCTGCTGCCTAAAGAAACTTGTAACTAAGAGAAAGAGTGCTTGAGGCATTATTCAAACATGGGCTGTGGGGAGAAATTGCTATATTGGTTTCTGTGAATTGAAGAAAGATTGCTGCTGGCATCCTTTAAACGGCAGGACCATTACATTTAAATCTTGGTGAGCTTTAAGTGCACCTGAGAATTCAGACCATGTATTTATTTCAGGACTATGCTGAAAGGGAGAAAGAAAATGGGCCACAACAAACACCTCTTGTGTTTTAATGTCCTTTTTCACCATTTAATCGTCAGCTCAATTGGGAACTTTGAATAAGTAACATTAACTGTTCAAACGAATATAGGCAGTCAACCTTAAACATTTCTTGAAAAGAGTATGTTATATGTGACCTCACTAGTCTAAACATGACATTCTGATTGTCACATTTGTGGAATATGAGTTATGAAGCAAAATCCAGCCGTTTTTATCCCTCTCAGAGGGCGGCCATTTTGCCACTTGCTGTTGACTGAAGATGACATCACAGTTGCTCAGTGCTCAGGCAACAACCAATCAGACCTAACCTGTTTTTTGAAGCTGCGCTGTGATTGGTTGCTACCTGAGCAACATTACGCAGTATTAACCACAATACCATATTTAGACTAGTGGGGCTGCATAGAACGTTAGTGTTAAAAGATAAAAAATATATTTTGATGATCTTAGCCTTATTTTGCAATCAATTGTTCTTCTGGCACCATAATTATCTTTATCCTAATGGCATTGTCACAAACTCAATAAAAACATCAGCTTGCTAAAGATGGTCTTTTGTTCGCCGTTGAATCGAGACAATGTGACTCTTCTTGCTTATTCAGTTTGTTGTGTCTTCTCTTATTTTCCGAACATATTCAAATGTGACTTTGACAACAACGCTATTGGGCTAAAATGTTACGTTTACAACCTTGTGCTCGGCTGTTTCTGAAGAGAGTTGCGGAAGTCATTTTTTGTTTCAGACCAACTGTGGAGGTGTGCAGCTGATTGGGCAGTGTTAAAGCTGCAGGCAGGGCACCTGTGGTTAACCGTGATCTATCCGCACCACCTGGCATCAGTTCAACTCTTGCTGAGTCTTCTGAGACCTTTAGTCTGACTCTGTCGCTTCCCTCCCTCACGGAAACCTGGACTTGGCTGCCTGTATGCGTCAAAGCTAGCCTCCAGGGAGGTAAGAACTGTGTTACATATACATGGATAATTATCCCAGGCTACAGCTTACCTTTAGGGACAATGAGCAGCATGGCAGAAAGGCAACAAAGGGAAACTGATAGAGCCAGAGCAGTCAGCCAAGTCTTTTTGCACATCAGCTCCACACACTCCAGGGCCTGACACTGGATCAAACCTTGGAATCAGGGACATAAACCCACGTTGGAGGTGCTTCAGGTTTTCAGTGAGATGACAATCTTACTTACGAGAACCCACCCGATACAGTTGACACAAAAAAATTGGTAGTATATGTGCTTCGACGTTGCTGGGTAAAATACTGTAGCAGATCTGAGGTCAGCTCAAGTGTGAACATTATAAATATTCATGTCAATGCATTGGTGAGGCAAAGATATCTAAGAGCAGTGGAGAATGTTCTTCTTTTTTATATCCTCACTGCAGTTTTATGGGGTGATATTTTGTCAGAACATTTGCTCCTCTCTAGTTGGAAGTAGTATTGCAGTAAATTTGCAAGCTCCTTTTGCCATGAGGACAGACACTCTCTAGTCTGTAGAATGTTGGTGAAGCCTCTTTTATTTTGCAGTTCCTCCCAGGCTCACAGAGGCAATCGCGAGCTTTTTAGCACCCCCCTCTTAGCTCCGCCTCCCACTGGTGACCTCCCGTAGGCACTGGATTATGACCCATCATGCGGGTCCTCCGGGCCTCATCTCTCTTCTCCTTCCTCTGAGTGCGTACTGTTCATATCTCTCCATCTCCCCGAGTCTTTATCGCAAAAACACAGATCACCAGTTTTTAATCATGCCCCGAATAAAAGACACATTTCCAATTAATGGAACTGCTGTTGTGATACACTGTGACTCTATAAAAGCTTCAATGGGTCTCAATAAGCCGCACGAGTTTTCAATCTGAAGCGAACTTCTTTGAAAAAGAAAAATCTGTGCAAGTCATCTGGGAAGGGAGCAATGAATGTGAAATGTCTGCAGTTGTACTAAGCAGATCTAAGGCTGGGTTTGAACAACATGGTTCAAGTGACCCAATTCTGATTTTTTGTGTGTAGCACAGTACTGATTTGCGTCACGGTAATCGATAACAGATCAAATATTTTGGGGGAATTGTATATCTTAAGATATCTAAGATTCATATTCATATCTTCCATTCATTTTCTGTACCTCTCCTCCTTTTCAGGATCACAACTGGGGTGCCTATCCCAAGGCTAACTACACAGTGGACTGATCACCTGTCAATTGTAAGCAATTACGCTATTCGATGTGGATAAAAATCAGATACAAAATGTATATCTTTCCCTGAGTAAAAATCTAGAATGTTTAATATGCCATGTTTTTTTTAACCACATTTTTTAATGCCAACTAACATATTATAAATATTGTTCTCAATTAATAAAGCCTGCATCCCACTGAGAAGCGAACGTTTGCGAAGCTAGCAACTCTTGATTTCTCATCAGGGTTCATTTAAGGTCGCAACTTTCCCTAATCATTCTCTAAACGTTTGCCAGACATTTGCCTAATATTTTAATGTTTTTGCTTGTCACAAGGAAATTTTGAACATGTTCAGAGAATGTTTAGCAAACCTTGAATGAACCTGACAAGAAATTCAACATTCGCTAGCTTCGCAAACGTTTGACCCTCAGCGGGATACGGGCTTTAGTAAAAATAAAAAGTAGGTAACCCAAGCCAGATGGCTCAAATGTTGGTATAATACAGAATACATGGTATAATTCAAATTTAAATTCCTTATTCCTTAGAACAGTGGTACTCAACCACCGGGCCCTGTATCGGTCCGTGGGCCTCTTTGGACATGGTGGGCCGCACAATTGAAAGAATAAAAAAAAACTTACTGTACTTCCGGTTAATTGATTAGCCGAGGCTTATAAATATTTTATTTTGAAAAGTGACCGGATTCTCTCTGTTTTACGACTGAGTCTTGACGCAAGAGTAAAAAACTGACATATTTGGACATTTCTTTGCAACGGAGAAAAGGCCCAGTGATGAGACAGGTTACACAGGAGCCTGTGACCAAAAAGAAAAAGAAAGGTGCGTGGACTTACTGCTACAGGTGATTATTATATTAGTAATAGTAGTTGTTATGTTGGCACATTTAAGGAGAGGTGACATAAAAATGTGGCTTCACATTTATTGCTATATCTACAAAATACCCCACTTTTTGTGTTTTTGTTGAGGACATTGCCTTAGAGCTAACAGAACTGAAAAGTGTTAGCAAAAAAAGCACTTCATGATGATGAAGGTCTCAAACATTTGTGAAGCACTACGTTGTCAATGTGAACCGTACCATCTTCAACACGCACCGTTTAACGACAGAAATACTTCTCTACACATTCAACACCTTGATGTTAATCATAACTAAGTCACTCAAGCGCATAAACTATTAATCATGTTAAATTGTGAATGACGGTGGCCAGTTGGGTAGCGCAACATCAGTAGCCTTTTGAACCTAGGAGGAGTGAATAAGTATATCTCTTTGAGCTATGTTGGTTTCAAGAGTTAGTCTATATTGTGGTTAAAATGGGCATAATCAGGTGTCAATCTAATTTGTGTTTACCTGCATTTTGAGCATGTGCACATTCAAGTTGTTGCAGGTATTCAAGTAAATGTAAGCACAATGTTACCGGATATATTCACTTGCGAGTAAATTGACAGTGTTGGTCTGTGAGCTAACAGACATGGCAGGAATTATTTCCGGCCGCTGGCTGTTGCTACAGAGGCTTTTCTGGCATCCCCAGCACTTGCTGCCATAAACATCGAGTGAAAGTTTAACAATAAATGAAACTCGCTTCACTTGCTTCTATATTGGTGCTTTATTTCAGGGATATATTTCCCAGTGTGCATTTATAGCTTTGGTCTCAGTCCAGCTTTGACAAGATCTATCACTTTACTGGGATAACATAAATGCACCATTGATAGAGACATATAGGCTTGTATTCCACTGAGAAGACATATCATACGTTGTACTTGCAAAGAGCAGACATTCATTTCAAGACGATTGCTTGTGTCCTCAAGACAACATTTCTACAACACGTGCATAGCAGAGCTTCTTGGGGCGTCTCGTATTGGCTTGCCCTCCCACTCCATCAATACGCTTGACACCAGTCAGCTTGAATCCAGAGTGCATCAGTGCGTCAAGAAATATGTTGAGCGTTTTATTCCTACTTCTCGTAGTAGACACGCTCTTTCAAATAGAATTAAGAGGAAAATCATTTCGCTCCATCACTGACAGAGAAGGTTGAAGGAGTTTATTAACAAAAGGTAATTGAATGTTGAAGCACCAGAGTACAGTTTAGTGTGGAAATTAACCTGTGCACGTCTCTCAACTGAGGTCTAGCAAAGAGGCTGGCGAGGTTTGGTAATGGGAAGTTGTTGATCATTTATTTATTTTTGTTCAGAGGCCAGATAGACTTCCACAGTTCAACCTAGTTCATTGCTATTCATCATGAGTGGCAAAAGGGAAAAAAAGCAACACCTTCCTTCCTACATGAGCAATGAGCCCCGTCTTATTTGCTAACAGAAAGGAGAATACGTGGATGCTTGCAATAATTCAGTGCTGCAAAAAACACAAACAAACACTCACACTTTTAGGAAGATTTGGTTATTGTGGCAGAAATACAGAGATAGATTTTTAGAGAAATAAAAGAGTAGGTTTTAGATTCTTCATCATTGGCCTTAACTCGATGTAATCACACTATCAATTGGCCAATCAAATCAAAATACAGTGTTCCCTCACTAATTCGCAGTACGGTTATTGTGGCTTCAAGCCTTTGCGGGTTTTCATTTGTAACCATAACTTCATCTAGTGCAGTTTTACATCGCTAATTTGCATTATTTTCTTGCTATTTTTCTTTCTTCAAAGTCAAACCAGTCAAAACATTATTTATTTTTTTTTTTACAACACGTTCGGAAATGCGCTCTGAGCGCGCTGTTTTACTCAGACCGTTCAGAAACGCACAATGTTGCTCTAATGTGTCGTTCGGTTATCTAAAACTAAATGAAGTACCAGAGCTCAGTGTGTGTGCAGCATAGATTTCCCTCCCGCTGCACAAGGATGATGAAACATCAGTTTTTCTTTTTAGTTTGATTACCTTAACCAGAATCTCATGTCGCATTGTAGCCAAAGATACAATCCTGGTGAATTAATACTAGGGGTGTCAAAATGAATGTGTTAATTTTGAATTCATTTAAAGTTCTTTAACGGCACTAATTCTTTTAACGTGCGATTAATGACAGCCCCCTACTTAGAAAGCCTGTACTGGGGGAATTCCAGTCAGACACGTCCACGTCAAAATTTAGCAGTAATAAATGTGTTAATAATGCATTTACTTGTGGAGACTGGGGTCAAGTTATATTTTACTATTTTAAAAATGTGCAGAATTTTACAAGTTACTTCATGTTAAAGATTAGATAACTCTTAATATGAAAAGAAAAATACACTGAGCTGTCACCAACCTCTTACAAATTGAATTCTGCCATCTAGTGGCAGAATAATGACCAACACAAATCAATATCACACTCGTTTTTTACAGTACAGTACATCTTTTTAGTTTGAACTCATTTGTATGAATTATTATGAAATTACTGTATCAATGACAAAACTTCGATTCGTTTAACATATTCCCCACTTCTATGTCAACAAGAGTATGAAAACTTATAAGTAGTTATATTTTATTGCACATTTTGAACAGATAAAATTTACGATGAATCGTGAGTTAACTATTGAAGTTGTGCGATTAATTTCGATTACAATTTTTAATCGCCTGACACCCCTAGTTAATACGCAGTAAATCCTCGTTGTGGAATTTCCCATGACTACCATTGTTGTTCTTCTTCTTTTTCATCTTCTAAATGGAAGACGATGAAAAAGAAAACACCTGACCCTCATTTATGGTCACAACCCACACCTTGTCACTGAAAGAACGAGATCCCAAATACGTAAGCGGTCGAAATTAGTTTGGTCCGCAGGGTGTCCGGGGACCCAGAGTCGAGCCACTGCTCCTCCAGGTTGACAGGAGCCAGTTGAGGTGGCTCAGGCATCTGTTTAGGATGCCTCCTGGACGTATCCCTGGTGAGGTGTTTCGGGCGTGTCCCACCGGCAGGAGGCCCCGGGGATGACCCAGCGCACACTGGAGAGATTATATCCTTAGCCTTGGAATGCCTACGGAGGAACTGAACGAAGTGGCTGGGGAGAGGAAAGTCTGGGCATCCCTGCTGAAGCTACTGTCTCTGCAACCCGACAATGGATAAGCAGTAGAAAATGGATGGATGGAGGTAGACAAAAATTATATGAACTGTAGCTAAGAAGGGAAAGACACGTGAAGTAAAATGAGTAAAGCTAGAGTGAAGGAAAATGAGGAGATGGCATGCAAATTAAAACAAAAATAAAAACTACTTTACCGACTAGAATCTGCCACCGTGGAAAAATTCTCTATCAAACCCATATTTGCAGCTCCTGGTTTGTTTATTTATTAGTGTCAACAAAATACACACTCTACATACACTATAAAAGTATTTACAGTACAATTGCAAATATTAATCTAGTATCACATACGGTTTAAATGGCAGCAAATGAGCATGAAATGTTTAGTCTCGTCATTATGAATCATTATCACTTCATGAATGTCATCTAAGTGGTCATTCATAGTCTTTCCCTGCTCCCGAAACACAGTTATGAAGTCCTGTTGAGACATTCCAGGCCTATAAATCAACTCATCCAAAAAGGAAATTCATCACACAAGAGTAGGTTAGGTAAATGAACAGGGCAAGAAAATGCGAGCAGAGAAGGATCGAGGGTAAACTGGAGGGAAGTATGTCGGCTTGGTGAGATAAAGATGAACAAAGTTACAGAGCGAGATTAAGAACACTACTGAGCCTCCGTTTCTGCTCAACCACAAATCGAGCTAGTTTCCACCAATTACATTCATGCCGATGTACATCGCGGATTTAGAATGCAACAATGGCCTCGAGGGGCTTCACTCTGCTGGTACTCACTCGAACATTCCCAACCCACCCCTCGCCTCGCCTCGCCTGCCACTCTCGGATTCTTGGATACGCACTCACGTCTACCCACAGACGCAGTGCGTGCATGTAACACTCACACATTTTAATCTCATCACTCCCTCCAGCTTTGTCTCTCTTTATTACCCACTCACCGACCAAGCCACTAAACACATTCCCACTCAACGCAACCCCTCACACCTTCAACCCCCCTACGCACACTCACAAATCTTCTTTTCTGTCGCTCCCCTCCACTGTCTTCCAATTCAGTTCTCCTCCTCAAGCTCTCCATCCTTCCATCCACCCCCTTGCTTGTCTCATCCTCGCTACACACACACACCACTATCGGTGTGCGGATGTGTGTGTGTGAGCTCAGATGATGGTAATAAGGCCGGTGATTGCCGGGGAAGAGGAAGATGAGGAATGGCATCTATTGATGATCATAACTGTGGCAGTCTGGCAGCACACTCGCTGTGGGGGCTTCATTATTAGTGGTAACAATAACAGCAACACCCTGCTGCCTTAATTGAATGATAGAGGCCACTGGGCAGGCTGTATTAGGATCTGAAGGTGGGTGGGGGTAGCGGACATGGGCTTTGAGTGACGGCGAGGGAGAGAGATGATGACAGAGGAGAATGGAAAATAGAAAATGGGGTGGGTGGTGGGTATGTGAAAGGGGTTAAAGGGAGATGTGAAGTGGAAAGCGCGAAAGGCCCAGAGAGTGCTTTTAAGGAAGCAGTGCGACGCAGCACAGTGAGGAGGAAGGACAATTAAAACACATTGTTGGGCGCAGATGAATAAATAATCATGTTAGAGTGGTGTGAAAGGGTTTAAATGACTTTTTAGAGGTATGAGAGGGTTTGTTACTGAGGAAAGAAAATTATGGAGAGGGGAAACATATTTGACATTCACCACTAATGTAAACTTGAACGGTATTCTCACATAACCACATTTATGAGTAAATTTGACTTTGGTCTCACTCCAAACAGAGTAACATTTACATTTAGAAGAGAGTAAAATTTTACTCAAAGTATTTTTAGTGTACGAGAGAATTTGCCTAACCCATGAAAAAATACCATTAAAGATTTTTCACTCAACAATTCAAAGTAAAGTTTTGCAAGGAGATATTTTGACAAAGTTTGATCAATTTATGTATATTTAAAAAAAAAAAGTTACTCAAGGGTTGTGTTATGATTCGGGTGTGGATCCCAGAAAACACGGACAGCAGAGCAGTTTACAATATTTAAAACAGCTGTATGAGTTGCGGTGGTCAACTGGCTGCAACGCAACAACAAACAACAACTGAGCGCAGCTTGACAGCTCAGATCATGGCAGGTTGAGGAATAAACTCACGACCTACTGTTTGCTAAGTTTGATCCAAAAGAAGACCAAAAACATCGTTTTTAGACCTGACATTATTTTGGACTATGAAACAAATAATGTCCAATAACCAAAACATAATTTTTGGTCTTGGAGTTAAGAGGATTCCAGATGAGAGTGATATACTAACACAGAGTAGGACTTACATGGCTCAGGGAGTAGATTGACTGTCTCCAAAGCAGAAGTTGTGGGTTTGTTCCTCAACCCTTGAGTGACTTTTTTTCTTCAATTTTTTTTTTTATTCCACTCTCTTCCAAGTGTAAAATGTATTCTGTTTAGAGTATGACAAAATAGACTCTGTTTAGAGTCACATTTACTCTACAGAATTGACTGTGCAGTGTTGAAAGGGTTTCTCAAAGCATCTTTGGAGGCGCTTAGCATAAATGTGGCAAATTCCGACAATCCAGATACAGAACAGTTATTTTGCCAACAATCATCAGGCATCTTAATTGGTAGAATGAGGAACAGCTCCTGGCTGGCTCCAAAACTGCTGCATCTCAACAGAGTGCCACATTATTTGGGTTATGAAACCCATTTCCCCATCGGAAATCATGAACATTTTAAGGTTTAAGTCTATCTTATGTCTTTTATCTTCTTCTTCAGACCCGAGTTTAAGGCTTCCATAAAAAAGCCAGATAAAAAGCTCTTCATTTAGCAGTTCCACTGTACAGTACCAACCAGTCAAGAGTTAGGAAACATGTTCTTGTCTTTTGAAAGAGAAGCCGCATCCAAACCTTTGACACATACTCAGCATGAGTCTCATATTGTCAATTACTGCGTCTTGATTGGCCTGACATTGACTTTGAGTAGAACTTCTGTTGTCCATAGGGAGGCGGAGTAAGACAGTGTAGAAGGTTTGAAACGCCGATTTTCCATTACAGCTTCTGTCTGATTCCAACTTTAAAAGAGAGTTGCACTAATGTAACCAATCATTATTGAGTCAGGCAGGACTTGTGCCACAAACATTCAGACTCCAAATGACGCCATCTGCACAAGAATGGCACTTTGGTATTGTGAACAGCAGACATCTTTTAAAATTTTAAATGACAACTGCACTGATTGAAAAATAATAAAAAGCTGACATTGATTGAATGAAGTCTTCAACTGTGAGTGCGTCAATACATTGTAAGAGGCAGGACAATATAATGAGGAGCGGTTGGGAGAGCACACAGGCCTCTGTCAAGGTATAATCTTTTGTTGATCCACCAACGTCAATGAGCAAATGACAGAAATGTGGGATCATAATAGCTAAAAGGAGGAAAAGTCATTCAGAATTTCTTCTAACCAATCCAAATGTAATAACGTTCAGCGCAAGCACAATAATATACAAATGTATGTACAATAAAGGAGAGCTACAGTATATGCAATTGTGAACACAGTGGGGTTTCCCATATTGCTTTCAAAGGTGCAATTTGGGTCACATCGGGCTTCACATTACAGATTCTGACACTACAGTAAATACAAATGGCAAACTGGATAACTTTACACTGAAATTATTCCCTTTTATGTTTGGCCAATTCTGAACAACAAGAGAGTTTTTCTTTTTTCTGTGTCTATTTTATCCTCCTAACCTGAAAGGGGTGTGGGTTTGCTTGTGGTTTGTTTGTTAGCGGAACTAACACCAATAGACATTAAACTATGTTATAGGGCAGTTGAACAAAAATCCATTCCATTTTTGTGTAAAAAAAAAAACCCTGATATGTTTTGCATGATAGATTTTTGTTTTCTGCTGTTTCAGTCGGTACAATGGCTTCAATGCAAATTGTCACGTTTCTAAATCTATTATCATTATGTCATCCCCAGTGTAGCACACATTAGGATTTTGTTTTTGAGTTTGGCTTGTCTTTTACATTGACTTATGTTTTAAGAATACGATTGCATGTTGCTGAAGAAGTTAAGTGGCTGATAGGGACTCCTGTCTTTCCTGTTTGTGCTTGGCTTCATAGTTGAGGTCATTCATTGCTGATGGCTACAATTGGGTCAGACAAACAAGCCAACAAAAATACGGCGCTCCTTTTCATGGCAAACAGAACAGTAGATTGCAAATGGACAAAACCACAGCGACAAACCCGAACCACCTTGTTGGAGGGTAATGACTGTTTGTTGTTTGTGCATGTTTGCCTTTCTTCATTTTGTCACTTTGTATTTGTGAGTCAGTATGGGACGACAGTAGTTCTGGCCCTTGCTCTCTCTTTTTTTTTTGTGTGTGACAGAGTTGATTTATCAGTACAATGGCTGTAATCCAAAGCTAGTGATCAAATTGTCACGCCATACTGCGAACATGCTCACAATGTGACAAGTCTGGAGAACACGCCAATGATATCACTCGTGTTAATAACACAGCATGCTTTCCTGATGGCCCCCTTTTTTCTCTGTGGGTATTAAACAACTAGGCAGAAAAACATAGCTTAACAGTGAAAATCCATTTTTGGATCTTCACTGTTTTCACATTCCATCATGGGAGAAGGAATACATTAATCGGGATCAAAGCTCAGTCAGCCAGACGAACGGGGCAAACAGGTTGGAGAAGAAGTGGATGGAATAGGGAAGAAAACGAAAAGTAAGGAAGAGTCCAATGATATGGGTATGCATGTTAATATGGTCAATGATATCTTCAACTGAAGAATGAGGGAAGGAGAGACATGGATGGAGCTGTCTGGAGGTGTTTTAATGACAGAGGGAAGATCTCTGGTGGCAGATGCCCTGAATTTTTCATAGCAGGCTTCACGGCGAGATGACTAAAAGACACCTCCATACTCTAGCATCGTGTCCTCTGAGAGCAACCCTTCATCAGCCATGCAGTCCATACGAGGTGCAAAAGGTGATGAGATGAAGTCAGGGGGAAATAAAAGTCCAAATTGTTTGGGGAAAGGGGGGCATAGGAAAGTTAATATTGAAGAGTTTGTGAGTGCACTGATAGCTGTTAGGACAACATTTGATGGATGCGGCTGATAATCTAACAGAAATTTGTATCACATTCTAGAGATCTGTACAGCTAAATTGAATGTGGCGGGACATTCCCATGACCCCTCACACACTACGTTCAGTGGACTTTGATACATTTCACAGTATTGAGTCACTCCGTAATAAATGCAACAAATGGGTCCTCCTTGAATCTTTATATCTCATCTCATCAAGACATTCGGCGAATTCTTTAGTTTGGTTAGTTCTTATTTGTATCCCATTGATGGCAACTGGTGGCCCACAGACTGCATGTGGCACTCTCACAAACTCGGAGTGACCCCTCGATTAACGCCTCCCCCCAAAAATGTTTTTTTTTTTTAATGAAAATTAAAATAAACATGTTTCCTCTACAACAGTGGACCCACACATGCATGCAGTTTAATACCTGCTAATCCACCTATTTGCAGATTTGTATTTTTTTGAGGGGGAAAAGGCATCTTGGAGGTTTATCAGCATTTAAAAAAAAATTTTTTTTTGAGCTTATAAAAAAAAATATATATACTGGTAGTTAAAAAAAATAAAAAAATATATATATATAGAGAGAGAGAGTAGTGCATTACTATGAGCCTCGATTACGCACATATTTTCGCTATTCTTGGGTCAGCCTAGTCCCTATTCACCTTGAATATCGGGGTCTACTGTATTGTTTTCAATTGTAATATCACATTTCACCACTAGATGGCAGACATTGCTATTGTGGTCTTGTGCTGGCCTACACTACAACATGACTAGGCTTATAATTTTTGGGGGGGATTTGTGAATGACATGCAAGACAAACATGCACTCTAAAAACAGTTTGGTCAATAATAACCCCATTATGGATCACAAATGGACCAATCCACTTTAACTCTTTGACTGCCAAAAACGTTTAATAACGTTTAGTAAAATCCAAATGAGGGCTGCCAAAAACGTTAAAAGACGTTAACTATGTTTTTTTTTTTTTTTTTTTGGAAATGGGTGGAGGAAAGCCTTGGCCAGCTGTGCTGAAAGTATCAAGCAGATCGAGTTAGTATAATGACTATTTTTGGGCACTAGATGGCAGTGATGACTCTCTTTAGACAAGATCGGGTAGGCGTCAATAGAAGACGTGGGGCGGCGCTAGAGTGTTGAGGGGAGAATGGCTGAGGAAGTGAAAATGGCGACCGGTTGCAAGCAGCTCACGCTTGAGCATTTTTTTCAAAGACGAAAAGCATCAACCAATGCTAAAGAGCACATTGATGACGACGATGATGATGATGGTGACTCCGAGGTTGACGCTGAAGTTGGAAGCGTTGACGTGGCGGCTATGATCACGTCGTAAAGCCTCACTGGCTAGTGATGCTAACGCCGGAAAACGCGGTGCACAACTGAGCACTTCTGCACAGGCGGCCGTTCAATCGGACGATGAAGAGTACCCCGAGTCCAATGCAATGCGGAGGAGTGGGTACAGTCTGATCACGGAGAAGACACTGGTTCTGGACTACGATGCCACCATGAATGGAGTGGATAAGATGGATCAGAACATCTCTTACCAACCGCTATAGGAACTGAAGGACATGAGGAAGCCAGACGTAACACCGGGTCACCGTATCATGATCCTGAGAGTAGACTTGATGGCACCATGGCCAAACACACACTGCAGTATATACCCGCTACTCCCCGGAAAAAAAGGCCGTCAAGAAAGTGTCGGGTCTGCACGCGAAGAGGCAATCGCAATAGTGAAACTAATCTGTTGTGCAAATCCTGCTGCGTCCCCTTGCACGCAGGGGAGTGTTACACAAAAAGAAAAACTGTATTTGAAACATCCACACAATTGTAAATAGAACCACAGTTGCACACATTTGTAAATAGTTTGCCAAATTGTTTTGTCAAATTGTTACACTGTTGAATGTAAATAAACGTATTTTGCTATCAAAAAACACTTTTTCATTGTTGGTGGTAGTGTTTTACAGAAGTAAAGCACTGTTTAGGTGTTTGTGGCATCATTCATGGAAAAAAAAGGTGTCAAATTCACTAGAGTGCATGAAATAATATCGTTTCACAAAAAGCTTGATTTCTCCGTATTTTGGTCCAAAACAGAGCATTTGGGTGAAACTAACCATTTTCTATTGTTGATTACTGAAAATCGGAATAAGGTAGAAACAAACTTCTGATGAAAGACGAGAGTTCAATCTTTCATTTGGTAGTATGTGTGTTTCCATAGTCCAAACACAACATTTTTTGTGGACCTTGAAAGATCAGTCAAAATGCTTAAATCAGCTGGCACCCACAGCATCCCTTTTCTGAAAACGGTTGGCAGTCAAAGAGTTAAGGGTCTATTTGACCCAACTTTCTGGGTTATTTTATAAAATGACCCAATTTTTTTGACCCAAGTAAAAGATCTGACCAATAGTCAAAGTTGGGTTGAATTGGCCCAAGTAAAGGATCGGTCCTTTATTTTCTTCTTTTTTTTTTTTCCAACCTATAGTTGGGTTATTTTTGACCAAACTGTTTTTAGAGTGTAGTATCTAAAGAATATTAACTTTTGAGTATGTTGATTTTTGTGATTTTTTTTTTTACAAAATGAGTTATTTTGTGGGACGACTCTTATGCGCTGAATATTTTATACTGTATATGCAAATCTAAGAAGATACAGTGATTTACTTTGGTTCAATAAAAACACACATGGACATATATTTTGTAAATATTTGAAATGGCGTGTTTGTCATACATCTGGTTAGGAAGTGTGTGGTGCTGTTTGGCCCCCTTAGTAACACTGATCAAAAATTGTGCCCTTAAACATCACTTAAGTTGCCCATCGCTGCTCTAACTTACAGTATGGAACTGTAGTGCTAGTTGGTTCCACCAGTAGAATTCTGAACCTTTTTGTCTATGTTCTTCTACAAAGTGAGCCAAAAGAATCGGGGTTGACATGTTGTGTTTTCCATGGCATTGTGCATCACTTTGACCATTTACATATATTCACATTATGCAGTCAAAGAGAAATGCTGAGACTTTTAAATGGGGTGTATTACAGAAGAGCAAAGTGGCAGAAGGTCAGGTAGGGAGGCAGCAGGTCCTTTGAAGGTTCCGATTGCAACCCTACAATACTATATCTACTACGAATAGCCTTCAGTTGGAATGTTGTCTCTCCTGTTGTGTCAGAAACACTCACAAATGTTCTTCAAAATTCCCACATTTGAGAAAGTTTTGGATAGAAAATCCCGCAGAGTCTCTTGTAGGTAGTAATGTTTTGTTCATGATCTCATTAAGGTTAGGCAAGAAAAACATGCGCATACTTTAGGGGAAACATTGGCTTTGTTGTCTGACATGTCAAATGGCAATCCATTGTGTCACTCATGAAACAAACACAACACATTGCTATTTATAACGCATGACAACACAAGCGAAGGAAAGGCAAGGCAAGGAAAAAACATGAACAACAAGATGAGTAGTAACCTTCTCCTGCAAAGTGAGTATTTCTTATGTGCCAACTGAATCTCCTTCCATTGCTTAACGTGTCTTTTGTTAACGTTGTGCACAATTAATGGGCTCTGACATTGCTGTACAGTACATTTCGTCATCTTTTAACCATTTACATTTTATGTTTATGAAGACAGTTAGGAAATTATAGCATCTCCTGATTGTACTTCTCCCACCATGTGTTATTCCCCAGCTAAATTGTTTAGCTATGTAATATTGAATATCCCATAACCTTTCATAAGTGCTATAAAACGACTGTGAAGCCTTGGAGACACAACCACAGAGGATCATCTGAAATCCACTTTGCCTGTGATCTCAGCCATACCGAAAATCCCTTTTGGCCTCCTTCCTATAACGACTGCAATTAGACGAGGTAAAATGATAATGTTTTCGTCTTTAGCGTCCCTTTGGTAAACATTGCCTTTAGGATCAATTAACCAGCGGCTAATGAGCAAAGTGGGGTTCTGTCTTAATATTGCACTGCTGTTCATTGGCATTTTTTAATTAATGAGTTTTTAAGTAAAAATTGCCAAAGTTTTTAATTGTTTTTCTTTTTGAGTGGTGTTGGTGGGGGGGAGATCATAGTCTTAATTATAAAGTACGGGGTTTAAAGTGAGGGGGATTTAGACTTTTAATTAAAGAGGAATTTGATGTAAGCAACAGACTGGGTTCATTTTCGACAAAATTCCCCGCCATGGTTCCTTTTTGTGTGGCGGTCGTTTTTCCTCATCAACCCAAATGGTGTCAATGTTTCCCTCCTTGTGGAGTGTTACTATCGGGAGGAGGATTAGAGCTTTTGAGAATTCTCTTCTAGGAGGAGCCTTGTTAGAGTTTGGTCATTCACACGACTTCCAAGATTGAGTTTGTGAGCTTCAGATAAATCATCTTACAATGTTGCTTTTTCCCTCTGCACACCCTGTAAACATTTATTTTTCGTTTTCTCTCTATCCACCTCCTCGCCATCCTCTTCCTCAATCCCTTAATAGCACATAAGGTTGTTTTCATAGGGGTGATGAATTAGGCTGAAGTGATTAGTGTGGTGTAAAATGCGATTACATACACTAGCTTTGCTGATTTGTTGAGCAGATGCCCTCTGCGAGCTTGACTTTAGTATGTTACAGTGTTTAACTAGTCATCCCCCAGAGCTAGACGTCCCAGTCGACGTTTGCAGGTTAATTGGCTTAATTACGGATATACTCTACCTTCAGGATCCCGCCAAAAATGCAAACTGCGGTTCATTAGTTTTGAGGGTAGCTGATATCACATCACTCACATACTTCATATGTAAATACGCCACATACACACAAGCAAAGTTGTATTTAGAGCAGAACGAGCTTGCAAACATACTGCATGAAAAAATTCCAGCCATCTTAAGTTTAATAAAGATTTTCATTGCGATATTCATTGCAAAAGTACTGTACAGCGGTGTGCTACTAGTCCATTATGGTGGCATATACTCTATATGAAAACGAAACTCAGCAATATTTTTTATTCTGTTCACGTTGGCTTTCCTAGTTGCCTCGTAGACACATAACTTTTTGTCACTTTGTTAAAAAAAAATAATGTGACTGATTGTCACCAAAATTTGTGTGATAATCATAGTCTGAAAACAATACAACGGAACTCGCCATATTTTAGATTATATGTGGCAACTTTTCCGACGATGTTTCATTCACAAGTGGTTAGTGTTATGTTATGATAAGGATTATTGTTTTCATAAACAATTGCTTTTTAAGTTAACTGACAAATACATTCACTTCATTAATTACTTTAACGCATATTGTTTCTTCTTCTTTTTCTTCTTCTTGTTCTTGTTGTTCTTGTTGTTGTTGTTCTTCTTCTTATTATTATTATTATTGATTGATTGCTTACAAAAAACTATTTATCTAAAATCTAACAAGTCAAAACTGAAATCTGTTTTCAATTTCTATAATCAGTTAAGTTGCTTTGCTAGCTTAAAATGCTCAAGTGTGCCCAACAGAAAACAAAAATCATCCCATAACAGCTGAAACAGAAGTGACATTTGTTTCAAAGGCAGACACTGCTGATTTTAGGAAGAAATGCAATGGATTGTAGCAGAGACAATAAAAACATGAACCCTTTGACATTTTAAATTAAAAGATGCATGAGACAGGACTGTCCCTTCAAAACAGGTACATTTTAATAGGACTCATGAAACGAGCATCATAAGTGTGCTGTTGATATTGACCCTTGGGGTATTGTTATTAAGATACTTAATTCTGGGGGTGGGGGAGCACATGTCTCCTTTAAAAGTGACTAGCATTAGCAAGTAAGCTGCTACAGCCTGTTGTCGTTCTCTCACGCTCCTGTTGCTGTGATTGCGCCAATCACTTTCATTAGCATGCCTCACCATTAATGTGATTTCTCATGCTTTCTTACACGCATGCTAATGACTAGCACCCAGCTGTAGGTTGATTTGTGTAGCCCAAACTATCTCTCGCTATTATGTGAAACCTCTGACACTGAATGAACCCGACTCATCATTATACAGTATTCATAAACTCCTGATGAACCACAATCTAGCGGCCTAATCAGCCTTTATCAATTTTAGTTCATGCGACTCATTCAGATTTTTTCTTGCTTTGCCCTGAATTAATTTCAAACCCTTCCTTTTCTTATTTTCCTCAAAGATGAAAATAATTATAAAATATGGAGCTAGGATTACCCAACGTCAGTCTTTCCCCCCTTTCCTCCAATTTCTGTCAAATTTGTTGCTTCCCATCATTTGCACAGCCTCTTTATAGGTTTATCCCACTCTAGCTAATCTTCACAACAGCCCCCTCCCATCACTTACTGTTTGCATTAATGCCCATTGTTGCCTTTATCTGACTCTTATCGTTTCTCCTCTCGTGTGCCTCGAGCTTTGCTCAACATTTCCCTTCAGCTGCACATTAACTTGTACTTAAAAGAACAAAATGAGTGCAAGGGGACTTACGGGATGCTGGCAGAATGTTGGTTGGATGCAAGCTCTGGCATCAGCTATTAAGGCCATAGGGACAAGTTAAAAAACACACAGGATTTTCAATATTTAAAGTAGAGGAACATATTTGTGCTTTGGGTAACGTTCTTTTGTGTTGTTTGTAGATTATCATCATTACATGAGAATGGAAGGTTTTCAAGATACATGACTGCATTTGATTTTGATGTGACATGAGTCAACATGCAAAAGTGTCTTTAGAAGATATATATATATATATATATATATATATATATATATATATACGTGTACTGCTAAAAATGAACTTGATAACGCTTCTCCACCAAAGTGTAAATTTACTGTGACCAAAGGAGACCCGTGGCAAGAGGCGTGATTGGAATCTATGCAGGGGCGGGTTAGACCAAATTTGGTGAGTTTTGCAGACCCGTGCAAGTGTGGTGCATTAAAAAAAAAAGGCATTTTATAATGTTGTGGCTGTCAACACAACCCACTTTAATCACCGCCAATCAAAGTGTATAAAATACAACGCGCGAGAGGCACGCAACAGTCCTTAACAAACAAACCAAACAGAGGAATGGACGATGCAATTAATTCTGTTCTTGCAGAATTACTCACCGTTTCCTTGTTGAATTTGAAAAGCGATAGGCGCTTCGTGCATTTTTTTTTCTGGTAAAGATGTTCGTGTGTTCGTGCCCCAAAATACCAGACGGAAGAAGACATTTTCATCCATTGCCTTGATTGGTTAAAACAAACGTGCAAAGATGCCGCATCGTGCAATGAGCTCGAAGTATTGTACAGAAAGTCCCTCCTTAATTTTATTGAAAGACAAGATCGCAATATTGTCAAGACACTTTGAATACGACTACTTATAATATTGTGACATCCCTAAATATATTTTCTCATCAATGTCATCTGGTGTGCCGGATATAATTTGCGTCGGGCCATTTATGGCCCGCGCGCCGCTAGTTGTCAACCTCTGCTGTAAGCTTTCACTGCCTTGATCTATTAGTATTGCTGCGCAGTTCTTCATTGAACCCTTCAAACCCAAACAAGCGTCATTAATTTTGTGGCCATTAAATATTCCACTTTCCCTTTAGTTGTGAGCTGCTCATGCTTTTCAGTCTTTATTTTATTTCAAGGTAAATAATCTCCTAAAGTTGTGTTTTCTTTAATTCCCAATGCTTGCTTGTACATCCCATTTGTCATGATTAGGCCAACATGGCGCCATGATAATGACAAACAGTGGAATGAATATTCATTAGTTGCTCTCCATCGACTGGGATCCCCCCCCACCCCCGCCCCCCAAATAGGCTATACAGTAAATAGTAAAATGGAAAAGGTGGCTAATACATTATTCCACTCAAAGTCGGTTTTAATTTGGAACAGCTGCGTTACTTAAATACTTTGTGAGATATTCAAAGATGTGCTAGCCAAATATTATAATGCCATTATTTGTGTTGGTAAACTTATGACTGACGCCTCCTTCAGAACGTTTTCTCCTGTGTGGCGCTGACCAAGTTGTGTTCACAATATTTTTTTCTTTTTTTTTTTATGGCTGAAGCTCAGTTGAATGAATTTCATTATGCTTTTAGTTTCTAAAGCATTGCATTTGCTGACACGTCTTTTGACCCTCCACTGAGGATTTGAAGTGGAAAATAACATCAGGTTTGCTTTTTACAATATAAGAGTTTGCATCCCCGTGCACAGCTTTGACACAGAGACTATCAGAAAAACTGAGAAAGTTCTTACACAGATTTGCACATTTCTGCTACGTACTTCTGGATATTGGTGTGAAGCAATAGTTGTGCTTTGGGTTTTGCAAGGAGTGCTGATGTGGAGGTGATTTTACAGAAGGGAACGATTTCCACTCTGGCTGGCCTTTAACTCTGCAGGTTATTAATACCTCATAGTGCTGTGCAGTGTATATGGTCATGTCATGTAGTAATGGAGATCCCGTCTTTCTGTTAGGAGGTTGGCTTGAGTCTTTGGGTGCATTTACACAGCAATTTCACCAGACGTTGCTGCTTCACACTTCACTCACTTTATTATACAAACTTGACATTACTGCAGTCCTTGTCACCTATTTGGAGTCGTTCTGTTCATTTCTATTGTGGCTATCATGTTAAGTGATGAGTGGAACGAGAGCATTATTCATATGGCCGCGCATGTGCTCAAGCATGAACAAGCGCACCTTGGGATTCCATGTTTTGGTTCTATTTCTAGAATGCAAAGTGGTAAGTCAACCTAATTGAAACTGTTCCCCAGCCAAGTGTATGTCTGCTGCATAGCTTTTGTTCCCAGCAGTCGCATTATCAAGTCTTCATTCAGATATCACATACGGTACATGTGAATGAAGGACATTCAATGGTCCAACAAGTCCTCCAATTTAAACGAACACATAGGTCGTAGAATGAAAATAAGAGCGTATTTTCACGACAGCTCCTCCAATGGTGACAGGAGGAACACCAAATTGGATCAGGCAGTCAGTGCTATATATAATATAATGGCTTGTAAGGGTGACTGGAGTTTCCGTTGATTGACAATGAAACAGTCAACATAAGATAAGTTGGATATTCTTTATGGGCTGATTTGAAAACAAATGTGTGGGCTGCTGCCCGCGCGATTTTGAAACGCATTAGCCGGCCCAAAATATAGGACGGCCTACCAGGAATTGTCCCGCCCCTCCAGATGGCAACCAGTTTAGGGTGTACCCCGCCTACTGCCCCAAGCCAGCTGGGATAGGCTCCAGCACCCCCCGCCACCCTTGTGAGGACATGCAGTTAAGAAAATGGATGGATGGAGATGTAAATACCGCGGATTGGTTGGTGGGGGAAACCCCCCCAACAAAAAATTAAGTCAATACCATTCTGACATGTCAAGGAGGCTGAAACTTATTAAACGTAACACGCTAAACCTAACTTCAAAATAAAGTTTTCCAAATACAGTAATACATTGACGGCAATGCAAATAGCCTTAGTACACTTTTACTTTGAAATTCGCCCACGTTGTGGCGTGATGGCGCGCTTGACTTCCCTTATTGGATGTTACGTCATTGTAGTTGATTGACATTGTTGTTGCGACCAACATCAACACAAAGTTATCATGTACAATGAATATCTTTAAAAACAAATTTTTCATTTGCTGTCGAGTATTTATTGGTCCTTTTGAACAAACAAAAAATAAAAATACATTGAAAATTGACTTGCACATATGACTTCTGATTTGTCATATTTGATACGGTCACAATGCTTTAAATATGTACATATATAACGGTCAAAAATATAATAACGAATAGACATATCAAACATATTAGTATTTCCAAAAATCAGAAAGAACATTTCCCGCTATCAATAAGTATAGGTGTCTCACCTTTTTCAATTGATTCGATCTTGCAAGGCCGCTGGAAAAGTAATCAGATGGGTGATATTGCCCTCTAATGGATTATCCATGCAATGCATGTGTGAGATCATATACGTCAGGGTTTTAATGGCACCCCTTCCCCCAATACTCATGAAATAGAGGGCTCAAAATGTCTTGTATTTAATATGATGCATTTGGCGTTATAGTTAATACTGACCTCTGTGGTTTTCATTTGGAGGAAAGTCTCCAAAGTACTTGGTTGACCCTTTTTGTAAAAAACACAGAAACAGACAAAGAGAGAAAACTATCTGCCCATAATCATGATCGCTTATCCTGTGCAAGGTCAACAAGAGCCCATTGAAACTGATATCATGTTGGAATTTAGATGTTTCTGGGGTTGGTGAAGGACTCTGGTTGGTGGCCCGGTGGGTGGTGCCTGGTCGGTGCTGGATTTCACTTTCCTTTCTTTTCTTTGGTCCTTCCTCGGGTCTCCTGACGGCCTCACGACTCTGGCTGGAAGTGTTCGGTTTAGGTGAACGGTATGGGATTTTTTAATAGGTTTTAGGTGAACTAATGAATACACACTCACACGCACGCGCACACACACACACACACACACACACACACACACACACACACACACACACACACACTCTCAACCACATACAAAATAAAAAAATAAAAAAACATATATATATATATATATATAAAAAGAGAGAGAGCAATGATGATGACGTGTCAAATCGGTAAAATTACCGAATGAACAATACTGAGCTCTCCAGAAAAAAAAGAAACTGATATCATGCTAGAAGCATGGTGCACAGTGGATAGCTCGCCAGTCAACTGCAGGCGAGACCAGCCCAAACAAAGCCACAAGTGTTGACCTCTGTAGCTTGAAGTGACGTGAGCGAAGAGACAAACTTATTAAGAAAGCAGCCGGTGAAGACGATCTGGAGGAGAGCGAGACAGAAGCGAGCGAAGAGACGTGAGGTAGATGGAAGGAGAAGGCGGGGTGAGAGATTGATGAGGGCGAGTGAGAAACTAATTCTCACTTCACTCTGGGCAGGAAGATTAAGGAAGATTACAGAGATAGAGTGAGGAAGGGAGAGAGATGGAGTGATAACTACCACCGCATGCAGCACAAAGATCGCGGAATGCCTAATGCCCACAGTGACAGAGAAGGAGAGATTTTGTAACAGAATGGAGAACATTTGGAAGAAATGCACCGGGAATGAGTTAAGAACAAAGAGGTGACTTGGCAATAAATGGACAGATAAACTCACAAGTAAATCAGGCACAGAGGGGTGCTAATAGCAGTGATCTCCAAGCGTATAAACCTCTTTTATCTCAGAGATCTTTTCTGCTAGTGTGCTGAATTCCAAACCACAGAAGAGCGGCTACAAAATCCAGGTCATCTCCATACCTCCTTGGATATTTTCCTTTGGGATTTATTCTCTTGTACAGACCAAGTCTGTGTGACGGTCTCTTTTACATTCTGTTCTTTAGCTTGTAAAAAAAAAAAAAAAAAGAGGGGAAAGGAAACCTATTTTCCATTCCATGCCGCTGACATCTATTTATTCACACTTTCGAGTGTAGCTGCAAAAATTTCAATAGCTATAGGCTGCTGAATATGTTTAAGGAGAATGAGGGCGGGGAGGAATACAGTCACTTGATAGAGCTGCGGACCAAGTGTATACAGTGCCGTGTTGACGTACACAACACATGCTTTGATGTCGTCCAGCATACCCACAAAAAAAAAACCTAGAGCTAGCATGCATCTATAGGAGAACGCGGAAGGGAAGAGTGAGGGACACTTCTGCAGTGGTAGTCTGAATCCGTCATGCAGGATTATAATGTAAGCTTCTCCACGGCCCTAGATGTGGATTTTATGCAAGAAACACACACGGCTTTTCTGCACCCTGTTATCCCGGCACCATATTAGAGACAAAAGCAAAAGGGGCAGAGGAAGGTGCGGTGGGGGTCTTCACTCTGATGTCTGCCATCCAAATCCCTAAAGCCTTGCAATCGGGGGGCTTCCAGGGTACAAGTTTGAGTGTGACTTTTGCTCACATCCCTGAATTGGAGGTGGGCTCATTATCACACCTGCACTGAGGAGGAGGTCACCTCGCAAGGTGACAAGAGACCTGCTTGCATTTCTTGTTCCGAGGGCTATTTCGTTCTTTGGCGTCTCTCATGGATTAAGCCTCATTTACAGTCCCATAGCTGCGCTGGCTCCGGAACGTCGAGAATGCATGAATGCATCATGCAGAAAAGAAAAGTCTGGAAAATATAACACTGCCAAACTTTGATCTCATACATCACCCTGCAACACACCACTGAGCTAGGCAAATGTAGTTCGGAAATCTTCCCTCCACACACACACCCACGGCCGTCTTGTGCTTCTTTGAACCAGCAAGGAAGAAGAGACAAATATAAACAATGCTTTTTCAAATATTATTGGAAAAGGAAAAAAGACCAAAAGCATTTTTTGTTTTGCCCACATAATAGCTGATAACTGCCTCTGCACAAATCTCTCAATATATTTTTCTATCTATCCAATGCTCATCTTAAGTAACTTTGGATAGCAACTCATAAGAGGTAGGCATGAACAAATGGTGACTGCAGCCAAAATGGACAGACAATAAATCAACGCACATTTTAGGTCATGTAATTAATATTAGGGATGGGAACCTCACTATATGATACAATATGCGATACAAGGCTCACGATAACGATTATCTCACAATATGAAGATACCGCGATTAGCGATATATTGGTCAGGTAACGAATCCACGATAATCTACGATAAAACTACTCAAGACATAAATTGATGTTTTTTCAACGAGAAAATTGTTTCCTTTTGTACCAACTTTTGTACAAAATACTAAAACTGGTGTCTTCTTCACAGTTAGTACATTAGTGTATTTTTTCTAAACAAATCAAAATGTCTTCTTAACAGAGACCACTCTTTGTGAACAAATTTGTGTCTTTTGTGTCAGTCAGTTACATAGTGAATTGTTTAATTTTATAAACTGACGATTTTTTTGGTGTAACATTGCAAAAGTAAATAAATACAATTACTTAACTCTTTTACTGCCAAAGACGTTAAATGACGTTCTGCAAAAACCTACGGAGGAGCGCCAAAGACGTTAAAAGACGTCCTCCCATTTTTTTTTTTTTTTTTTTGAAACGGGTGCTGGGAAGGCTTGCGGAGCTCTCCTGAAAGTTTTAAGCAGGTTTTTTGAGCCTAATGACTATTTTTGGCCCCTAGAGGGCAGCGATGACTCTCTTTTGACAAGATCGGGTGGGCATCAGTAGAGGCGGAGCTAGAGCGTTGAGCAGGAGATCAGAATGGAAAACAAAGGAAAAATGGCGGCCGGTCGCGAGGAGCTAACGCCAGAGCCGTTTTTTTCAAAGACCAAAAGCATCGCTAAAAAAGCACATTGTTGATGACGATCATCATCATCGATGATGAAGATGATGGTGACTCCGTGGTTGGAAAGCATTGATGCGGCAGTAGAAGACGTTAGATGGAGCTAGATGGAGGAGGGAACGGGCAATGGCGAGCGTTTGCAAGCAGCTCTACACTTACAAGACGAAAGGCATCGACCAACGCTAAAATAGTACATTGATATCCATGATGATGAAGGTGAATCCGAGCTTGACGGCGAAATTGGAACCGCTGACGCGGCGGCTATGACGGTGTCGTAACGCGGAGCGCAACCGAGCACGCACAGGCGGACGTTCGATCGGACGACGGAGAGTGCCCCGAGTCCAATGCATATTCATCGGAGGAAGTGTGTACAGTCTGCTACTTGCTTTTTATTCCCCAGAAAAAAAGGCCGTCAAGAAAGTGTAACGTTTGCACGCAAAACGGACCAATGTGAAAGTGAAAGTAAACTGTGTGCGAGTCCTGGCGTCTCCTTGTACGCAGGAGAGCGTTACAAAAGGAAAAACTGTATTTGAAACATCCACATAATTGTAAGTAGTACCACAGTTGCACACATTTGTAAATAGTTTGCGAAATTGTTTTGTCAAATTGTTACACTGTTGAATGGAAATAAACGTATTTTGCAATCAAAAAACACTTTTTCATTGTTGGTGAAAGCGTTTTACAGAAGTAAAGCACTATTTAGGTGTTTGTGGCATCATTCATGGACAAAAAGAAGTGTACAATTCACTAGAGTGCATCAAATAACATCGTTTCACAAAAAGCTCTTTTTCTCCGTTTTTTGTTTCAAAAGAGAGAATTTCGGTGAAAGTAACCATTTTCTATTGTTGATTACTGAAGAACAGAATAAGGTAGAAACAAACTTTTTTTTTCTGATGAAAGCTGAGAGTCCAATCTTTTGGTAGTATGTGTGTTTCCATAGTCCAAACACAACATTTTCTGTGGACCTTGAAAGATCACTCAAAATGCTTAAATCGGCTGGCACTGTCGACAACCCGTTTTTGAAAACGTCTGGCAGTCAAAGAGTTAAATATTAGATCAATATTAATATTTCTCAGAAATTGTGTGCTTCAAAAAGTCGAACCAGAAAATATGTTTTCAAATGTTACGTATGCAAAAGTGAGTCAGTTGCTGGACAGAAAATAAATGTCTTACACATGTAGAAGTAAGCTCATGAGTCTTCTTCGCCTGAAGAATTCCATACATTTCCCTGCCACTCTTATGAAGTGCTCCCCCTAGAGGCCAGCCAAGTATTTGCTCAATAAGTAACGAACAATGGAGCCGTTATAGTGGCTGTATATTAACTACAAATATCGCGATACTTGCGTAGGCGTATCGATAATCTATCGGGAGACAAAGTATCACGATTTATCGCGATATCGATATATCCTCACACTCCTAATTAAGATGACAGCAATTAGAGTCGAAAGATGGCGGGTGTGCACTCCTGGAAGTCTGTGACTGACTGACAGTAATGTGGAAGATTCACTGGTGTGACAAAACAAGCTCCCAGGCCTGTATGTCCACACATAATTCAGCACGCACACCAGGAGGTGTCTGAGTGCAGCAGTATGCAACCAACATGTTTTTTCTTTTTTCTTATGCTGTTGCTGAACAGAAGCGGGCTACGGAAGACAGGTCCTTTTTCACCTTTTGGTTTCCTTACAAGCAGTGGGCAACCCTATTTTTCGGACCATTATTTACTTACCTTTTTTTTTTTTTACTATTGATATTTATCATAAAATATTTTCATAGGCGCTCTGAGTTATAAAGCACATAATATTTCTGCTGCATTGTTTGTTAAATAATTTATGCTAATAGTACCGTATGTTGATGATAGATTTAGCACTATTATGCTAGGTTTGGCTTGCTTTTTTTCTCAGTGCCACTACACGGGATTGCTTTGAGTGTAGGAGAGCAACAAGAAGTTTGAACATCGCTAGTCGATCTGGTGGTTGTGTTATTACTTTGGCTAAAGCTAAATGCTATATTGGTTGACAGACCAACTGCTGTAAAAAAGTCAATCCACTCACCGTTATCCAACCCTTTTTTTGCCTGGCAGCTATTGGAAGCTAGCTGTGTTGTTTTCCTCGCACAGGTCTGGTCCCACATCGTAACATTGGAAATATACTGCCAGAAAAGCTCAGCCTTCGTTGGGTCTAATCAGCGACGACAGCATTAGGCTGGAAAGATGACATTTCCCATGATTCTTAGACATAGAAACAGGAAGTCCGTCTAGTTCTGTTATGATGAAAACATACTGTAGATGCCTACAAGCAATTACGTGTAGATGCGGATGAGAATGAGGATTTGAAAATAATAGAAGTTTATTTGAATTAAAGAGTCAACATCCATATAGGAATTCTGGATTACAAGGTGCACTGTCTATTGATAATGATTGATAAAATTATTTTCCAAAAATACAGCACCTACACGGTACAGAAAATTAGATGGTGACCCATTCAAACTCAGAAGCTTTATTGGTTGAACATTACAAAATGTGACCGTCCTGCCTCCTGTGTATGCCGAAAACGGCACCATAACATTAGTTTCAATCAAATTATGCAGACCAGGGATGTCTTAAGGGCGAGAAAAGTGATGACTAATGTAAGGAGTCAGGACCCATGACTGACAGGGGCCCTGGAAAGTCCACCTCACCATTTTATATGCCTCCTTCAGGTCCCGTGTGAGCTGGAAGCCAAAACAGCACACTTTGGGTGAGAGGCTTGGTGAGATTTGAACCCAGAACCTCTCAACTGTGAGGCAAACATTTGCTTGCTCTTTAGCTCTAATGTAGACCGAAAGGATTGTTGTTGTGCCGCGACACCGAGTCCAGTTTGAGTTTTTTTTCATTGGCTCATGGTAGCATGAAGAAAACTACCAGTTGTTAGTTAACATATCAGCTATGAGCTACTTGTAACTTAATTTTATATTCACTATTCATTTATTCAATATAATACCAAGACACAGATCAAGTGTTACATATGTATTTTTTTAGAATGGATTTCTATAATGTCTGTTGTATGTGCTTCTGGAGTTGCCCAGTTGGCAAACCTTGTGAGAGAAACAAAATAAATGGCAAGATGGCTTCTGCCATTCTATCGGCAAGGCAGAGGGGTGTTTTTTCTTACCTAACCAGGAATGTATATCTTTTTAACAGCCGACAGGTACTATAACGAGATGTGTTGTTGATGTCAAAGAAGGTGGGACTGCTTATTGATATCCACATGAAAGTCTTAAATTATTTATAGTAGCCTCTTTTGCTAAAAGATTTTAACTACCTGTGGTTTGTCCTCTGTGCAGAGGTCCACTATATAGCCCCCCCCCCCCCCCCCATTTACCTGTTTTATGTTTGCATTGAGCTGTTTTCAGCTTGTCACAGATTAATGTGAAAACAGACACCACAGGACCATGCAGTACAGCAATGTTGGCCCCAGGCAGGATTAGCGATTACAAATTAGTTTTTGGGTTAGAGTCAAAAGAAGACACAGTAGACAACTTTTTTTTCCACACTAAGGACAAGTTAAAGTGCGTTTCTCAAAGGGTTGATGTGATGGGAGATTCTTGTGCTGTAAAACTTGTAGAGCCACGCAACTGAAGCTCCAGAATACAAAGGTAAGAAGAAAAAGAGGCCTTCTTTCAATAGAACATAAGATTTGAGCAGGAGCCCCGTCTAATATTTGGTTCATGAATATGATCGCTTTACTTTTTCCCACAGCAGTCTACACTGCAAAAAGGAATGTACACATTTTGAGAAAAAAATATAATAAAATAAGAGAGTTATTACTTCAAATAAGCAAAACTATCTGCCAACAGAACAAGAAAATTTGGCTTAAATTTACCTGTAAGATTTTGAAAAATAAGAAAATAATACTAGGCCTATATCATCTTGAAAATAATATTTTCAGACTAAAAACAAGTCATGTCAACTTTTTTCAAGCTGTAATAAATAAATAAAAAAATTATTAAAATACATGAGTATTATTTTTTACGCTTGGATAACTTAGCCTGAGTGTCAAGCAGGGAGGTAAAAGGGCCCATTTTCTTTGTCATGACCCAGCCAGGAATTTAACCCACAACCTTCAAGTCTTAGGGTAGGCATTCTACCACTAGACCACCGTGCTGATACTAAAACAAGGACAAATGAGCTTAGTAAATATAACGAAATGAACTATATTGCACTCGTCTGTTTTCATTCTTGTATTTTTTTCCATTTATCTTATTACTAGATTATGCAAAATCTTATAATAAGAAAATTTATAAAACCCCAGTTCAGGGCCTTTGATGTTGATTAGTTGTCATCTTAAAATGTGGGAAATGCTTGTTTAAATCCTCACAGTACTTAAAACTGGCTGTTAACACTCAATGCCAAGACTGCTTGATCAAATAAGATAATTAAGTAATAAATATCTTAAAATGAGCGCAATGATCTTGCCTGACAATTTCATTTTAAGTAAAAAAATAACTTGTCAAATCAAAGTTGGCAAATTTAGGTTAAATTTAAGAAATTATATTTTTTCCCCTCCTAAATCATATTTCTGCATGTATGTGTTGCCATGTCAATCTAATCTGATCAGGGCTTTCAGACTCAGCCGTGCTGTAGGACAATTTTGTAATGTCATTAAATAAACATTGATTCATGCATGCATAATGAAAATTAATCAACAAACAAACATCCACCAATCCATTTACTACCTCTTATCCGGGGTCAGGTCGCGGGGTCAGCAGCTTTAGGAGGGAAGCACAGACTTGCCTCTCCCCAGCCACTTCAGCCAGCTCCTCCATCCCAAGGCGTTCCCAGGTCAGCCGAGAGACATAGTCTCTCCAGCGTGTCCTGGTTCATCCGCCGGTGGGACATGCCCAGAACACCACTCTGGGGAAGCGTCCAGGAGGCATCCGAACCAGATGCCCGAGCCACCTCAACTGACTCCTCTCCACGCAGAGGAGCAGCGGCTCAACCCTGAGTCCCTCCCGGATGGCCGAGTTTCTCACCCTATCTCTTTAAAAATAAATAAATAAATATATATATTTTTGTATTTGCGTGAGTATGTGCATGTGCGGGTGTGTGGGTGCATGTGTGCGTGCATGTGAGTGTGTACTCATTAATTCACCTAAAACCTATTAAAAATCCCATACCGTTCACCTAAACCGAAGACTTCAGAATCCAGCTAGAGTCGTGAGGTTGTCAGGAGACCCGAGGAAGGATCAAAGAAAAGAAAGGAAAGTGCAATCCAGCACCGACCAGACATCACCTACTACCCACCGGTTTACCAACCAGGAACTTTCACCAACCCCAGAAACATCTAAATTCCAACAAATTAGGGAATTCTCACCCTATCTCTAAGGGAGTTTCCTCCGTAGGGTAATCAAGAAACAGTTATTCTAAAAATATAAGTTTTGTTCTAACCACTAAAAATAAAAACGTGAACACACTGAAAAAGTTATCAAAACACAAAAGTGGAAAAATAGATTTTTCTGATGGCCATTAAAAATAAGATGCTTGAGTGCCGTTTTCACAGGCCTACGACTGATAGACATTGAATTCACACTCACATGTACTTTAAAGGGAAAAAATGATCTTATTGAGTGTCATTACTCACTTGTCTTCAAGGCCACCTCCTGCTTGGCAAACCATCACTCATTATCACAGACAACCTTGGTAGTGTTGTATTTTAATGCCTCTGAATCAAACCTCAACTCTCAAGCCCCTTAGTGTGCAATTTAAGATTTGGACTCCCATTGTCACACTCACCTTGCTGGGGAAAACTGCTTGATGGTCTGTCGTCCATGAAGTTAAAGAAATGTCTATCTTTGTGGTAGGTCGGCGTAGGGCTGTCGCGGTAGCAATAAATCAATGAATTGCACGATAATTAAAATTGAGCTTGATAAGTTAGCCGGGCTCGACAATTCTTTAGAAGAGAATGGGTAATGAGTGAACATCCCTGTGTCTGTCGCAAGTCGCGCCTAAAGCAAGTCTAAGGTTTATGCGTGACGCGTCTGCTTCATGCGGCGAAATGACATCATTCCGGCAAACACGCTCGTCTGTGTGCCGTCCGCATTGCCCACGTTGCCGCACCGTGCACCTACGACAATTTGTACGGTAGGCGGAGAAAAACATTGTTCATATGCTTTCGACACTCTTCACTGCCTCCTATAGTCTGGGAGAATATCAGCATCAGGGTCCAGTTTATATATTGCTTTTGGTTGTGTCAAGTGTATTTTTGTTGACAAGGGGTCTTAAATAAATATCTTATTTTATGATGTTAATATTTAGTGTATATATATATATTGTAAGTGTAATTTTGTTTACAGATACTTCACAGTATATTTTTTTTCAGTTTTGTGTGTTTTTTTTGTTAACAGTAACTGTTAGTCCATTTTATTTACTGTTTTTGAATATCTATTTTAGATATTATCTATAATTCCAATATTAAATATTCTCAAGAAATACTAATTTGTTTATCTTTAAAAAGGGTGAAATTGCATTAGTATACCATTATCATGTTGAAACATGATATGAAACTACAATATTATCATCTATGGCAATATTTTCTGTGGCAATTTATCATCAAGCAAAATTTTTTATCGTGACAGGATGCACGCTTGTTGAAGACAGCTTAGTTTAGGGCACCATTTTCTCTTGTAACTGGTAAATTGACAAATCCAAGAGCCATCTCACTAATCCAGCATTGACAATTAAAAGCAGACAGCAGTTTGCTGGCTAAAAGGTACTAGTGCAAGTATTTGATGAACGTGATGGTAACATTTTCTACCCCTCTTCTGCTGCTAAATGCAAATTGCATTAGGCTCTTGCTAGATTCTTGGTCATAGCCAAAGGTCCAAGAATAGACTCTTCCCATGCCTTTGGAACCTTGTGCTGAGCTCGTATTTGTTCAGTTCTTTCCTGCACACTTTCAACAGTACGTCTGTGATCGCATTAGGCCCCCACAGGGCTCTTTCTAATCTTACACTTGTGAAGCATGGACAGATGTACTGTAGCGCTGATGGAAGACTGTTGAGTAGGAGTAAAACTGTTGCTCAATGTATCATAGAAACCATGTTGCTAGGTAAAATCGGGCTCTCTGTTAAAATGTAGATGAAAAGTAATTCAGTCCTTTTCCAAGTTGTAAATTGGTGTCAAAATCATCAGTGGTTTGTCATGACCTTCATGCCATACCATACAGCCCGCAGCTAATTTCTTTGAAACAGTCGGTTCCTCTATTTCATTTTTGGGTCACAATTTTTCCCTCCTAATTTCATATCTGAACACATTATTTTTTTTAGCTTCCTATGTGTTTTCCATCCCCATGGAGAATCACACTGCATTTTCCTATGCAGCACAACGTTTACTGCTTTGTTTATCCAAGGATTGTTGTTTGAAAACACCTTGACCTGTTTAGTGGGGATAATCGAGTTTTTTTTTATTTTTATGAATAATATAGGTCACATCGGTGTTATCATCAAGGTCAGACTAACCTCTTAAAAACGTCCTGTTCTGTACAATCAAGGGCACCCTTATTTTCTCTACGGTGCTCTCTCAGTTCACATTTCCAACTCTCTGGTGGCTACTTTTCATCTCTGGGATGAGGAAAATAAGGCAAAAAAGGGGCAGGAGTGTGGACTTTACTAGGTGTGTTACTGTACTATACTGTAACTTTGGTCTATAGCTTTATTAAGTCTGGTGGGGCAAGAGAAGCACTGCTGAAACTTGTTCTAAGTATTCAGATCATGAATGAAATTATCTCGATTGAGGCTTATGTGTAACGTTCACGTAACAATATCATCATTTTTTATATGCTCACAATTTTGTTTACACACAAACATGCAGTCAGCTGACATTGTGAGACCAAGTCTGTAGCAGTCCTGAGGACTTTGGCTGAATGGCAGCCAACGTGTTGAAAGGATCCCTTAGCTTTTTGATGCTGCACACGCAGCCAGGCAGAAGAGGAAGCGAGACGAGCTTGTTGGGCATCAGGTGTAATTGCAGTAAGGGTTTTGGCAGCAGATGACTCAACGTTTTGGGGAAAAAAGAAAAAGAGCCCGATGTCTTACCCAGAAAGACATTGGCAACAATCAGAGCATGTGCCCGACACTAAAACATCCACTGACCTTTGCGCATGAAGATCATCGACGCTGATGAGTCTCATTTCTCATCAGGGAGGCCTGAAGGTGAAGAGACATCAGATGTTGTTGCTGTTCAGGAACGCTCTAATCACTTGCAATAGATGTATGACGGAGCCATGTAAGGTTTGTTTATTTACAGTATATTTGATGCCCTATTAAAGAATTCAGTTTGAGCATCTCTTTCCAGACTAATAAAAGATGATTTATCCAGGACTGTTCTGAAATGGTTTGCTTTCATATTTGACTATATCAAAAAATAAATAAACCTCTTTTGACAAGATAAAAATGTTCAAGGAAAACAACGTAGCTATTTTTTACTGATAGTTTGCGGTCATGCACAGCATCAAACGTGGCGTTTTAATTAGGGGTGTCAGGCGATTACATTTTTTAAATCGTAATTAATTGCATGACTTCAATAGTTAACTCACTCTAAATTTACAATAAAATATTTAAGTTTTCATAATCTTACCATAAAAGAGAAAAAAAAATACTAGAAATATGACTGCATCTTTTAGTAATTTATACAGTAATTTCATAATAATTCATAAAATTTAGTTACAATAAAATAAAATGTACTGTACTGTAGTGTGTTGAGGTCATTTTTTCTGCCACTAGATTGCATAATTGCATTTTTAAGATGATGGTGACAGCTCAGTGCATTTTCTTTTCATATTAATAGCTATCTAATCTTTAACATGAGGTTACTTGTAAAATTCTGCACATATTTAAAATTGGAAAATACAACTTGACCCCAGTTTCCACAAATATATGCATTATTATTACATTTAATACTGCTAAATTTTGACATGGATATGTCTGCTGCATTACAATTGAAATTCCCCCAGTACAGGTTTTCCAAGTAAGGGACGGTCAATTAACGCACAAATTTTGACACCCCTAGTTTTAATAGTTATTAGTATTTTCGGTTAGTGTATTTTGCAACCTGTTGCCTAAGTTACTTGCAAAATATTATGTATATTAAATTACAAGTTACTATTATTTGAAAGTAATTACACAGCAAATACAATATAAATTTCTCTGAATTGTAGATTTTACTACAACAGATAACAGGTAACAGATTACCTCTTTTTTTTTTCATTTAATGTTCATTTTGTGTTGTCGAACCCGTTTTGCGTGACGTCACGGTAACCTGTTATGGAATGTTTTGGACTCTTTCAACATTTTGGTAGTGCCATTTTTAGCAAAGAATATTGTTGCTTGGTATTGTGTGCACTTTCACCTCTTTACAACAGTTTGGTTACATCGCCCTTATTTCAAATTTTCCACTCTTTTGCGTCTTGCTGCACCATTTGCATTATTGCATCATTTGGGCCGTTGTGTTTTATTGAGCGGTGAATATCAGCACTTACTGGACCTTCACCGTTCGTCTACAACGATACAACTGCGAAGAGCTTCGCCCCAGTATGGACCAACCGGGTGGCCACTTGGTGTTACGTGTAACGGCTGTTAGGAAACTGCAGTTTGTTTACAATCAAACTCAGCTTGTAGCAAACATGGGTGGCGTCACGCACACAGACATGTATGATCTCAACGTTCTCATACTGGTCTTGGAGACTTCAGTCATGCTCCTCTCTGTTATCTGCTAAAACATGTGGACTACACAACAAGGAGGGACTAAAATTCTGCTCTGTTTGATAATCGGCAATGTAAAGGAATCTCTCATATATTTTAATTAGGAACTATTTATTTATTGATGTTTTGTGTTATTGTGTTTCATGTTATAGGCACAACAGTAGTAAAACTGCTCCAAAAAACTGTTGAGTGGTGACAAATAAGAAAAAGTGAGGCGGTTATTATTTTTCTTTGTGAGCAAAATCAAAATGGCCATTTTGTGTTTACAGCCAGGGATTAAAATAAAAAGACAGAAGCTAAAACTAAACATGCCACTTTCAGTCCTCCTTCAATGGCTGGCCCTAAAACCTTTAAACGACAATGAACACAATTTATTTGCAAGCCGTTATGTGCTACTGTAAGCACATAAACTGGCTTGAAGGGGAATATGCACAGGGTTGGGAGGGTTACTTTTAAAATGTCCATTACAGTTGCAAGTTACCTGCTAAAAATGTAGTTCGTAACATAATCCAAGTACCATCATATTAAAGTAATGTAACTGGATTACTTTTGGATTACTCCAATATTGAGTATGCTCATGAAGACAAAATAAAAATAAATATCACCACAATATATATTCTATACAATGTGCCCCTGCTATTTGCGGGTGATAGGGACCCGGGCACCCTACAAATAGCAAAAATCTTAGTCTAATTAAAAAGCATGCAGGCTATTGATTGATTGATTGATTGATTGAAGGCCATATGCTGTTTTCGAAATGTCACTGAAAGATGGATGGATAGACAGATAGATAGATAGATAGATAGATAGATAGATAGATAGATAGATAGATAGATAGTCATCCGATGAGTATGACGATGTGTGACATCATAGTTTAGCCGTGTATATGTTGTGTATGATGTTTAAATAGTGAATTGGTGGGAGGAAGATTTGTTTGGAAGGTGTAACTCACATTATGGTTGTAGGCTAGCGAGCTCGCTAGCTAGCAAGAAGCTACAGCACGTAGCATGCCGCTGGACTCTCAGCTTAAACTTTCGCTCTGAGTAAGTTCCAGTGAATACCAGTCGCCATTTCCTCCTCCCGTCCGTGAAGCTTTTTCAAACTGCCCGCATGTGGAGGACACGACTTGTCAGAACATTCGTTCCCACCTTCCCGACACGTAGCAACGGTCCCACACGCGCGGGCGTGCACGCGCTCTCTATCGCTCTGTCTGTCTCTCTCTCTCTCTCGCTCTCGCCCTCTTTCGCACTCTCTCTCATCGTAGAAATTGTAATCCTTCGAAGTAATCCCCATTTTTAATAAATGTACCTGTAATCTGATTACATGTTTTTTCCTGTAACTGTAACGGAATACAGTTTAAAAAAAATTGCAATCTGATTACGTAATGGCGGTACATGTATTCCGTTACTCCCCAAGCCTGTATATGCATATGGAATATGTCATTTTACACACAAGTAATTGACATTGCAACCAATTGTATCTGTATTGCTATAATGATTGACATTTCAATTCCATTCAATGATGCAGCAACAGTGGCCGCAAAAGACTGATGGCAGATGATGTGCAGGAAGGCAGGATTGAGAAAGAAACTTAACTTAAATGTACTGTAAATAAATTTGAAAGCAAATCAGTGAGGCTCAGCCACTTGGTCACCACGAGGTTCAAATACAATATATTGGGCATAATGCTAATAAAATGTAGTAATCAATAATGCTTTTATGTGCTTAAAAGTGCTAATTATTGTAAATGCACTCATAAAGTTGTTCATAATGTTAGAGATGCAAATGTTACAAAGATCTCTCAATATGATGCAGTATAATAAAAATGCTGTTCGATAACTTTGAAAACCTCCATTAAAATTGAAAATGATTAAAGGTTAAGTGATTTCTCTTGCAAAAATCCCTTGAATGCCTGTTGCATCATAACACGAAGCCTGAAAATTTGCGTGTCCTCCCTTGCTTGATCTCTCCACGTACTGTACTACTAACTTATACATTCCAACTCATACATGCATGCTAAGTTGATCGAAGACTCGGAATTGCCCTTCGGAGCGATCATGAAATATGGTCGTCTTTTTCCGTGACCTTGAACAACCTTCATGGCATTGAAAAATGATAGATGGATTGTTAATGTCTTTGTTCTAACCCTGTGTTGTGAATGTTGTCTGTAGTTTGCATGTAATCCCTTTATTAATCACGACTCATGGAACAAAACTCGAGAAAGTCATTGTCTCATATTTAAGATGAAGACCTCCAATATTGATGCTGTCCCCTAGATGTCAAATATCTGTAAATAGCACAGAAAATGGCGTGGGAACGCAGCCCACACGCACACTGATTGTTGCACAGTTATTGAGATTAAACCCAATGATTTCATTGGGTTCAATCTCAATTCTTCTATTTTGTGTCATCTTAATTTAAAAAGAGCGGGCGTAAGGTTTCATAATTCCTGCTTCTATTCTCTTTTTTAATGTTCTCTTAATGACCGCAGGCGGTGTGATTATTTGCTTTATGTAAATGCAATTTATGAGCCGAATGAAGCTTTAAATTACAAGCCATCACTGGGTCAGAGTTGGTGTATCCACACAGCGTGTCTGCATTGGATGTTACAAGCACACAAAGCAGACTGAGAACTACTTGAACCCGCGCCAAGGCAGTAAAATATGGGCCACAAATGTTGTCCCTGTCACGACCCACTGGCGTTGTGGTTCTCTGAACTGTCTCCTGTCAAGATTTATTAGATTTTTATTGCACCTCTCACTTCGTGTAACCTAAGATAGAGCAGCAGCAGAAGTGGGCGAGGAGCTCGTGTTTGAGACTAAGAGGATCGACTTCAAACAAATCTACAGTAGTAGCAGCCGAGTTGAACTTTAGTTTTGCATAAGGGAATCAGCTGATGAAAAGTTTTTAATTATCATCATCTCATATTGTTAGAGGAGTGAGGCGGGAGGAGGTCGAAATATGTTGGGGAAATCAGACAACACTTGTCGATCTCATTTCATGGAGACGTCTACTAAAGATAACGTCACGTCATTGCCGCGCTTAATAAAAGAACCGTGTGCATGGCTGAATTACTACAATCTCCACAAACGTTAATTGTATGCTTCATATTTTAAGTGGGATTAAATTAAACTTCAATATAATCAGGTCAACACTGTTACTAAAAAAACTAAAACAATGTTCATACTCAAGATGTTTTGAAAACATATCCAGTTTTAGTCCACATAGGAATAAGGCCCGGGTTGGATATGAAAAATATCACAATTTTGTTGTTCACACTGCATGTAAAATTAGATACATGTTGCATATCAGCAAATAATTAGAGCGGGATTTGAAAAAAATCGAATAATCAATATCGAATCGATTTTCCTTTTTGAGACCGATAGTGATTCATAAAACCATGAATCGATTATTTCATATACATCTATTTTTCCCCATACATTTGAAAGAAAATTTAATTTTAAAGGCCAAATTTTTTTGTTTGCATAATGTGTTCTTGAAATTTACTGTTCACATGAATTTAAAAGTATATATTTACATTTATGAAAGTCTGACTTGTACTTAAAGACAATTTAGAATCTTTATAATTTATATTTACAATTATTGAATTAGATTATGACAATATGTTCATCTCATCCTTGCTGATGTCAATGTTTGTGTAATACTTAAGTGATTTTAACATGTGTTACTTTCATTAATAAATTAAATCATTTGACCAGTGACTGCCTCCGCAAACTTTACTTTGGAATTTAATATTTATGGAGTTTTTATCATGTCGTTGACATTTAAAAAGAATGAATCAAGTCAGGAAAAATCCAAATAGAATCAATATAATAATTATAATGATAATAATAATAATAAAAACTCATTCACTACCATTGACGGCTATAGACGTCAAAAATGAATTTTAACTATTAGTTTCACATTGTTTTCCACTTTTGTTAACAAGAGTATGAAAACCTAGAAAAAAATGTATTGTACATTTAGAACAGATATAAAATGTGTGATTAATCTTGAGTTAACTACTGAAGTCATGTGATTAATTACAATTAAAAAATGTAATTGTCTAATGCCCCTAATAAAAAAAAGAAAGAAAAGATTATAAAAAATTAGGGGCGTCAGACGATTACCTTTTTTAAATTGTAATTAATCGATTATTCACAAATGTTATATCTGTTATAAATGCACAATTTAAAAAAATCAAGGTTTTCATACTCTTGTTAACAAAAGTGGGGAAAAAATGTGAAACTAATATAGTTCAAACTATTATTTTTTTTCTAGAGCCGTCAATGGCAGTGATTGAGATAATAATAACAATAATAATAATAATAAATTGGATTTAAGATGCCGTGTGAATAAACATCAATATCCCTCATGGCTTTTTCTGCCACTTTTTCTTATTTTGTTTCTTTTCTGCCAATGATCCACATTCTGTACCGTATACACATATATGTCTTTAAACAAAAATCTTGGTTGGATACGTTCCCTTAGTTCCCATTGAATCTTTTACTTCATTTGACCAAGTATGGTGGTCAATTGTAAGTGCCCCCTAGAGCACAGAACATGCTCCATAAATAGAATGGAATAGAACAGAACCGCTTTATTGTCATTGCACCGCAGTGCGGAAACATCTTGCAGTGCGTTCTATAAAGCAACTAGAATGCGGGTCGTGAGTCAGGCCCTTTTATCTCATCTGTGGCATTTGACCTCACACATTTTCCCCTAGACAACAGGAAGACTCCAAATATTGTAAGCCATTATAACAGTAAAGTGCTGACCAATATCAGATTGTCTTTAACTGTATGCAGGTACTATATAATACTTGTATCCCAAGTGTGTATGTATATTTAAAGAACTTTCCAGTTTTAGTACAACATATGCAAATATCATACTGTTTACTATAATTTTGCAAAAGGACTTTTGCGCTTATTTGGTCGCGCCCTCCTGCAGTCGGTCCATCAATGTAGCTGAGATGAAGCCAAGGCTGGGAAACATTTGAATCAAGTATTCATGCATTCCAAAAAAAAAAAAAGGAATGAGCTCCTCGCTGTTTTTTTTCCTTCCATCCTTGCTTACTGACAGGTATACTTTTATCCGCCAAGGTTCAAGGCAAGGCCGACGATGCTGCACGGTTCTTTGCTCTTAAACATAGCGAGTTGCTCTTCCAACGCGGGCCTTATGCCTCCCACTTACAGCCGTCACCACCTCGCACCCCTCCCCCCCCCCCATCAGAACTTCCTTACTTCCCCCCCTGTCGTTTTTGCCCTCGTAAAGCCATGCATAATTCTTTTGAGGTCCAGCTTTTCTTGTGTGTGAGCAGACTTCAGCAGGTCTCGCTTTGACTTCTTCCAGTCCAGAGAGGCATTCCCTTGGACTTTCTTTACTTTCCCAAGCAGCCTGAAGGATTTAGCTTTGTTTGGGGATTTTTTATTTTTTATTTTTTTTAGATTTCTGTTTATTCTGAGCCTCTTGAAAATGCGTATTTGAGAGGCTGAATGATAGTACAGCATTCTTTAGGCATGTAACTCAGAAAGTACATGACGTGTTTTTTAAAATTTGTTTATTGTTTTGGAACAGGTGAGCGTGGGCTCCCGACTGTGTCGGTGTCTTTCTCTGTGCGTGACAGCCACGTTCGTGAAAGTAAAAGAGGATTGACAGTGAGCAAGGAGGCAAATCGTAATTACAATTTCCAGTCTCGTTAGTCAGGTGACAGGCAACAATCAATGGTAAGGATCTGCCTCCAATACTAACACACCCTGAAATCATTTGCGTTTTAAGTGGGCTGGGACCGGTAGTGGAAATTTAATTAAGATATTTATGGCACCAATTAATCAAGCCGCTGAGAGACCCGCTGCAGATATACTGTTCTTACAGATATGAACAACTGCAATAATGTGCGTCTCGGGTAAAAAAAAGAAAAGAAAAAAAGGCCAAAGCTCCACATTTTTTAAAACTCTCATTTAAGAAGTGCTCCCTGGTGTTTCCAACCGCTGTCATGTTTATTTACTCAAATTCATGGTGCTACATGTGCTATAACAAGCAAAATCTCTGCTTAGATATTTGCTCTTCTACGACTATAAGATCAACGATTTAAACCTTACATTATATAAAACTATGAAGAGGAAATGTGATTCAAACCACTGCACCTAATTATCCCCCCTTACTGCTGTATCCTGTAGGTCGCCGCGCCCGTGGTGATCATATTACAGTGTTAACTTAGACATGGAACGTAATCCGTTGTGCAGTGCTTGTGCTGCTAGTAAAATAATATCAAAGCGCTGTGAAATACTGATGCACATTTGATACAAGCAATACAAACAATGTTTTAAAAATATAAGGATGGACTGAGTATAGTGTAATACAAAATTGACTCAAATAGATAAAGCAGAATAAAAGCAGCCAAACATTAAATGCATCACTAAAGAAATTCATTTGAATACAACAAACAGAATAAGAAGAAAGGAATACATAAGCAATTGTTTGTCAAAAGGAAAAAAAAATCATATATAGTAGGCATTAGCGAGTATCGGTATCAGGCCAATGTCCAGCCTTGTTAAAAGGTATCCGGACTCGGTACAGGTACCGGCTCGAAATGGGAGACAGACTTGTCTATAGCACCGGAACCTGACTTTTGGATTCAAGTTTGTGAAAACGCATTTAAAATGACAAAACACACAAATTTACAACTTATCCAATATAAAGTTATTCACAGAACATACATTACTCAATATATGATGAAGAAAATGGGACTCTCAGACTCCGACATTTGTCTCCAATGCTTACAAAACACTACAGACACTTATGTTCATGCTTTATGGTTATGTACTCCGGTTATGTATTTCTGGACTAAAGTCTTAAAAAAACTTTCCGCTATTTTGGACTGCAGGATACCTTTATCTCCAAACTTGTGTTTGCTAGGTGACCTAACAACTGACTTACCACATAAACAATTTCAATCTACACTTGTAGCCCTTACTATCGCTAAAAAAACAATTCTTGTTAACTGGAAAAATAAACAAATTCTGAATATCGACCAATGGTCTAACCTCCTCATAAATCACATTTTAATGGAAAAAATATCTGCCTCAAATAAAAACCAAATATCAAAATTTATAGAAACATGGTCTACGTATATAGAATTTTTTAACCTAATTCCGGTTACTTAATTCTGTTTGTTAGCGAGAGCCACTACATCGTGATAACTTACATTGATGTTTCTGCATTTGGCAATTTATTATTATATTATATTATTAGTATGGGATTTTTTTTAATGGGCTTTAGGTGAACTGATGAATACACACACGCTCGCACGCACGCACGCACACACACACACACACGCACATACACATACTCACCCACATACAAAAAAAAAGTGTATATATATATGTGTGTATATGTATATATATATGTATACGTATTTAAAAAAAAAAAAAGAAAAAAAAAAGAAAAAAAAACATTTATTAATTTTTTTTTAATTGATTTGTTGTTTTTTTTAAAAAAAAAAGAAAAAAAAAGGAGAGCAATGATGATGTCAAATCGAATGAACAATACTGAGCTCTCCTGTAAAAAAAAAAAAAGAAAAAAAAAAAGGTACAGGTTACCGGCTGCCCACTTGTGGCTGCTTTATGATCAGGAAGTAGAAATTTCAAGTAGGGCCGGGCAATATATCGAAAAAATATAGATATCGCAATATTGGCCCATGCAGTATGCATATCGCAAAGACATGCAATAATTTTCATATGGAATCGTATGCTTTTATCTGAATTTGACCACTCAGATGGCAACTTAAATATTAGGGTGGGAATCTTTGACTGCCGCACAATTCGATTAAATTCCAATTTTTGGGTCTGCAATTCGATTCAGAAATGATTTTCAATTCAGAATCGATTTTTGATTCAAAATGATTTGATTGACAATGTTTTCTACTTCAATTTATAGATGGGCAAAGAATAGATACGATCTACTGCAGTCTGACTCGCTAATGCTAATTAAGGTGCTACTCGCGGTACTTTTATCACTCAAAAGATCGGCTATTCATACAAAACTCGATTGTATACGTCAGCCATCCCCAGGGCAGCTGTGGCTGTTTAAGTTGTAGTGCACGAATAATGCACTCACTGTGAATCGTCTTTGAGTGTCCAAAAAAGCGCTATATAAATCGAATGCATTATTATTATTATTATTATTATTATTATTATTATTATTATACAGAGAAGTATCTTAACCAAACTCACCGGCAAATGCTTTTCCTACGCTGTAAAAAAATCAACTTTTATTAGAATAACTTGATCGTGACTTTTTCCTTTTACTCTCTAAGGTGGCTACAACTTAACAGTGTATCAGAACGCAATAAGATAAGATAAAATAATTGGCCAAATTGTGTACAACATGAGCAACACTCCCAATAAAGGCACACACAAACAAGGGCAAGACAGTATAAAATAATTGAAATAAAATCGCTTTTGGGATATTTAAAATTCTGAATCGTACTAAATGAGAATCGCGATTCTTATGAGAATCTATTTTTTTTTTAGCACACTCCTATTAAATATGCATCATCATCCAATAGCTGAACATTATCTAGGGTAATTACAATTAATTAACTGAGAATACAGAAAAAAAACAAAACAAAAAAAAACTAAGAATACATTTAGCTTGCTTATTTTCCACATGAAATATATGTCATTATTTCATTAGATAATACAAATGTTTCTTTAGATACATGCTAAATATCACAATAATATCTATATCGCAATATTCAACAAATCTATTGCATATCGCATGTTTTCCAAACAAGTGGTAGCGAACATCCTTAGTGTATACATTTAAACGTAACTAAAAGCCAGAACACAAAGAGACGTCTTGTGTTTGCATTTAAAAATGTGGTATTAATGTTCTGAGCAGCACTCGAGTCTTCAGAGAGGCTGCTCCACACACATGGGCTGTAATATCGGAAAACTGCCTGATTGTGGGTTTCATTTCTCTCATTATCATTAAAAGATGGAAACCAGATCACCTGAGGGCTGTAGAAGACTCTTGGTAAAAACAGGTCTTAAAAAAGATTTTAGAGAGAGTTCTCATGATCTGTTCCAGGGTCCAATTTGCACCATCATAAAACCTTGTCATACAAGTGTAAAAACACTTAATGTTAATTCATAATCAGTAACATGTAAAGACAAAAACACAGTCTTACTTTTCACGACAAATGCCACATAATGTATATGATAGCATATCAAACCATATCACGATTTCACATCATGTCTCCTTTTGAATATTTGTCATGTTAAGAACTGAACCAAGTTAATAATAACATAACCATGTATTGTATTGCATCATGGACTGCACTTTTAATGGGCCATTCAAATGCTGCTGTAATTGTGAATTTCATTCACATCAATTTCAAACCCATGAAGGCATCCGTGATGGTACTACATCTTACTGCAATAAAAAATAAAAAGAGGCACCAAAAAGTTGCAAAAACAGTCACTTACATTATATGCTGACAGTGGCTCAAAGTTTTGGCCTCAAGCCGGGTTCACACAGCAAGAGAATTAGCCCGATTTTAGCCCCGAATTTCCCCTCCTGACAATCGTAAGGACATCCAAACGATAATCCTGCCGGGTGTGGTCTGTTCAGACCCATCTCGGCCGCTCGGAAGGCCGTTTGGGCCGCTTGGATCTCAAATCGGGGACATTCAACATGTTGGATTGTTTTGGCCCGACTTCACACCGTGTGGTGTGCCCCGAGGACAAACGAGCACACAGCTGGTTGATGGTGATGTGCAGCCAATCAGAAAGCGAGGAAGACGGTGGGAAATTCTAAATCAAAACAATCATGGCGTAACAGAAAGTCTGTGCTTGCGCCGTTTACATTCCTTTAAAGTGGAAGTCAACCTTAAACATTTCTTGACAATAATGTTATATGTGACCTCACTATTCTAAACATGACATTCTGATTAATATTACATTTTTGGAATATGAGTTATGAAGCAAAATCCAGCTGTTTTTTATCCATCTAAGGGGGCGGCCATTTTGCCACTTGTTGTCGACTGAAGATGACATCACAGTTGCTCAGGGCTCAGGCAACGACCAATCGCAGCTCACCTGTTTTCTGAAGCTGAGCTGTGATTGGCTGTTACATGGGGCCTGAGCAACTGTGCTGTCATTTTCAGTCGACAGCAAGTGGCAAAATGGCCGCACCCCGTGATGGATAAAAAACAGCTGGATTTTGCTGCTTAACTCATATTCCACTAACGCAATATGTGAATACCATATTAGGACAAGTGGGGCTGCATATTTTGGGGGTTGACTTCCCCTTTAAACAACGCCTTTTCTTTTGATGCTGCTTTTTTTCGGCTAAAAAGCAACCACGAAGTATCACGATGGCTCCTGTATGTTTGTTTACCTTGAAATCACGTTTAATATCCAGGTTCTGTGGGATTTCCCCTCTAACTAGGAAACATTCATGAATCATTAATGAAATTGCTTTGTGTGTGATGAGGTGTTTGCGCCGAGTAGCTGCACACCACACACGGTACGTTCAAAACTGTTACCCCCGTGATTTTTCATCATCATGTGTGGGGTCTCTCACTGTTTGTAAGTCGGCCAACAATGTTAAAATGTGAACCAGGTTTAAATCCCAAACCATTTGGTCCGAGTGTGCTGTATACGACCTCAGTGGCACGAGTACTTGGCGCATCGACTTCACAGTTTTGGGCTCCTGCTTCCTTCTGTGGAGTTGGCACATTCTATTTGAGTTTTTCTACTGGGTATTTCTATTTCCTTCCACATCCCAAAAACTGTTTTATTTAAGACTCTAAATCCGTGTTTCACAACCTTTATTGATCCATTGCACATATTTGACAAATCTCACCACCAAACAAAAACAGAGGAGAAGTGGTGGTAAAACGGGCCAAAATCCAGATACAAGGCAGGAAAACAGTCTAGTCATAGATATGTTCGATACCATTTTTTTTTTAGACCAATACCGATACTCAAATCTTCAGTACTTCACCGATACCAATACCAAGTGCCGATACCATTAGTGCTTATGATACATAAAATTTACACACAAAAAAACAATGACAGATGATTGAAAAAAAATCACACATATATATATATATATATATATATATATATATATATATATATATATATATATATATATATATATATATATCCAAACTACAGCAAATTGCCTTAAAATTGAATGAAATTAATGACAAACCGAGTGTGTTTGGAAGCGGACCGAGACCACCTCAAAAAGTGGGTCTCGGTCTGCTTGTTTGGTCCGCACCAGGATTCGTTTGTGTGTATTTAGACCTGCACAAAAGGTCCGGATCAACGTGGGAAACAAACTCTGGTGCGTTTAAAGCGGACCAAAGAGTGCAGGTCTGAATACACCCTAATTTGCCCATAGGTGCGGATGGAAGAGTGAATGATGGTTTGTCTATATATGCCCTGTGATTGGCTGGCGACCAGTTGAGGGTGTGCCCGCCTCTTTCCCAAAGCCAGCTGCCACCTCACCTGCAGCCCTCCAGCCATTTTCTACACTGCTTATCCTCAGTAGCAGAATAGAAAATGGATGGATGAATGATTCCACTGTCTAAAAATATGTACTTTGAACTAAGACATTTATTTGCATCTGAGTAAAATATTTTTTTTATTCCTTAATTTTTTTAGGAATCAAAGTGAGATTTCTGATTAGGTGTGATATGGACTAACCAAACCTCCGCTGCTCAGATGTGCCATGTTGATATGCTGCCCTACATCCCACCAACTGCCCTGGGCTTGTTAACAAGGTGCCCGTAGCAATGATTGCCTGGCCATCAAAATCCCCGCTGATAAGTTCCTCTGGGAGGGAGAAGGGCTCTGTCATTGAATTCACCCTGATCAGCACCTCATGCTGTACATTGGAGATAACACACATCCAAAGTTGACTCGCTACCTCTATAACGACTCCGGTGATGATTATATTCTGTCAAATAATTCTGACATTTTACGCTTATTCCGATGTCAATACGAGCGGTATTCTTTGTGCTTTTTTTCCCGGCGGATCTGCATGCAGAATTATGTGGCGGTAGCCTTGTTGTCAAGAGGCGAGACTCCTGTCACTTCCAATGTTGCAGGGCCCAGGAACGAGATTGGCTGATTGATTGAAGCGTCAGCGCTCAAAGGGTGAGGGACACGCTGACGGCTTTGTGATTGACACAGAGGAGAGAGAGAGACAAGCTAGCAGGCAAGAGGACGGGATGCTTAAGCAAAAGCAAGTTAAAGAGCAGGCAGATAAGGACCGAGATGGGCTGCGAGGGAGGCAGGTGGTTTGTGGGAGATGTGGGAAGCCAGCGCGCAGAAAACAGGGAGGAATAATCATCTTTCCTTTCCTGTTCAGCTAATCACAGGTTTGTTGAGAGCAGTAAAGAGACAGATGAGGGGACGTGTGGAAAAAGGGTGCAGAATCCCACCCCCCAGCTGCACCCTAACTTCAATCATGCCGCTGTGAATTGCTGACAGGATCTGACATTGCCAAAGAGAGGGAAGTGTCACCGCCAAAACATAATGCACAGGCTTGGATGGAAATTGTGCTTCTGATGTGAAACGAAATGCCTGCACTATATGGAACGATTACAATTTACTTGGCGCGGGGTGGCGGTGCCGGGGTTCTCAATGTCAATGAAGGATTCTGCCAAGTTATCTAATCTCTCCAATCGGGTATCTCTTCAAATCTTGCTTATACTGCCTGTTTGAGTTACACAGTTCTCCAGGATGCAAGTGCACAGCCCAAGTATTCTGCAGTCGCAAAATGCACTCAGCAAATGCACTCAGGGGTCAAATGTCTACAGGCAGTAATAGTTCATCTAATATTGCTGAAATTAGTTCAGAAATGGGGCCATGGGTGTTGTGGCTCACATAGCAGTTTTCCCAGTTGGGTTATAATAGTTTGGAATTTTTCATTGCAGTTACTTTTGTTGTAAGTTTTAATTACTTTTTAAAGCCGGTTTGCTAGTTTTCATTAGTTTTTTTTTACGCTTATTTTATTTTAGTTCTTATTAGTTCCAGCATTAGTTGTACTGTTTTGATAAGGGGAACTTTCCGGGTGCGAGATTTAAAACGGTTACGAAAAGTATTGTGCAATAAAAGCAAAACAACAAAAGATTCATCAACAACCATCCACAAATCAAATACAGGCACTGTATAACAGAAGGTGAAGTGCAATAAATGCAGTCTATGAAACTGCGTTTAGGGTTAGACAAAATAAAACAAATTGTCTCCTCTTTCAATTCAATTAATCATTAATACCAAAAACTATTAATAATCTCTGGTGTGGGACTAGAGCCCAGACTTCCCTTTCCCCAGCCACTTAAAAAAAAATCTATCCATCCATCGATACATTTTCTTTCGCTTACCCGGGTTCGGGTTGCGGGAGCTGCATCTTAAGCAAGGAAGCGCATAATATCCTCCCCAGCCACTTCGTACAGCTCCTCTGGGGGGATCCAAAGGCAATCCTAGGCCAGCTGGGAGACATAGTCTCTCCAGCATGTGTGAGTTGTCCCAGGACCCTCATCCCAGTTGGGTGTGCCTGGAACACCTCACCAGGGAAGCCAAATGCCCGAGCCACTTCTCTGGCTCCTCTCGATGCGGAGGAGCAGCAGCTTGACTCTGAGCCGTTCCTTGATGGCCAAGCTTCTCATTTTATCTTTAACGTAGATTCAAGAGACTTATTTCGATCGGTTGTATCCTGGATCTTGTTTTTTCAACCTACAGCTTGTGAACCATTGGTGAGGATAGGAACGTAGATTGGTTGCATAATCCAACCTGCCTTTGACTCAGCATTGTCTTACACCAAGATAGACCGATACAGATCCGCCTTTCGGTCTTATGCTCCATTCTCTCCTCACTCATCAGGAAGACCCAAAGATACTTGGAGTATCTCTTCCTTGACCCAGAAGAGGGCACTTCACCCTTCACCCAGTACAGTTGTCTCAGGTTTTGGGGTGATGATTCTGTTCCTAGCCGCTTCACATTTGGCTGCGAACTGCTCTTGCAACTATTGAACATATCATCTGCAAATGCAAAGACATAATACTGAGATCACCAAACCAGGCACCCTCAACGCCTCGGTTGCACCAAGAAATCTGTCCAAAGAGGTTATGAATCGAATCAGTAACAAAACCTTGGTGGAGTTCAATCCTCACCAGACCAAAGAGCCCGTATCAAAGCATCTGGTGTCCCATACTCCCAGAGCAGCTCGAACAGAACTCCTTGAGGGACACCGTTGAATGACTTCTCCAAGTCCAAAAAAACACATGGAGGCGAGTTGGGCTACCGGGGGCCCTTCCAACGAAGAGCTTTTCAACCACCTTGGTGACCTCAACCTCAGAGATAGTAGAGCCTGCCTCAGAGTCCCCAGACTCTGCTTCCTCAAAGGACCGCCTGTCGCTGGAATTGAGGACTTTGAAGCGTTTTCCCCACTAACTCATAACATTCAGAGTTGAGGTCAGCAGCACCCTATTCCCACTATACACAGCGTTGGTGGCGCTTCCCCCTCCTGAGATCTAGGATGGTGGAGTAGAATTTCCTTGAAGCCGTCCATAAGTCAGTGACAGTGAGTTGTCACAAGCTACAATAAAAACATTCAAAACATAAACTACATTTTGTCCTTTGTTCTTTGGGCTGTAAATACCTTGAGCCTTTACTTTCATGTTTACAATTCTCCATATGCTCTTATTGTTCATTTTGTTTGGTTTAATTCATAATTTGATTTAGTTACCTGGTGTTATGTTTTGTTATTGAAAAAAAATTCCCTTGTGACCTGTCTCATTTATCTTTTCCCATCATGTATTCAGGCCATTAGCTCCCTGGCTGCCCACTGATGTCTTGTTGTCTCATTAGTCTATTCGCTTTTATTTCAGTCTGTATCTGAGCTCTGTTCTGTCTTGATTGTCAAACCACATGTCAACATAGACCGAAGTTTCCTCTGAGAATAAACTAATATCCTATGTAGGGATGGGCGAGTACCGATGCCAGGTATTGTTGCCGATACGATGCCAGCATTACTTTAAGGTATTGGTACTCGCGACAGTGGCTGATAAGAATATCGGCTGCCCTATTGTGGCCATTTAAAAAAAAAAATCATAAAATACAAATTTGAAGAATTGAATTTCATTTAATCAAATTTCAAAGGAAAATGCTATACTGGCATATATAGGTCTTTCTTAAAATTATTCTTAATAATTTTTGTACTAATGGTGTCAGTATCTGTATTGGTGGCTACTCAAGGGATGAGTTCTCGCATTGATATCGGTCTGAAAAGAAAAAGTGGTATTGAACATCACTAATCCTATTCCTATGAATTTGGCTTAGTTGTTAACTAATTTTCTTTTTCTAATATATCCAGAACTACAGAGACAAGTTACTACAGCCTTGAATCAGTAAAAATATTCTGGCTCTGCACCTTTAGGTGCATAGAATCAGACAAGTTGAGTCCAAGAGCATAAACATGTTGAAAAAATTAATTAATTAATTAAAAAATAAAGCATCTCCAAATGTAATTTATAACTTATAGAAGTAGGACAGGAGCTGATATATTTTTTCTAAACCTAAGTATTTTTATATAAAGTAATTTATTTTAAGCGTGAAATTACTCTCATATACATCTAAGGGCTAAAAAAAAATTATTATTTTTTACCATTTAGGTACAGCATTTTCTAAAAAAAATTATGAAAAAAAAATAAAAAATCAATAACAATCAATGGAAGAAATATTTCACAGTTAATTAAATTGGATTCTAGGAACTTCTAGACCGCAAATGTCCAACAAAGATCTGGATTACTCATTCTAAAAAATAATTTGCAGTGGAAAGATGTTTTTAATGATGTAAACTTGCACACTTTATTGGTGGTGTCTTCCTGCGAGGGCAGCATTCTTAACAGTGAGAAACAAATTAATTTCACCAGGCTAAGGGCTCACCCTGACATCTTAGAAAAAAAGAAGTTTTGCTCCTTGCTGCATATGTTTATGGCTTTAAAATTCTTTTTGCTTGATCTCAGCAAAGATGAACATTTTCCTGTTAAGGTAAAATGGCACACTGCCAGATTATGACTTGTCAAATTTGCAAGCAGATGTTTCAGAAATACCACTGTGGTGTGTTTTATCATACAAAGTAAATCAAGCAGACTGATTGATGCATGACATTTTCATTTGGTGTAGGATTTCTCTACGGGGCTTACATTATGAGAGAGACATGCTGAAAGAGTGAGTCAAAAGTCTCTGACAGTGACAAGAAAGTGCCTCGGCATCAATGGCTTCCATTTGTAGTGACATCCTAAGTGACTGATCAAAGTATAATGTTAATCCAGATCATTAATTAGGCATGAAAAGGAAATGAAAATGGTTTGGCAATGTGTGCTCTGCAGTCAGAAATTCTTGACAAATATTTCTATTATGAAATGCTGAGAGCATTTTGTAATGCAATGGCATCTATTGCACAGTAATGTAAAACAGAAGAACTGTGGATAATTTTGTTCCCATGCATCTTATAAATGTGAGAAATAATACTTGGTGGTATAAATTGATGTGTTCTGGACCTTGTCATGCCTTTGTGCTTGTGAAATGTGAGTGCTACTCTGTTAATGGGTCTGTCATACCCTCTTGTCTTAGCGTGTCCTTACCTGTCACTAAAGCTCCACTTTTAATTAACCTACTGCAATGATTAAAGTTTTAACTTCATTATCTTTATCTTTTTCTCTCAGGTCTCATGTTCAACCCTCTTTTGAAGACTGAATGAGGATCACTGCTGGAGGAGTGGAATAAAACAACACGAAACAGTAGAGAGAGACGCAGCGAGATAGACGGACTGTAGGGGAAAGGAGGGAAGAAAGGAGTGACTGATACCTGCCCTCCATCCCAGTGAAGGGCATAGACTGAAAGAGTGACAGGTGGGGCATGAACAGAGGGAGAGCAGCAGAAAGAATGAAGACATCTGGAAAACAAGGCCTGCCTCACAGCAAATCTTGCTCCAATTAGGACATCTCCCTACGAGACAAGATGATTACAAGAAATCTGCTGCTATTGGTTTCCATCTGCCTGTGGGGAGGGGCCTTGGCCAGCAAGGTTGTGCGGATGAGAGGAGTAGGTGGCTCACGCATGATGAAGATAGAGGAGAACACAGCTCCGGACCAATGGGAAGGAAACATGGACACAAATGTAATGTCTGGAGTGACTCTTAGGAATCTGATAAGTCATGCGCAGGCAGGTGACACAGGACTACTTGCTTACACCAAAGCGCTGCCCAATCACGCCTCTCCATCTGCTGTCATCAAGGAGAGGCTAGCGGTCAAGCCTAAGCGTGAGGTTGAGTCTGTCAACAAGAAAGAGGTGGCTCTGCGCAAAGATTTAAACCAAAATTTGAAGAAAATGAAAAACAATACGAAGAATGTTGAGACTAAAATAGGAAAAGCAATCACATTGCACCATAAAACTGACTTACATTCTAATAAAACCCGCGTTAGATTAAGTTCAAAAGCCAAAAGCAGACCTGAGTCGAGTGTTTATGCAACAGGCCTGCCAGGAAAAGGGCTAAATGCCGAATTAAACCGAAAGCTGAACCTCAGTGGAAGTTATGAGGTTCTGAAAGTGCTGTCAAAAGAAAACCTTGTGAGGATAGTCAATTCCCAAATGCAGAATGTTCCCAATCTAAACTTTCCGAGCAAGGGTAGCCGCAGCAGAAAGAGAGATTTGATTGACGTTAATCACAGACAGTTAGAGGCGCTGAAAATGTCAAGACAAGACACGTCCATCACTCAGTCACACGCTGGATTTGATAACCACACTGCAATTCCTTATCTAAATCCGGTCGACACTCCAGATATTAATCGGGACCAGAGTTCTGACACTCATATTAATCCAATAGTCAATGCCCCGGGTTTAAGTAAAGGGCAAGACATTTTGGAGCTACAAGTTTCAGATGGTGGCGATAGCAAGAAAAAGCATGCCCTATTAATGTCAACACTTGTTGAAAAAGTACATCTCAGCTTGGACAAAGAAGTACCCGTCAACCAAACAGAATCCCCTCTTCGATTGACAAAACATTTCCCACTGTATGTTCCCTCGGAAACAAACGGCTCCACTCCATCTGTGCTGACAATGCAACCCCAGGGAGCACGACCTGGGAACAGAACAGCAGATTCCCACAGAGACTTATTAACAGAGTCAGTTCACACTGCTCAAACAGAGCTCAGCACAGCTCACCACTCAGTAGATGAAGACAGAAAACTTGTCAACAGCAGCCATGTCCTGAGGCTCCATCCAGCTCCAGAATGGAGCCACTCGGCTAAAGGTGCTGGGGTGCAGGTGCACGACCCGGACAATGATGGCCTTGTGTTTGAAGAAGCAGAGGATGAGGACGAAGCTGCTGAACCCTTGGACGAAAAGAGGTCACGCTCTCGCAGCAGGAGAAGTTGGATTTGGAACCAGTTCTTTGTGATTGAAGAGTACGCTGGACCTGAACCTGTGCTGATTGGCCGGGTAAGTCAAATAAGCACTTCATTTATCATTTACATGGGATGATCTTTCTATGAATATTTTATGAATGTAAAAGACACGTTTCGATTACAAGCACCTTACATGGAACATTTAACCTCGTGTCCCCTCGGGTACTTATCTTACAAGATGTGTTTTGCATAATCCAAGCCTGCAGTTTTTTATGCATTGTTATAAACTTGCAATTGGAATTGATTACCATTGCTACAGTGTAATGCTGTGCCTTCGAGGAAAAACTGTAAAAACTTCAATGAATCAATGGTTAACTGAGTAGCAACAAAATCCCAAGATTCCATCTGACCAAGGGGCTGGTCATGATCACTACCAATCTGCTCCGGCCTTTGGGGATTGACATATCCACAGGAATTAATAGCCTTAGTTTCCCTCCTCCAACATTGATCGACACCCCAGGGCAGAACACAAGAGTGTTCCTTCGTTTCCCTGCATGGCAGTTCCAAGTCCCTCATGGTCACAGCCTGGTGCCAGTAATCATTGGAAATGATGTACACTTAGTTTGACAGGATTGATCACTACATTCTCAGCACAACAAACATTGGACCATTGTCATATCACTCTCCTGTGTAATTTTCTTTATTAGTTACTGACTGGTCACATGTCACCCCTTGTGCCTAATACCCTCTCTCATTAACTCATTTGCTCCCAAAAACGTATAAATATGTTCTATATTAAATAATACCAAGCTCCCAAAGACATATTTTTACGGTTTTTGTGGGGTTTTTTTTATGCTAGAGCACACAGAAGGCTTTGATGCAGCCTCTGAACTGAAGAGAATGCTTGAAACAATAAACAATGTAGTTATTACAGCAGGTGGCAGCAGAGTATAAGAGATCAACCAGGGCCATGTTGCAAAAAAGCTCTTTCCCATTGTTTTAAACAGATTTGTAAATAATGATGAAACTTAGCTATATTCTAATGCTAATTGCTGCAAAGCGAAAACAGATAGAAATATACTTTTTTTTTTCCCTGATGAAAGAAGAGACTCTAATCTTACTTTTGGTAGGTTCCATGTTTTTATAAAAATAGCAAAATCCAGTAAAACAGCAGGGAGTTAAGGGGATTGCTTCAGTGAAAATGGCTGGGAGTGAATGAGTTAAAGATGGAATCACAGAATGGCAATGATGAAATGACAAATGGACAAGCAAAACAGTTTTCTACAACTGTCTCAATACTGCACTACTGTAGATGAATTAAATAGTAACCCTATGTGGCTATTTTACTAAGCAAATGAATAATAATGAGCCCTGTGTAACTGCTGCAGGCTGTTTTAAATTTTGCAGTGGGAATTCACTGTGTGTGGTGGCTGGATGGAATCAAAGGTCCAAATACCCTAACTGTGTTGATTAGCAGTTCCAAGATTCATTAAAAGGTCAGCACGACGCAGCCTTCATGGACAACATAAACTGACAAGGCCACAGATTATCACTAATGCTATTAGGATATCTTTCCACTCCAGAAAGCTGCAATAACGATCATGATTATCAGTTCCGAGTTTATAAATGAGAGGGTGTGCTCCGGGGTCAACACTTTATAATTTAGTTAAAGTTATGCTGGGTAGCAGCACCACAGCCACAGCATCTGTCTGTGCTAAAAAATGCCCACTTCGCTCTGGAGGTGCCCCAATGCTGTCTGGCATCCATTTAAATGTACACATATACATGTAGACCAGGGATGAGCAACTTCCATTATGTCATGATGAAAAGCCTTAGATTATAGCAGTTATATAAAATAGTACAATATATTATTGTCAATAAGGAAAGATTAATAGTAATTCACATTTCCTTTACAAGGGCAAATGCTTCTAATGATTAGTTAACTGGAAGGAACAGACTCAAATTTTCATGTTAATAATGAGACAAAATTTCAGAACATTATTGCATTTTTGGACAATATTAGAGACATTGACTGCCTCAAGGAAAGCCATCAATTTCAATCAGCTATTCATTCACTTCAAATGAACTGTCAACATCAAAGAGTCTGAGTGACCACTGCAGACTTCCCAAACCTGGCAAGTAGCAAGCATCTAAAGCCAAGAGTGAGAACATGTGAGTGAATCATTAGAAATTGGAGGAAATTCACATGGCAAGTGTCTACTCGCATGCTGGGTTGCTGTTATTTGGGTCATTTTCAAAAGCCTGTGCATAAAGTGAACTGTGAATTGTGTATTTCTCGCAGCACATCTTGTTGATAGATAGATAGAGAGAGAGAGAGAGAGAGAGATGGATAGAGAGAGTGAGAGAGAGAGAGAGAGAGAGAGAGAGAGAGAGAGATAGAAAGATAGATAGCCTTTATTGACATTGTCAAACGGATTTAAGCGTTTCCTTTCAGTGCAACAAATACCGGTATATAATATGTCATTTTCGTAAGGCACAGTGCAGGTGAACGAATCCAGCAGCGAGTTTTCAATGCCTCAACCAGAGCTTTGTCCCTCTTCTTCTATATGAGCAAGCACTACACCCACACAGATACAGTCAACACACAGGTAGATTGAAATTGTACAGAAAGTGAGGAGCAGAGCAAGAGCAAAAAGACGGACAGTTGCACACTTGCACAGCTTTCCAGGGGAACCAAATTAAGTATTTTAAATGCAAAAACTTTCATACTGATATGATCGATATACTATTCGGATCCTTAAAAGCAAAGATGGGCAAAACTGCCGTTACATTGGCCGTCACTGACGGATGCCCACCTTTTGGTGAGCGCTTTATGATGTGAAGCCTCTTAAAAATACACGGGCTGAGAAGGACCGTTTGTACTTGATAGATGTAAACCTGCTTCAGTCGGTGCTTAGTGTGTGTTTTTTTTTTTGTGAGACTTTGCATCATAAAGCACTCGCCGAATGGTGGACATCCGTCAATGACGGGCCAATGTAACAACGGTTTTGCCCACCTCTACTTTAAAGTGTACATATAACTCAATATACCACTCGTCTCTTCCTGGCAGTTTGTTTTAAGGCCATGAAGTTCTTTCAAAGTTATATCCATGCATTTCTGGGTTGATGGAAATGTATTTTTCTTGAGGCAAAATGCTTGATGTTTGAACACGTTGGTTAGGCAATATGTCTTGAACTGCACATTATGGAGATGATGCAATCACTATCAAAACATTTTACATTTCACCCAGCGTATAAAACCATTTGTCTGCCCCTGGTACTCAAGGAGGGACCAAAGCCAGACCACACACGCATGCCCATATTATGATGCTGACATTTGGAGTCCACCCAGATCACTATTATGTGAGTTTTCTGCGCTGGAAATGCATACGATTAGACCCAGTTGTATTAGACGGTGACGGCACACAAGAGAGAATAATGCTCTTAGAAATCCTATTATGCTTATGAATTTTTAATCTCCTGATCTGCATCTGTGTAGGCCAGCACTATAGGTAAGGAGATAAATGTGAACGCCGTGCCTTGTTTTTACCCTATTAGGGACCTGATTATGTTTTAATGCAGAGATGGTGAGCGTTAAAAAGTCAACTTTGCAGGAGAGGCTCAAACAATTGGTAATAACTCATACGTGTACCTCTTCAGTTTACTACAATGAGGATGATACATGAGTACAATTATTGTGTATGCAGAGGATGTAATTCTATTTTTATGCGGGACCCTTTAGAAAATCTGCACTCTAACATTGAATTATGGCATTTTTGTGTGATCCCAGAAAATTCGGTTTGGATAAATCTCTAAAGCTGGAAACGGCAGCCAAGGATATAATCTATGATGTCAATAGAGGACAAATGCTCCCTACTAAACCAAAAATGATCTAAGGGCTACCTTTGTGGAAGCGGTGACAGCATCGAGCATAAATTTTAAAGGGTGCTTCCTCCGCTTTCACTATGCTTTAAAGTACAATAAAAAATGTATGTTAAAACGAACAGGGGCAGCCACTAAGTCATAAGATGTTCTGCCAAGTGCCCTTTGAAATGTCCTTCAAGGATCAAGTGTTTGTTTACTAAGACACGTTGCTTGAGGATAGTTGCTCAGGTTCACAAGAATTGTGCAAACAAGCAATTACTGACATTGTCTGACTTAGCATTCCAGTCCGCAACAACAATCTCAATATGTGTCTTATACTACGCCCTCCACAGAACCGCTCCTAAATACATACATGCATACTCATGTTAACACTCATACATTCACAGATGGCGCTGTATTTTCTCACACCGAAACATCGCTGCCCTATAATTGTGAATTTAATTGATGCTGTCACATGTTCTGCAATGGAGTTTCAAGTGATTGCAGCAGCTGTGAGGGGTAAAAAAAACAAAAAAAAAAACTACTGCGTTTTCTTTAGGGCAAAAGGCGCCTCAGCAGAGATGGGATTATGAAGAACATTCTTTTCTGATCAGCCTAAACTCTTCTCGTGCGTCACGTCTGCCTTGTGTAGGGTTTGCCTAGCAACGTACTCTATTTGACCTTGAAAGTTTATGCATTGCAGCTAGCAAGTTATTGTACTCATGCAATGCCACAAAAGTGCAATAAGACTACCTCAGCTATCATAATATCGTCAGAAATTCCTTGTGTGTATTACATACTTGGCCAATAAAGACAATTCTGATTCTGATTATCATTATCTCCAACATACATATTGAACTCACTGTGAAATAATCAACTGTCTTATGCATTAACTCATTTGCTCCCCAAAAAACATATAAGTATGTTCTATTAGAAATATTACCATGGTCCCAAAAACGTATTTACAAGTTGTTTTATGTTTTTTTTAATGCTAGAGTATACAGAAGGCTTTGATGCAGACTCTGAACTGAAGAGAACACTTAAAGCAATAGTAGTTATTACAAAAACGGCCAGCAGGCCAGAGTAGAAGAGATCAACCAGGGCCATTTGCAAAAAATCTTTTTTCCAGTGTTATAAACAGATTCATGAATAATGATGAAACTTGAAAAGCTATATTCTAATGCTCATTGCTGCAAAACAGAAACAGATACAAAAATATATTTTTTTCCTGATGAAAGAAGAGACTCTAAGCTTTCTTTTGGTAGGTTTCATGTTTTATAGCAAAATAACCCATTATTATGTGAGCCTTGCAAAATCGGTCAAAGTCCAGTAAAACAGCCGGGAGGGGGTTGCTTCAGTGAAAATGGTTGGGGGTGAGTTGAAGGGGAAGTCAACCCCCAATTTTTTTTTGACAATAATATGTTCTGGACTGTAATAAAATGTTGACTGGTTAGCACGTCCGCCTCCCAGTGCAGAGGACGTGAGATTGAGTCCAGGCTTCAGCTTTCCTGGGTGGAGTTTGCATGTTCTCCCCGTGCTTGTGTGGGTTTTCTCCGGATACTACGGTTTCCTCCCACATTTCCAAAGACATGCATGGCAGGTTGATTGAGCACTCCAAATTGTCCATAGGTGTGACTGTGAGTGTGGATGGTTGTTTGTCTCTGTGTGCCCTGCGATTGGCTGGCAACCAGTTCAGGGTGTACCCCGCCTACTGACCGAAGCTAGCTGGGATAGGCTCCAGTGCCCCCCGCGACCCTTGTGAGGACAAGCGGTCAAGAAAATGGATGGATGGAAGTTTTATGGAGTCCAACTAGTCTAAATACGACATTTTGGTTAATATTGTGTTAGTGGAATATGAGTTAAGCAGCAAAATCCAGCAGTTTTTATAAATATCAGAAGGCGGCCATTTTGCCACTTGCTGTCGAGTGAAAATGACAGCACAGTTGCGCAGGTCAATCAATCACAGCACAGCTGTGATTGGTCGTTGCCTGAACGGTGATTTCATCGTCACTCGATAGCAAGTGGCAAAATGATTGTAATTTGTTTTCAGCGCTTTGTAGCAGTGTTAATTTTGGCAAGAAACTTTAATTTAATTTTAGTTATTGTCTTTTGACTAAAATTTAAGTTTTTAGTCATAATTTTATTTTATTTTAGTTTTAATCTAATTTAGTCAATGAAAACAAAGAGCAATTTTAGTCGAAAAAAAGAGCAATTTTAGTCGATATTTTCCTTCAGCATACATTTCAACTTTTATACAGAAAATTATAACACACCTATTGTAACTGTAGTTTAACACACAAGACACATTTAATACAACAGTGTCTTTATTAATTATTTCAAAGGAACATGTTGAACTGACAGTAATATACCATAGTTTTCACCTAAATAAAAAAAAAAGGTGCAGAATTGCATCAGATTAATCTTACAGCTGCTCAACTAATGTAAAAATGTTTGAACATTAGATAAAGTGCAGTAAACACTGAACAGTTTCTGAGTGGTCCTTTTCCCCAACCTGCGTTTCATTCCTTCTGATTAGTTTGTGTGAATTTTTGCCACTGTGTCAAATTTTCAAATTGTCAGTCAATTTTAGTTAGTTATAGGCTTAATGAATGGCTTCTATTTTAGTTTTCGTTTAATTTTCGTCGGAAAAAGAAAAATTGTGACGTAAAATATGACGAAAAAATGTTGGCGAGGAAATTATCACTGCTCTGTTGGCCAATATTAATACTCAGGGCTAATATTGGGTTTATTGTTCTATGCCAAGGTACAGCCCTATTCACTTTGAAGGTCAGGCACGACATGGGTGGCGGTATCTTAAATCAAAGTTCAGTACATGATCATCTCATCTTTCTTCCACTATCAATTTTCAAGCCATCCCTATAAAAGTTATGTTTCCTTTACTCTATGTCAAACTGACACGTTTACCTTGTCACCCTTTTAACCGTTGTCACAGTTCCCCATATGTGGCACCTCTGGGTGCAATGTGCACTTGCATAATATTATGAAAACACTCAGGGGGTTAGCGACGTGATGCAATAAAGTGAAAGAGGCTGTCACATAAAGTTTAAGTGCTAGCTTGTATGTTTTCCTCTGATGCTCATTCTTAGTGAAGACACAGACACCATCAAGCAGCAGTGAAAAGAACTATGCATAATTCATACATGATTTAATACATGGATGACAGTTTCCAGAGGCCAGATGGCATCTTTACATTTTTGTCTCAACAGTCTAATACAAACTAATATAAATAACTCTTGAATATATAGTATACTGCATTCATTGGGAATTATGATCCCATTTTATGCAAATAACTCACTAAGGTGTATTATGTAAGTGGATGTTTTTACACGGCTTTTATGTCTACAAACCTGGGTCAGCTGTAGTAAAACAATTTTATGGCTAAATTATTATTTTTTTGACTGTCCTCTTTGGACAGCAAGAACAATCTTGAGCTGCGGTTGATACACATCAAATAGGGAAAGCCTTATTCACATGCTAAGGGGTAACGCATGCCTGCCTTATGTATACAATCAAAGCACTCACTTTTATAGCACAATTACAAGTGCAATGAATTCATGAGCTCATTCTGTTGCGAAAGCAGCAGGTAGCTAATGACACCTGTGAGAGAAAATTGAAGGACTTAAGTTGAGACCAGCCAAATCGAGTTTTGTGACTGTGGGACATGTTATTGGGGTGTAATTTCAGATTGTGGTAATTAATATGGTTAACATAAGAATTGCAATTCAGATTATTAATTAGCTATTTTAAAGTGACAGTGTGTATTAGTTGACCACCAGATGTCGCTACATAATAGAATGCATTTCGAAGCGCATACACTATGGTGGCTCAGAGAGATCACACTTCGCAAGCCTAGCTCTCCAGAAAAAAAAATAATAATAAAAAATTCTCATTTTGCGTAAGTGAACAAGCATCTCGGTGAGTGACGGCGACTTGGCAGCCGCTGTGAAGCCCGGCGAGCGACAGCAAAAGACAGAGCAAGTCGGATTTAGCGTTAGCAGCTAACAAGAGCAGCTAGCAGGAGTTAGTCGGAGCCATAGGCTGGAGTGGCTAACAAGAGCGGCTACCGGGAGAAGCTTGTAAAAAATAATAATAATAAAGCTATTAAAAGCGTGTGAGAGCAAAACAGAAGGTGACAACTTCAAGCGATAGGAGCCCGAATCACGTCAGTCAGCGACGACCACCTGCAGGCACCAGCTATTCACACATGAGTGTTAGCACAGATAAAGATTTGTTTGATTACATCAGTAAATTTTCCACCAACATTGGTAACAATGTAAACAATACATGTAATGGTAAGGATAGCACATACCAACACTGGTAATAGATAATACGTACTAACAATGGTAAGAATATGACAAAAGTCGACACTAGAAAACAGGCCAAATCTGATGTTATAAAGGTATGAATCTGAAAAGTGTATAGGGATTGCTTTATTAGAATATCTTATGAATTATTTTGGTTATTTAAAATTATATGTATATCGATGCTGTATTGCATTGCAGTCTCCAGGCCCTGCCACCCGTCCACATCATTACTACTTTTATACCTGTCCTCACAACTAGCTGCATACATAGAGCCTAGGAGTGGGAATCTTTAAATGTCTCACGATTCGATTCGATTCAGATTTTTGGGTCTGCGATTCGATTCAGAATTGATTTTCGATTAAGAACGATTTTTGCTTCAAAATGATTTGATTGACAATGATTTTTGCTTCAATCTATAGACGTGCAAGGAATTATAATGATCAACTCCAGTCTGACTCGCTAATGCTAATTAGCGCGCTACTCTTACTACTATTAACACAAATACAATCAAAGAATACAATAAATGTGAGTGTCCTAAGCCATGTAATGTAATTTGTGATAACTAGACATATGGTTATATTAAAAAATGTACGTTGATGTGATAGAACATATTATTTGCATATTATTGAAATCAATAGTGGGTTTTTAAGTTGAATTAATTATTAGTTTACCACTATATGGCACTAAAGATTACACACTGTCACTTTAACTAATAAATGGAACCGTATTTACCATTCCAAATATGTATTTGTGGACTTTATTGACTTGCACGATCTAAATGCATGGACTCTAACATTTTAAAAAGAATTGTGCATACCAGGGGGCATTAAGTCACTGCAGGGGGCGGGGCACATTTTGGCGCTCAATAAATGTTGTACATATTAGTCTTCTGAATTGTAACTAATCGCATGACTTCATTAGTTAACTCCCGATTAATCACAATTTTTATATCTGTTCTAAATGTACAATAAAACATTTCTAGGTTTTCATACTCTTTGTCAACAAAAGTGGAAAAAAAAAGTTAAATTAAAATAAATAGTTAAAATGAATTTTTTACATTTATAGCCGTCAATGGCAATGAATGAATAAAAAAAGAAAAAAAGAAAACATTATTACAAATTCGGGGCGTCAGGCGATTAAAATTTGTAATCATAATTAATTGTATGACTTCACTAGTTAACTCACAATTAATGACACATTTTATATCCTTTTTAAATGTACAATAAAAAAAAGTCTAGGTTTTCATACTCTTGTTAACAAAAGTGGGAAAAAATGTTAAACTAATAAAAAAAGTTACAATTCATTTTTGACATCTATAGCCATCAATGGCAGTGAATGAGTTAATCATGATTTCAATATCAATAAATGTGACTATTATTTTTTCCGTAACAACCCAGCCACATTACACACAAAGCAATCATTGCATCAATAGGCTATATGCTTGCTTCTTTCCATGAAGGAACTTCAGATTTTGTGGAGAAAAAAATAGGACATTGATACGACTTTGCTGTTAAGGAAATTGATTTGAAAACATTTACAGAACGATCCACAAAGAGTTTAATATAGCACAAGGTGACCAACTGAGGTGAAGTGACCAATCGCATTTGTCTTGTCCATGGTTACAAATTGAGAAAGCAGCACATAGTGTTGAGTGCGAGGCCTGTGATGTCCTCTGTTATGACCCGGGTCAATGGTCATAATGGTGTTATGTACAGTGTCAGTACTGCGATAGCTAATGCGAGACCAAAGAGGGCATGCGTAGTTGGAAGGACCTGAGATAACTCTTGTGAAAAACGAGCAGCCATTTTTAGTACTTGTCTTACAAAATTGATCCACTTGTTTTTTGTTGTTGGTGAATGCAAGTAGAATTGGATGTGTGCGTGATTTGGCTAATGGGGAATTGAACTCAATTTTAGTGATATGATTGCTATTGGAATCGGCAACGGCAGATCTCACTCATGGATGATCGGGAATCAGCAGCATAAAACCCTGATCGAAACACCCCTACTGAATAGTTAACAGTGTGCATGGCATAAAAATCTAGCCACCCTTAAAAATGTTGATTTATGGCTGGAAATAGTGAAAAAAATCCACTTTTCTCCTTTTAATTCTTTGCTTTAATTTAATCACTCATTCAGGTGACTCATTTTGAACCGCGGGCTAACTTTATTGACCTCTTCATGTTTCATGTTTATATGGTGACCATGTTGAAAAACTGTTTTGTAATTCTACATTGAAAAAATAATATAAGTCCTGTAAGCTAATGAACTGAGTTAAAGCAATATATAGTAGCTGTTTAAACAGTTGACCTAACGTGTTGATGCGAGTAATGTGTCTTTAAAATAGTTGACATACTGTAGAGCTCACTTTTGTCCGAAAGTGTACTCAAAGAACCTTCACGACAGTTTCAACCATGTGAATGAACTCAACAACTATACTTTACCCTACAAATCTAAAAACATACATATATGATATTTGAAAATATTTTTATTCTAATATTTCATTTTCATTATTACATTTTTGTGCCTTTCAAAGGTGACTCAAATCCGACTCATGGTTTTGACTCGATCCCCTAACCCTGCAACATCGGTACATAGGACTCAGAAACGTGGACAACTAGAGCCAATTGACATAAAGAAGATATGTGAGCATGTTAAGCTATAGTATATAGGTAGTGGATGAACTGGTTTTATATTATGAAATGTGCCAGAAAAGCCCAATACTTCAAATAGCTCAAGATTTTGAAAGGTTTATTTAACATTGTTGATATTATACAGTAGACAATAAATGTAATGTTGCTTGTTACATCTAATGCCATTGAAATAGAAGTGAAAAGGGATGCCAAGCCTTTGAACTCATAATTCCTCAAAGCCACATGAGCTTTGCGACCATGCCCAAGTGTTTGTGTTGATCTGAGTGTGTCTGTTTGGCACACTTCTCCCTGTGACTTAAAGGAACCTTGTGAGTCAAGGAGTTAAAGGGCATGGTGAGCCAAACAGAAGCAGCGAGTGAGTACACAATTTCTATTTGGTGACGTCTTCATGAGCCACATTGACAAAGTGTCGTGTATGAAGTGTTGCTGCCGTGATTCATAGATATTTGTAGAGTAAGTTAACTTTAAATTAGAAGAAGATTGCAATTTGGTAATGTCATCAATAGTGGAAAATCTAGCTAGGCTGCAAACATTTTTTTTTTTAAAACTGTTAAAGCTGTTCGCCAACGTCTGCCAAACGTTTGTGACCTTGAACAAACCGTATCTCGATGAGCGGCAGACGTTTGCGAGTGTTTGTGAGGATAGCGGCTATTGATTTTTCGCCAGGGTTCGTTGTAAGCCGCCAACAGTTTTAATGGTTGCCAACAGTTTTTCTTGTTGCAAGGAAATTTTCAACATGTTTTCCTTGCAACAAGAAAAAAACATTAAAACTGTTGACCAATGTCTGGCGAACATTTGCAACCGTAAACGAAACCTGATGAGAATTCAACATTCATTACCTTCGCAAACACTCACAAACGTTTGTCCTTCAGTGGGATAAACAAAATCTAGATCATGATATTTTCTTTAACTTTTGACGATCAATTATTTATAATCTGTTCTGTTGAGGTTTAATAAAATAAACAAGCAAAGCAAATGTATTGTTTAGGCAGAGCAATTTACTCACCCTGCTTAGATGAGCTGACCGTTGTGATCTGCTTCATTCATGCTTCACAATCACTGGCTCCCTCTCAACGGTCTTCCTTGTAACTTCCAGTCACATTCATGGAGATTTGTGGAGCAGCCATAGTGAGCTGGCACCCTTGATTATTTCTGAAGCCCGACCCCACCACTGCCTGCACTTGCACAACAATTAACTCTAGTAAATTTGACTCTAAGATGTATTATGAACTGTATGTTCATCACGGGGTGAATGGGGATCCTGCCAGACTGTTGCTTGTCACTGCGTCCCAATCCGGACATTTTTTTGCTAGATATGCAATTGTGACTGTGCGTGTCATCTTAGTAAGTAAGAAAGCGGCTTGGAGTAAAAATTGGATTGAATGGATTGCAGCCTACCTGTGAATAGTCAGGGGTGTGCTATTCTGTGCGGTGGACTGTTGAATCACCACCTGGCTGACCAACAGTGGGACTGTTATAGATTTGTTACGGGGCCATAGCCAGGGCAAGGGCAATAAGTGAAATTAGATAAAGGGGTGTTAAAGGGAGAGTGTGTATAGCACCATCTAGTGGTGACCTAATAATTCATTTCATCTTAATTTTAATAATAAACAACAACAAGAAAATGTATCATAGCAACATACTTTTAAAAAAATTATATAAATGTTGGTCTAATAATTGCTGATTATTAGGAGTGTGAATTGCCTAGTACCTGGCGATTCAATTCATATCACGATTCATAGGTCATGATTCGATTCGATACCGATTAATCCCGATACGAATCTATAATTTGGTTATTGCAATTTTTTTTACTACAAATTAGAAAATACTCAGCAGTAAACTTGTACATGTACACTGTAAGATTTGTACGAAAATGTATTTATCTGAAAATTCAGGCTTATAACTTATAACGGTCCTCTTCACGTTGTACACAAATGATTGTGTGACATCACACCCAGAGAACTTTATCATTAAGTTCTCTGATGACACAGCTATCGTCAGCTTGCTGCAGGCCGGCGGTAGCCCACTGGACTATTTCTCAGAAATAGAGAAATTTGTCCAGTGGTGTAACCAGAATCATCTTGTGCTCAATGTGGGGAAGACAGAGGAGGTGATATTTGATCCAAAAACTGTTGGTGACCACGGGCCAGTCGTCATTAAAAGCAATCACATCAGCCAGGTGGCTTCATACAGGTATCTGGGGGTCCACACTGACAACACACTCAGCTGGAGGGTACATGCTGGAAGTCTCTGCTCCAAACTCCAACAGCGTCTCTATTTCCTACGCAGACTGAGGGTCTATGGAGTGGAGCAGAGGATCATGCTGTTGTTCTACCGGGCTGCATTGGAAAGTATCATCAGATACGGCATTGTGGCCTGGTACGGCAACCTGACTGTGCAGTCAAGGTCACAGATTGCCGGTCTGGTGCGGACTGCCATGAAGATCATGGGGGTCAGGAATCATCCTTCCCTACAGATGCTTTATGAGCGGTCCGTCACCAGACTGGCACAGAAAATTGTTACTGACCCGACTCACATTCTGCATCATGAGTTCCAGCTACTGCCTTCCGGCAGGAGATTCAGGGCCCCCAGAACCAGGCTGAACCGCTACAAGAACTCATTCCTGCTGACATCCATCAAACTGCTTAACAACCAACATAACTCAGTGCAATAAGATATATATATATGGTGCAATGTTGTGTGTGTGGAATATATGCAGCCGTGCTGTACATACTCATGTATATACAGTATATATATATATATATATATATATATATATATATATATATAGGAGTGTGTGTGTGTGTATATGGGTGTGTGCAGTCCTCATGTATGTACTTCTCTACACATGTATACTTCTGTGAAGACTTCTGGGAAGTCTTCTACCTACTTCTGTGAAGTCTGCTGCTGCTGCTGCACTTTTTATTTAATTTTAATTTTATCTCTTTCTATTCTGTTGTTTTTTTCTTTATTGTAAACTGCAGCTGGACGGAGTCCAGGAAAAAGTTCCCCACGGGGAAAATAAAAATATATCGTATCGTAACTTAGCCACTGCATTTAACAAACAGGTTGCAGTCGGTTTTAATGTTAAACAGCACTGAAATAAAATATTAAGGCTTAATGTTCCATTAATATAACATTCTTCCATGCTTATTGTGTGAATCCTAACCCTAAGTAAGACGTTTTGTTGAATATTCCCATAAAAAAAAAAGTATGGTTAAAAATTGATTCGGCCGCATATCGAATCGATTCGCTGTAATATCACGATATATTGCCAAATTGATTTTTTCTAACACCCCTACTAATTATATTACATAGGTCACACCGCACCTTACAGGAGACTGACATGTTTCGCCAACCTCTTTCTGCTATGGATACCCGAAGAAGAACTTTGCAGACATAATTAGCCTCTGGTGGTAGTTGCGGCTCATGTCGGATGGGTCAATGGGTCGACCGCCGCTTACCTTCCACAGCTGGGGCCTGCAGGTGCTTGTTGCCGAGTCCCGTGATTCCGGGCTCCTGCAGCTTGTCTCCCATTGCTTAGCTCTCACTGGCTTTTGCTAGCTTCTCCTGCTAGCCGCTCTTATAGCCGCGCCAGCTAGTTTTTGCCAGAGCCTTATATAGAGAGAGTCTGGCCAACTGAAAACACGGACGCCATGTTGTTACCCTCGGCTACAGTGCAGGGCGTGCGCTCAAGCGTACAGCGCATGAGCATGCTTAATGTTTTGCACGCAAAATAACTTCCTATGGCAAACTAGGTGTACAGTTTCTTATATATTTTCCCCTTGTTTTATTTTTTAACCTTTGATGTATTTGATAATATACGGAATACACTGCATGTATGATACAGGCTATTACTAGTGTATATTATATTTTTGCTGTACATGGATTTTGATTTTCAACGTTGTGAATGATGGAAATGTATCAGTGTGTTCATACATAACATATAATATATTCAAATAAGAGATCTGATTACATGTATTTGCTTTATCTCCTGTCTTTGGCTCCTGGTATAGCAAGCAAGATACTTGATAATGGAGACAATTTTTCATGGTACCAATGAATGTATTATATTTACAGGTTCCTCTGTAATTTGTTTTTCATAATGAGTGTATGGTCCTAAATTTAATAATTGAATGTGATTTCAGTGTAAATGACAACCAAATGTCATATTCTCTTTTTATTTTTTATTAATGGCTTTCAATTGTTAATGGACATAGAACTTTTATTTACAACACAAAATCCACAATGATGGACCCGTTTTTTTCAAGAGTTAAAATCGATAATTTTATTTTAAGTCCATCCACTTTGTACAGGCCGCTTATAATTAAAATCGATTATATTTTCTAGTGATAAAAGGTCAAAGACTGCATTGTGCAGTCCCACCAACTTCAAATTGCGTTAATATACTTACATTACTTTGTACAGCAATGAATTGTTATTTGCTTTCCAGTCTTCTCATTTAACTTTCACGTCCCACAATTTCCTCCTCTGTGGGTTTCCAGTGAACCGATGCATCATAATAGCGCTGCCTGGTCGTTGTGAACAACGCCGTGCTGAGCAACAAGGCATGATTGGAACATGAAAATGGAAACACCTATTGCAAAACACTACGAAATCCCATCAGCAGGGTAACACTCTAAAATAGTTGGGTCAAAAGTAACCCAATTATGGATTTAAAAAATCGGCCGATCCACTTTATGGGTCAACTTGACCCAAATTTCTGTTTGTTTGTTTTTTATTTACGAAATGTCCCAATTTTTTGACCTATAAAAAGGATCTGACCAATATTTATGAATTGTTTTACACAAAAAATTATTTCTTCACTCAAAGTTGGATCAAATAGACGTAGAAGTAGCGGATCGGTCCATTTTTGACCCATAGTTGGGTTATTTTTCACCCAACTGTTTTAAGAGTGCAACATGGCGTCCATATGTCATGTGACCATCAGTTGACCAATCACTGCGTAGTAGCTCTGAGTTGGCCAAACTTTATCTATGGCTCTGGTTTTTGCTAGCCACTCTTGCTTGCCGCTCATGCTCGCTCCAGCTTGCCGGGCTGCTTGCTTGCTCGCTCACTCCAAATAATATTTGGTAGTATAATTGGTGCATACAGTAAAATTGATTTAAGATTTTATTATAAGACAAAAGAGGGAGATGTAAAATAATTATGGATAAGAGAAAATGTAGATTCAATCATTAAAAAAAAAAAAAAACAGTATAAGAGGATACATTTATTCAAACTATTTATGGGGGACATTTTAGAAAATAAAACAAACATTTTAATGATCTCAATAATAATAATAATAATAATATAAATAGCATGACTAACAACAACACTTGCTCCCGAGGTTACCACCTGGAAAACAACGTCCTCCTTTGATAGTGTCACACTGTGAAATATAAAGCATGCAACAACTTGGCCTTTAAATGTACAGCAATGAGTAAAACCTCCAGTGGCCTTTTCCAAGCTTGTTTCCCTCGGCTAAAAATTTGTTGTGAAATGTTCCTCACCAGAGCGGTGAACTGAAGCAATAAAGCACAAACAATCAACCAGCAAGCACACAAATGCACCCCCACTCCCTCTCACATCAGCTGATTATGATAATGAAAAGTAGAATTTGCATTTTCGGAGTCTAAAAGCATCATTTTTTTCCTGAATAATGTATTGTCGGGCCAAGGAATAGTATTGCCATGCATAGAAAAGGCTTGCCATGCCATCTGAAAAGTCTAATAATGCTCAATAATAAATGTGTTTGGATGTGTGTATGTCCAAGTAGACACAGCATAGCCTCCGAAGACAGGCTCTATTAGATCAAGTGAAAACAGGGTAACGACAATGTCCACACAACAACAGAATTTGAAATACAGATGATTGCTTAAGTGTAGCATGATGAACTAGTGGTTGATATGCCGGCCTCGCAGTTTTGAGGTTCAAGATTCAAATCTCAGCTCTGTTGGGTTACTTCAAGACTCAATTGTCCACGGGGGTGAATGTGACTGTGAATTGTTGTCTACATCAAGGTTGTTATAGTTAACGAAAACTAACGAAATAACAAAAATTACAGTTAAAAAAAACATTTTTATAAAAAAATAATAATTAAACACTTAAAAGAAGAAAACTAACTGAAGCTACAGCTTACATTTATAAAACTAACTCAAATAATAGCAAAAATATCCAGTTTTCATCTTTGTCAATTACAATAATATCATACATGAGCTTTACGGGTTCATTTCTCCATTGCTGTAAGTCTGTACAGAAGAAAGAAGATTAAAAAGTTGGTTGACAATTGTAGTTTACTTTATTACACAATACTTATTACAAGGGATGGTAGCGTACCAATACCAGGCATCGGTATCAATACCCAATATCGGCTTCCCTCTTGAGGCCGTTTTGCGATCAGCATCTAGAAATTAGAAGAATAAAAAATTGCCATTGATTTCATGCAATTTTAAGGACACATGATCTTGGGATGTACAGGTCTTTTTTCAAAATGATCTGCCCCAGTTTTTTTTTTAGGACAATTTTATGTATAAAAAGGACTAGTGGTATCAGTACTTGGTATCGGTATCGGTGACTGCTCAAGAGTTTAGCAGTCTTACTGGTAACGGTCTGGAAAACAAGTGGTAACAAACATCCCTACTTAGTGATTTTGACTTTGACTTTTTAATTAAAAAAAAAATCTTGCACTAGACAAATACTCCATAAACTAAAAAACAAACAAACTAAGACTAAACTAAACATTCTGACTTTAAAGTGAGAATTCTGACTTTAATCTCAGAGTTCTTACTTTAAAGTCATAATTCTGAGAATAAAGTGAGAATTCTGACTTTATTAGTGCTACTATTGTTCTGACTTTAAAGTGAGAATTGTGACAATTCTGAAAATATATTAGATTAAATAAATAAATAAAATTAAAGTGAGAATTCTCACTTTAAAATCTGAATTCCTGAGATTAAAGTCAGAATTCTCACTTTAAAGTCAAAATTCTGACTTTAAAGCTTGAATTTTGAGAATAAAGTGAGAATCCTACCAAACTTTTTTTTTCCCTCTCTTTACTGGCCCTAATCCTCTTCCGTATAAAACTGATGAAAATGAAACTACAGGGTGTCCATAAAGTCTCTTTACCATTTCAAAAATTTATTAAAAATGCAATTGATTAGATATTTTATTTTGATTTGTTCTATTGTATTCAGCGTTAATTAAAGTTTTTTTTTTTTACCTCTTTTAATACACTTCTACATGGGCACCATTAGTTGCACGAAGCACATCAAGACGGTACTCGATTTCTTGCCATGTTCGCTGTAGCATAGCCTCATCAATTGTGGCAATGGCATCAGTAATCCTTTGCTTAAGGTCAGTAATGATAAACACTGTGTGTTTTTTTAAACACTGAATACAATACAACAAATCTGAATAAAATATCTAATATCTAGAGACTTTATGGACACCCTGTATAACAAAGCATAAAAAAACTAATGAAAACTAACAAACGTGCTCATAAGGGAATTAAAATTAACTGAATTTACAAAACTAAAATCAAAACTAAATAAAAACTAGCTATAATGAAAAGTCCAAAACTATTCTAACCCTAGTTTTGGACTTTTCATTATAGCTACGTTTTCATTCGTTTTTATTATGACTATATCTGTCTTTTGATTGGCTAGCGACGAGTCCAGTTGCTCCAAAGATCTGTGTTCTAATGACTCTATACTGGATAGACAATATATGGATGGATGGATGCTTAACAACACTCCTGAACAATTATCTGCTTATCTTCTTCATGTGTCTTAACCGTGTCTCATTTCAATGTAAAACAGACCCTGAGTGATCAAATAAGAGACTGTTTCATAAGAATTTCTCAGTGAGAGGAAAAAAACGGAAGTTTCAACCCCACGCCTACAGTGAGAGTGTATGATAAGTGGAAAAACATAATCTGACAGAATTTGAAAGTTGTCGCAGTACAAAGGTGATTGGAAAAGTGCTTCCCAAAAGCTGCCGTCTTCCTCCATGCCGTGTGCTGCATATTAATTTCTCTGTCAGAGGGTGTGTGTGTGTGTGTGTGGGGGGGGGGGGGGTATATTTTTGTGTGCCCGCACTAAGAAAACAGTTTGATGAGAAGGTATGAATTTGAATGCAAATCGACATTCCCATGTCACGCCTGTGCAAGACACTAATTGCAAATGATTCATGGTTGTTTTGTTTTACGTTAAAGTGCCTTGTTTTACCTCGTTTTCCTCCCATTATCTTGTTTACCGCCACTGCTTTTACACGGACAGATGGCTTGTTAGTTATCGACACAAGTTGGAACACTTGAATGAAGTTTTTCGCGAAGACCTTGTGTCCTACTTACCTACTGTACAGTATATATTTCTATTCAAATACGTGTATTTTCCCTCAAGTTGCTTGCTTTTGGAGTATGTAAATTCATGGCGAGCACCGTTTGGTGAGTGTGAAAAAATGTTTGCCCAATTTAACATACATTCTTAATTGGGAACGCATGCCTTGAGTGACGCTGTCAAAATGGTATTATTTTAATATGTTTATTAGTGTGGTTGGATAAACATGAAGGTGTTTATGTTATATAGTGTGATACAACCTTTATAATCTATAATCAAATCTAATTAGATTAGGCAGGAGTATCATGTTGTATACATGACGTGCGGTATTGAAATGTTTTATTAAGATGACACTATGCCTGAATGTGAGTGTGGTTGTTCGTCTCTGTGTGCCCTGCGATTGGCTGGCAACCAGTTCAGGGTGTACCCCGCCTACTGCCCGAAGCCAGCTGGGATAGGCTCCAGCACCCCCGCGACCCTAGTGAGGAAAAGCGGCCAAGAAAATGGATGGATGGATGGACACTATGCCATAGATGTTTATGTGTAGACGTCATTTCCCTGCTGCATGTGAATATTTAAAGTTGATAAATAGGCCCTATGTACATCTATAAACAGCATATATGATAATTTATTATGAGAAAAAAACTGAAAATGAATTGAAGGGATAACATGCAAACATCGTTTGAATCCAAACACGGCTTTCTTGTGCACATATTTGTGTAGGTCTGAGTTACACTCAGCTCTCCGTGGGGCCAGATGGAGATCCACGGTCCTCCAGATGGGAGCGATTGGGAGGAAATCCGATGATGACATAAATGATCACAGCTAGCCATAAGAGTTGTTGACTTTAATTATGCCGCTTAGATCATGGCCTGAGCTTTGCGCTGCTTTATCAGCCCACCCACACTTCTAGCCTGCTCTCAACGGTTTCTTTCTTCCTTCTCACCAGGTTACGTCTCGTCTGTAACACTCGGCTGCAGACCTGATACAAAAGCAGCCACTTATATTCTCAGTCGTGCTCCCTGTCTGCTCTACAGTGGCAGTGCCAAGTTGAGGTCAGGCATGGATGCTTCTGAACCATTAATCTTTTTTAGTCACCTTTACTCTGGCCAAAACTTTACCTGAAGAGTCTTTTCTTAAAACTGACATCTGAAATGAACAAATGTATTGGAACACCTCGCCATTACACCTACTGTAGAAGAATGAAATATTGACCATTAGCTGCATGAGTGGGATCAAAAATGGCCTTTATTTTTTAATTTTTTTTGGCAATATGTTTGTAATTTTAAATATTTATCGTTTCATCTTATTTATTTACATTATTCGCATTTATTCCTCAAATAGGTTGTCTTTGACATGAAGCCATTTTGATCTGTATCTAATTGTTTGAGTTTTAAGAAATTGCATTATTTATTTATTACTTTATTTATTTATTTGAGAGAGAGCTCAGTATTGTTTATTCGGTAATCCTACAGATTCAACATGTCATCATCATTGCTCTCTTTGTGTGTGTGCGTGAATGTATGTGTGTGTGTGTGTGTGTGTGTGTGTACGTGTGTGTGCATGCGCATGCGAATTTATGCTCATTAATTCACCTGAAACCTATAAGAAATCCCATACCCTTCACCTAAACCAAAGACTTCAAAATCCCGCTATAGTCATGAGGTTGTCAGGAGACCTGAGGAAGGATCAAAGAAAAGAAAGACAAGTGAAATCCAGCACCGACCAGACACCCCCTACTACCCACAGGGTTACCAACCAGAATCTTTTACCAACCCCAGAAATATCTAAATTCCAACAAATTAGGGAGATCTCAAGAGACCAAAGGAAAGACTGAAGAAAGGAAGGAAGGATAGATGAAGCAGAGTGAGATCCACAGACATCAGCCTCCACCGATTCAGCGACTAGAGGAAGAAGCAGATTGTGTTTAAATTTCGGTAGATGCTGCTGTGGTGGATCTGGGATGCATGAAAACCTCCACCAAAGAATGGAACCATCGACCCCGGCCAGGACAAGGCAAGCACAACCCCTCAGAGCCCCCCAGGCCACGGGAGTGCCAGCTCACAAACCCCGGGCCCCACAGGGGCCACCTGCCGGAGAGCAAAGCCAGGAGCCCGGAGCACCCCCCCCTCCCCACCCCAACACGGCCCGCGCCCCATGCCCAACGCAGCTGAACGGGGCACAGCAGGCCCACCAGGCACCCCACCGGCCCACAGCCCCCACTCCCCCCAGGCAAGCCGCCATCAAGCAGCTAACAGAGGGGCCGCCCACGTTCGGCCAGGGGTGGCAGCACCTAGACAGTTAACCAACAAGCATGCAGTGATTCCAAATATTAACTCTTAGTGCCAATTGGAAGTGAGTCTTGAGGAATTGGTGACTGTAAGATGTCATTGGATGTAGTCTACTCGATCCTGCTGGCAGAAACTGGGTTCCTGACTATAAAAACACAGCCATTAGCCAAATGCCAAATACAGAAGCAGCAATATAAGTGATGTGGTGGCTCTCGCTAAGAGGCAGAATCAAGTTACCAGATTTAGATTAAAAGACTCCATGTTCGTAGACCATGTTTGTATAAATTTTAATATTTGGTTTTTATTCGAAGCAGAGATTCTTTCCATTAAAATGCGATTTATGAGGAGGTTAGACCATTGGTAACCGAATAAGGTTAAAAAGCCTTAGCATCACACTTTTCCATATCTGGTCGGAAATTACTCCAAGCACTTTCTATGGAATTTCAAAGGTTAACCCTCTGGTCCTTTGATTTTCATCAACTGTGACTGTCAGGTATAAATTTACTGGTGAGTGACACATCTAATCCCAGCAGTCTCACCACCCTCAAGGTTATTTGTACAGTAGCACAGCAACATATATGTCAGTGATATCGTTTTTATACATCACCATATAGGTGCTATGAATTTATTTTCCACATCCATGTATTATGTGTGATAATGGTGTGTTATCATCAAAGACATGAAGACTAGACATGCCTGGGCACGTAGCAGCCAAGCTAACCGACATGCCTACATAGTTGGCAAGGGCAGCATTCCCAACAAAGGCCACGTTTATTTTTGTCAATGTCAAAATGTGCTGTCAAAACAGAACATTTGGGGGAAAAAAAAAGTCATACAATATTTTTATCTGTGAACGTTTATTCCCAGTTCTATTGTTGTATTTGTGTACAACTGTATGCAGCACAAAAATCATTTTGTTTTCGGTTTCCTTACTGTTTGCTTACACTCACTAAATGTGCTAATAACATTGCCCCTCCTAGCTTCACATCATCACAGGCATACAGCTCAAAAGGGGTGTGTCCTACCAACCTATGATTCTATCTATGGTTATTATTCTCAAATTACAGGGTGTGCAGAATTATTTGCCAAGCTATATTTCCATCTGGCTCATCAAGACTCACTCTCATTTCATCAGTCCATTAAACTTGTATCCATATGTCCATATCATGTCTTATGATATTTCTTAGCTTAGTTTTATCTTGTGTGTCTTGAGAAAGAGAGAGAGAGAAAGAGAAAGAGAGAGAGAGAGAGAGAGAGAGAGAACCATAATATATATATATTTTATCTATATGTCAAAGCTTATGTGCTTTTGATGGACTATACTTTAAAAAGTCGCCATATCATGCAACGGAAATTCATATTTTGAATCCTGGAAAAAACTGTGGCCGATAATTCCCACTTGTGAAATGTTACGGCAGAACGGTTTTAATGAATGAAGGCTTTAACGTGATAATAGTCATATTCTTATTGGAACTATTACTATTATTATTATTATTATTATTGGAACATGGGAGTATTATATGTTGGCTGCAAAAAAATTCAAGCGAGTCAGTTAATTTACAGAATACTTGCACGTCGTGGGGCATTGTCAGGACTAATGATGTTCAATAGCACTTTTTTTCCTACCATTACTCAACTCTTGAGTAGTCACCGATACTGATACCAGATACCGAGACCACTAGTAAGTCAAATTCCAAAAATGACAGATGATTTTAAAGAAATACCTTTATACCCCAACATATAATTTTCCTTAATATTGCATGAAATTAATGGCAATTCATATAATTTCTAATTTCTAGTTCATGATCATTAAACGGCTGCAGGAGGGCGGCCAATAATGGTATCAGTCACCGCCGCTAGTATCAATACCTTCAAATAAGATTATATAATAATAATATTGGCACCGATACCTGGTATCGGTAGTCGCCCATTATGTCAGTATGGTACCACCTCTGCCTCAATTTGAGCCAGGAAGAACCCTGCTGTAGTATTTTGTAGTTAGCTACAGCAGCCAACTAAATTAACACTAGCAAATTAAGCTAGCAAATATTGGTGCATTTGTTGTGTAGAGAAAGAGACTCTTATCATACTGTATACTGTATACAGCTTCCTGTAACCCATTAGGTGGCCTAATTTAGTCCTACTATTATGGTATTGTAAAGTCATGCATCTAATTGGTTAAGGAAAATAAAGATTTACTGCTTTCATTTGTTAAGTAACTACACATTTCTGGAGTCTGTGTGGGGAAATTTTCTGTCCAAGCAACCACAAGGCCTTTTCTAAGGTTGGAGGTCACTGATAATGGAGGGGAGGGCATGGTTACCGTGGATCCAAAAGGTGTTTGATGTGATTGAGGTCAAGGCCATCAAATCTTTCCACATTAATGTCATCCAAGCATGCCTTAGAGCTGTGGTTTTTTAACCTTGTTGGAGGTACTGAACCCCACAAGTTTCATTTGCGCATTAACCGAATCCTTCTTTATTGAAAAATAAAATGTGATTTAATTTTTTTATTTATTTTTAATTCAAGACACAGGTCACGAGTCTGCAACCTGCAGCTCTGGAGCCACATGTAGCTCTTTAGTCCCTCTCCTGTGGCTCCCTGTGGATCTAAAATAAATAAATAGACAGTAAGTGTAGAAACAAATGTTAGATATAAGATATTTATTTATTTATTTTAGGTAAAATATTCTTGAAATGAATTAATTAATATTTGATTTAGATTTAAACATGAATAATAAATATTCAAAACATTTTAAAAAAAGGAAGCGGAAAAGCAGAAAATTATCATAAACAGTCCATGAAATTGCCAAAAATGTCCAATTGATAAAAAAAAAAAAAAAAAAGGCAGAAAAGAACATTTTCAAAAATTACCATAAAATGTCTTTGGAATTGCCCCCAAAAAACTAACAAAAAAAACATAAAAGTAAAATAAATTAAAAAATAAATTTTAAAAAAAGGGAAGAGGAAAAGTATAAAATGAATGTGTATGTATTGGATGCTGCTGTCATATTATTGTGTTGTGCTGCAGCTCTAATTAGCTCTTGGGCCATCATCATCATCATTTCCTTCATCACAATCTTCAAATGCTTTGCGGCTCCAGACACATTTGTGGTAATTCATTTGGCGTAAAATGGCCCTTTTGACAATTCTTTTTTGCCAACCCTTGACATTGGTAGTATAGGACTTACTGAAGAACAAAATGAACAGCGAGAGTAGCCTTTTCGTTGAATCTGGCTCTCTTCACCTTCAGTTCAGAAAATTCAAACCCAGGTTAAGAACCACTAAGAGTAAGACAAATTGTCAAGCTAGAGCAAACTTAGTATTGTCCAAAAGGTCTTGAATTGAGATTCAGATGGAAGTAATGCACCTATCCCAAAACCTCGTTGATTATTTAGTTGATTTAAGGATATGTGTCAATATCTCCATCCACATCGTGTCCCTTTAATTGCTTTAAAGCAATCTATGTCATTTGGTTTTCTGGCCACAAAGCGTGATATAATTTCAGGCTCTCTCGACTCATGTGGGCCCTCTCACAGATGAATGTTGCTGCCGTATTGCTGCTCTTTCTTGAGACACCTCTCTGAATTGGCGGGCATGCTGTAAATCGATAGGCTCTCCCTATTGCTCTGCTTCACACTCCATGGCTAATATTAAAGAGCTGGCTTACTCTCAGCCCTCTGTGATACTTGTAGTATCCACGTGACAGAATTTAGATAAGCCTGTTGTGCTTGTAGTTGTCCCATTTGCTTGCAGTTCTTTTAAATTTGCCACGCATAGGATGATTAGTAGCCTGTGCTGCTTTCAGACAGGGATATTATCACCTGTGCACTCTCAGAGCGCTAATGCCCTTTACAACCACACTGCACCAACTGGCATTTCATGCCTGAATCCTGTTGACTTTATTCAGCAACCACTCAAACATTAATGGGGAAAATGGAGCTTGTTTTTTTATGATTTATTATGCAGCCTAAGCAACATATGTGCATATGGAGGATTGCTGTAATTTCTTGAGAATAATGTTCGTTTTTGCTCAAAAATTCATCCAAATTCTTGGAGGATCTTGTAGGCAAGTACATCGAAATTACAAAAATTTGTCACAATGTATGGATGTTGACTGGAGGCAAAGGGTTGTGAAAAAGGTCTGTTTTCATTCTAATATGATGTTTAATGTGTACGGTTAAAAAATTATACATTCAATTGTGGTGGTTTTGACAAAATTGCCACACAGAATTAAGGACCAATTAGGCCTACTGTGTTCCACACGTGTGTTTATGGCATGCCGATTTACTTCCTTTTTTATCCACCAAGGCTTTCAAGAAGGATGTTCAGTTAAGTGTTCTGTGACACACCTCCTACAACTCCTTTTCTTCAATACCACAGTCACAAAAATGTTCACTGCTCACCAAGAATGATGACGGCCTCGCAAATGGATTTGTTCCGAAACTGGTGAACAAGTAAACTGCTGTAATTAAACAAAAATGTCATGTCTTGCTTAACCTCCTAGGCAGTATTGTGACCCGTTTTGGGTTTTTGATGGTTCTGATCAAGCCATTTAAAAATAAAATACTGCCCACTGGTTTTAAAAGTAGGGTCCCCAGGTTTCCAAGTCTTTTTCACCTCCACATAGCCATTTTCACAACACTCAGTCATTTTCGGAGACACATGTACCGTTTTTTCTTCTTCTTCATTTTTGTGACGTTTAACAAAGCAGAGGCAGCTCTAAGTAAGGCCCGAGTTTAGAAAGTTAGTAAGTTAAGAAAACTTCTCTTTCCATTAAATTTTTTTGGTCTCACTACACGAAAACCCAATCTATCAAATGACTACATGACTAATACTTACATTTTTGAATGTGGATTACCAGCAAATCGGAGGACTGTATAATACATCAGTAAAAATAAAAATCTGCTTTCGACGGGCAATTTTCACAGTGCTTAATAGTTATATAGTTATAGAAATTACCTCCAAATATACCATAGCAGTTGGTACAAGGTTATTTCCCTCCTTTCGTCATGATTTAAATGCGCATGGTTACATATAAACACATTCAAAGGGTGTTGCAACCTAGAAAGAAGGAGATGGGAAGCTTATCAGACCAAAAAATGTTTTTCCCAAGTAGAAGCAACACATCATTGTATTTGTATGTGTGGGACCATTGGTTTCATCAGGGGGTATGTAGTACAGACGTTATGAGCTGTGATGCTATTAATATACTTAATCTGAAATATATCTGGTAGCTGGTGTTGTATAGTATTGTTTGTATACTATGTATGCAGCTGAGTGAAAAACATTGTGAAGCTGATCTTTTGAGGGAGACTTGCCAAATCTTGACATTAAATTAACAAAAGAACCAAATCTTCAAATCAGTCAATATTTTTGATACCTGTGACTTTCCTGCGATTTTCACAGGGATGCAATATTCTTACATCACTTGATACTTTGCCACAATACATTTATATTGCTGTATAAAGAACAAATGTAAAATTAACCGGAATGCAAACTTTTAAATAATCTGTTTTAGTAAAGAACATTTTATTTACTGTCAGTATTAATGAAAAACTACTTTCACCCCATAGCAAGCAAACAACATGGTTGAGAGGTCATCGTTTATCATACCATATATGGCCGCCTCGACAATGGAGGTGCGGAACATGGTCCACTCGGACTCAATGTCCCCCACCTCCATTGTCGAGGCGGCCGATCAGAGCTGTGGCTGCAAGGTGGTCAGTGCTTGTCGTGGCGGCAATCCTCAAACCATCTGGTGTGATGCCGTCAAGCTGAAGAAGGAGTCCTATTGGGCCTTTTTGGCCTGTGGGACTCCGGAGGAAGCTGACAGGAACCTGCTGGCCAAGCGGAATGCAGCTTCAGTGGTCGCTGAGGCAAAAACTCGAACATGGGAGGAGTTCCATGAGGCCATGGAAAACGACTTCCGGATTGCTTAGAAAAAATTCTTGTCCACCATCCGGCGTGTCAGGAGAGGAAAGCAATGCACCATTAACACTGTGTGTAGTGGAGATTGGGTGCTGCTGACCTCGACTCGGGACGTTGTGAATCGGTTTGGGAGAATACTTGAAGACCTCCTCAATTCCACCGACACGCCTTCCTTTGAAGAAGCGGTCTCTGAGGTGGGCTCTCGTATCTCTGGGGTCAAAGTCACTGAGGTGGTTGGAAAGCTCCTTGGTGGCAAGGCCCCGGGGGTGGATGAGATCCGCCCGGAGTTCCTAAAGGCTCTGGATGTTGTGGGGCTGTCGTGGTTGACATGCCTCTACAAAATCGCGTGGACATCGGGGGCAGTGCCTCTGGATTGGTAGACCGGGTTGGTGTTCTCCCTTTTTAAGAAGCGGGACCGAAGGTGTGTTCCATCTCTAGCGGGGTCAATTTCAATTCAGGGGTGCTGGAGAGGAGGGTCCGTCGGGAAGTCGAATCTCGGATTCAGGAGGAGCAGTGTGATTTTCGTCCCAGCCGTTGAACAGTGGACCAGGTCTACACCCTCGGCAAGGTCCTCGGGTTTGCATGGGAGTTTGCCTAACCAGTCTACATGTGTTTTGTGGATTTGCAGAAGGCGTTTGACCGTGTTCTGCTTTGGGTCTACGGGATATCGAGTCCCCTGATGCGGGCTGTTCGGTCCCGGAACGTCCGGTGCCAGAGTTTTAGTCAGCATTGCCGGCAGTAAGACAGATTCATTCCCAGGGAGGGAAGCGTTGAGAGGGTCCGATTCGGTGGCATTGCATCTCTGCTTTTTAATAATTCATAAGAATTTAGCCAACAAGCATATTTTGGGGGCAAAAAATGCTTGCATATTTTCAGGGTGAAAAGCTTGCTTGGTTCTGCCAAAGTATTTTAAAGGGGACTTGAAATTAAAATTGCAATTTTTTGAGGTTTTTATCATAATATGCATTCCCCCACCCTGACTAAGTCCACAGAGTTGTGAGGAATGGTAAATGGACTGCATTTATATAGTGCTTTAACTACACCATATGGTGCCCAAAGCGCTTTACAATTAAGCCTCACATTCACACACACACTCATACACCAGTGGTCGACTGCTGCCATGCAAGGCGATGCCAGGTCCACTGGGAGCAAATCGGGGTTCAGTGTCATGCTCAAAGACACTTCGACATGGCTACCAGTGGTGAGGTTGAACCCACAATCTTACCACGCCACGCCGTCCCGAAAACAACCCATGTTTCCCTTGCCTATGGCAGTTTGTGTCAACAGAGCTCAAACAGCACTCTCAAACAAGCAGTTTGAGCAGATCGGTTTTATACGTCACTAGCTCAGCGCAAACGCCACCCTCACAATTTTGAACCGTTCCCCCCCACCTTGATTATAATAAGGGTTGAGAAATCCAGGTCCAGACAGAACAAACCGTGAAACAGTTTGACTTTAGCCACAGGTGCTTCAATTATTTTATGTAAAACTAATATGGTACAAAGGCTAATTAAGGTATGTCACACTCTGTTGCAACAGGTGCTTCTATGAGTTGTTTACCTCCCAGTTAAGTAGAAGCACCTGTGGCAAAAGCCAATCTGTGGCAGGGTTTTTACTTTCTGGACCTCGATTCCCCAACCCTGATTATACTTGCAGCAACTGGTTGGCACTGCGAGCGGCAGTGGACCTTCACGAGAGTGCAAAGAATGGATGGTTTCTGCTCGCTGGCTTGCAGAAGCCGCTCGGCAGCGAGGTGGGTCCTGCGCTGCCTGCCACTGGCTTGCGGAAGCTGTTCGGCAGCGAGACATGCCCCGTGCTGCCCCGCTGTCGGGGGACTTTCGCAAGAGAGACCGGGGACCAGTTGGTCTCACCGCCGGCCGAGCGGGGACCTCCGCTTTTTCTCTCGGAAAGGTCCACCGCCGCCCGACCGGGTCCTGCCTCGCTGCTTCTGCGAGTGGAAGAACAGCCGTGTGGGAAGCGGCAACCGAGTTTGTGAGACAGAGAATAATGTAATGAATGATGCCTGTTGTAATGGCATTTTTTTTACAGAAAGGTGGCATTTGGTGATCATCTATTAAAACTAAAGAGCAAAAAAGCATGTAGCCTATCAATATTTTTTCAAGTGCAGACATGAAAGACAGTTTGTAGACTTAAGCGGGTGGTGCAGCAAAGCTTTGGCTACGACCAACTGATTTTGTAAACAAAAGCGCTTGGAATCGGACAAGCTTTGGCCACGCCCACCAAAATTCGCCTGTTTGAAACTGGGCTAACAGTAGACCATCTTGTGGAGCTTGTGTTTGTAGAATAAGGCAGAATTTTGCAAACAATTAATTTGATACAGTATGAGGGCATCCAGAGGATGGTTGTTGTCGCTGCAAAGCTCATGTTAGGACATCTTTAACTCATGTAAAGCCCAAACAGGAAGCCAAGACTCAAACCCGCAAAATAGTTTTTGTTTTTATTGCTTTGTATTAATCTTTGGGGCATAGATAACGCTGAGAGGTCAGTGTTAAATAGATTTGAAGCAGAAGCTTCCCCTGCTGTAGAATGAATTTGAGGAAACCTTTCGATCACAACTGCCACCACTCACTCTGGTAATGATGCTGGGCTTCATTAAGAAGCTCATTAAGTCCCGTCGTTAAGCAGCAGGGCTGTTAAGGCTTTGATTGTTAATGGCTCTTCATTCTAAGGCGAGAGAAAGCAGGCTTCCCAGGAGGTTCTGGTCGGTCCATTGCCCTAGTGTTTTTGGTCACATCATAAGATGGAGAATGATGGAAAACTAAAATATGTGTTAATGAAAACATTTTCAAAACATGTTTTAAAGGGACCTTAAGGTTGCATAATTACCTGCACAAGTGGGCGTTAGCTTAGGCCTTTTAATAATTAGATAGGTGACATGAGCTAGGCCGTTGTGTTGCAGTGACCCGTCCTCTTGACTCGGCATCTTACCATCCATCTTCACTCTGGCCCATACACTATATCAAGTTAAATCCAGTTAAGACAATTGGGTCACACATTGTGACATGGGCTAAGATGAGCCACTTTCCCTCGTGTGGGTGGGCAGCCAAGACAGTGCAAGAGTAGAAATTATTTTTGGACAGATTCGACGTTTTTTCCGCATTCAGCAAAAAAGGTTCTACAGCTGCATACTCAATCTTTCTGGCGTCCAGTAAATAGTTCAGCTGAGAATATGCAGTGATATACTTGTTATTATTAGTATAGAGAGCATTAATTATAAAAGAACCGGTGAAATTTCCCTTCAGAACTTCTCAATTGGTGCCATGACCTGGTCAGTCCATTAGTTTTTGTCTTTAGCAAATTGAGTTAACTTGTGTATGAAATGTGCTATATCAATACAGTTGCCTTGCCTAAAGTTGATTGCTAGTTGTAATTTGAATTGAGTAAAAATACAAAAGATAAAACTAATTCCTGTTAATGTGAAAGCCATCAAAATCATCCCAACTGTTTTACAACATGGCTGGAATCAGCTATATATTTTTGTTTTTACCAGTCTAATTGCGATTAACATGCACAATGTTTAACATGCACAATGACAGTTATGTTGACTTGGATTTCTCAACAATAAGGTCACTTTCGTAACGTTCTCCTGTTTTAGAATTAATTTTATTGTCTAATTCAAAATTTGTTGTTCAATTCATAATAGGCCATACCTCTAGAATTTAGTGTAAGTGAGTTTATACAAACAAATGTTGATGCAATACTGCCATTGAATGAAAAAAAGGGTAGTGTGAGAGATTGATTCTGCACCAGAACTTCTGTTGATTTTCACTGATGGGGAACCAGGCGAAGAAAAGAGAGATTGGACAATAGCTTTTACTGACAAGGTGCTGTCACGGGCCATTGGCTTGTGTTGAGGTGAAATAGCCATTGTAGACCCAGGAAGTGATTGGGCAAAGGTGCTAATTGATGATTATGAGGGATTGAGTCCAAAACAAATGGGCAGGTACACACAATCCATTTGAAGAATTCAACAATCATTTACAGTACATCATTTTTTCAGGGCTATTCCATGTTGAGCCAACCTGGAAAAAGTATTTACCTGGCTAATGTGGCCATTTTAAAATTGAAGAACAAGCTACAAACTTTCACTTGTTGCTCATATGAGTACTGCATAGATACATTTTTAGATTGATATTCTGCGTTGGGCGTTGGAGAGAACTTGTGGTCTTTCCAACAATTCTTCTTCTGTCTTGCTATAAATGGCTCACATGCGTATGTGAATGCTGACGTGAAATATGATCATTCATGGGGATGACATGTTTCAGTGCAAGCTGTCTTCAACAGAATCTCTGCCATAAATATTCGGTTGATGTAGGTGTCGTGTGGGCTTCAGTAAACATAGCAGCGATGATAAGACCCACATTTAGAAAATAGATTATTAGTCAGCACATAGTCAGCAGGGACAGAATGTCTGAAGCACCTGACAGAGTTGGTGCCTGAAATGCAGTGACGACTGTTGTGGGCAAAAATGACCTATTTGGAAAAGTGGGCACAGGTGGATCTATCTGTTCTCTTCATAAACTTATAAAATACTTAATGTATGTTGTTTTATTGTTCAATGGTTGTTCTAAGTTAGGATTTCTACATCGTTCTTTTTCATCCATTTTCATCCATTTCAACCATTCTTGGCATTTCTTTCTTGATAAACATCACCGTCCGCTTTACTTTTCACCCTCGGATACGATCGAAAAGTGGGCAATTTTGAGATAAACTGCTACATTTCTTTCCAAATGCCAATATAATCACTTCTTACATTTAGAGTACAAAGAACAGCGTTTTTCTTATCAAGTTCAAATAATTATCTTCTGCAGTGGCGGCGTGCATTGCCCTCATTTTTTTTCGGGTTGTTCTAATCTAGCCATTTGCACGTCATGTGAGCACAATCACGATCACAATCACAAGGTAGGATGCCTGTAATGCTTCATATGATTTCTTCCAGGCCAAGTATTTTAATCATTCTCGTGCATAAAAAAAAAAAGAAGTAACTACCTCGTTTTGAAAATGTATCAAGTAAAAATTACGGATAATCATGTTAAAGTGTAATGGATAAAAGTAAAAAGTAGTCTAAAAAATAAATACTCAGGAAAGTACAAAGTACTGATAAAAACTACTCAAGTAAAGTAACAAAGTATTTTTATTTTGTTACTTCCCATCTTTGATCGTGACGATGTGAGACAATGCGCTAAGACGACAATGCACATGAAGTCACATCCGCACAGGGTGGGATAGTCGAACCTGAATTCATTATGAAAACTATTGGCCTGAGGCTTGCAGGAGTAGCTACCCATTGTGAACAGCTAAGGTGTTGCATCTGCTAACCAGAAGATATTTGAGTTATAAATGGTCACATATAAAGGCTATTTTAAAGATATATTTGAGCAAAATCCTACACAGAGTAACTGACATGTATTTGCAAGACGTTTTACTTCATCACTGTTGTGTTGAACATCATACTTTCTCCTTGGTACTCATCCAAAACACTGTTGTCTATTTTTTATTTTTTTTGAATTTGTATCTTAATAAAAGTCATTTAAAAAAACTCCTGACTCCTGACCACCACTAAGTTCTACATTCAACAGCTTGCTTTTTGAAAAAGTGTTCGTAATAAACCCTTTTCAAAGTACAGTAAATGTTGATTCACAGTAGCCAAATCTCATTTTAGTTTTTATAGCCAACGTACTTTGCTGTTGCCATGCAACATTGCTTTCCTCGGCTTATACAGTAGCCTTTGCTGTTTCACATAAGATGTTGGGATGAATTGTGCATTCTTATTATTTTTGTCACAGGTGCCATTCAAGCCACTAATGTGCACATGTTGTGATTGAATCTTGTGCTATGTGCTTGATGCTGTTGAGGGGAGATTGTTCCCTGATATTACCATCAGCAGACGCCCCGGCTGCTCCGTTCCGCTCGCATCCCACTAGGAGTTAATCTAATAAAACTCAACAGAAGGCTGAGATCGATACAGCTTGTCTCTCTACTGTGCACTCTGGACTCATCCCCATACATTCCTATTAGTTAGGGAATAATTGATTGGTCGACTGTTCATTATTCCTCTGATTTGGAGTTTTCATTAAACAGCCAGAGCACTCTCCATGCGCATATGCTGGTAATTTCCTACTCTCAGTAGCTGCTTGAATGTGACAAGAGGCTTTCAGAGGGGACTGTTGTCAATAAGACTGAGATTAAATGGAACGGGTTTTATAACTTCTATACTATATGAGCATAGAGAAGAGCATAGTCATGCAAATAAACTGTGTTTGTGGGAAATTTAAGATTTTTAATAGTGATTAATCGTATGACTTAAATAGTTAACTCAAGATTAATCACAAATTTTGTTCTAAATGTACAGTAAAATCTTTTCCCCCCCAAATTTTCATTCTCTTGTTAACATAAAAGTAAAAAAAAAAAAGTTAAACTAATAGAATATGGCTACATCATTGATACAGTAATTTTATAATATTTCATATAATCATTCAAATGTAGGTAAAATTAAAAAGATGCCGTGTACTGTAAAAAAAAGAAAAAAGGTGTGATATTGATTTGTGTTGAGGTCATTTTCTGCCACTAGATGGCATAATTGCATTTGTAAGACGTTGATGACAGCTCATTGCAGTTTTATTTGACAGTTTTTCTCCATAGGTTTGGCACGTTTCTTGAAACTGAGATGACATTTTTAAAACTGCAAGCTCATTTGGCCAAACAGACTTACATTTGTGCACAACCTGTCAAAAGCACATAACTATCCCAAAATTGCTCACACATGCTTCACTCCAAGTTCCTTTCCCAAACAAAGAGTCGGTATAGTCACAACCGCAAAGATCCTCCTCAATTGCTTTGGCTTATCTGCATTCACTTAGTTCTTTTGCCAAAAAGAACTTGGATGATTTTGTTCAATTCTTTGGATCATCTGTAAAAGCTCATATCTCTCCCAAAACAGCTCACCTACTGTATGTGTCAAAATCAAATGTCTATGTCATACAAGCAAGGTTATTATAGTTTGGGGTTTTTCTTTATAGTTTGGTTTTTATTTAGTTTGGAATTCCCCCCAAATTCAGTTAGTTTTAGTTAGTTTTTAGAATAGATTTTTTTTAGTTTTTATTAGTTTTAGTGTTTGGGAAAATGCTTAGTTTCAGTTTAGTTTTGATTAGTTTCAGTTTTAGTTGTAGTTTTTTTTTATTATATATTGTGTCATTTGTTTAGTGCAAGATTGTTTTAAGGTCACTATAAGTATTGCTGATTAAAAACTCAAACAAAAAAGATCAAATTTGAAAATGTATTAACTGAAAGAACAATATATAAATAACCATGGCCATGCTGTAACAATGAACAAATACAACAGCCCACTTGATCTTAAGTGCAATTAAGTCCAAGAAAGTGCATTAATGTTGCTTCTAAAGTGACAACAAGACCGGTAAAAAAAAAAAATATATGTAAAAAAATCCATTACATACTGTAAACCCTGCTACACTTACTGTGGTTATAAAGTCTAGTCACCCCCATATCAGTTTTTCGGTGGAGCAGTTTGTCACCATTCTAGAAAGTTAAATTTCTCTAACAGGCTTTTCCTGACTTTTATCATAACAAGGGAGGGAGGGAGAGAGGGGGACAGAGAGATGGACAGAGAGACGGGCAGAGAGACAGAGAGACAGATGGAGAGAGAGAGAGAGAGAGAGAGCGAGAGATTGAAAGAGAAAGATGGCCATATATTTCTCAGATGTACTAAATTTGTGGTTTTTTTCCCCTTGAGCAATGTGCCGTACATGCGATCCGTTTCCGTGACCATGCATTTGGTTTCACGCTATCATATTCAAAATAATCCCAAATGGGGCTGTCCCGTTTCGCCCAACTTTCGCCATGCTGATTTACTATTGTGTGTGTGTTTTTTTTAAACTAGCAGGCCGTCATCGTTAACGTGTTAGACGCAGAGTTGCCATACAGCTGTTCAACTGTCGTAAAACCATCAGAGCCGTGTTGTACATATTAAATAATTACATAAAGCTTACAAATACGAAAACGAAGGACATTCTTGCTACGATTATAGTTAGTTTTAGTTAGTTTTAGTTAGTTTTGTGAACAGACAATGGCGTTTTAGTTAGTTATCGTTTTTCAAAAAACGTGCTCGTTTTTATTTTTATTTCGTTAACGGAAATGGTTTTCTAATTTTAGTTTTCATTATTTCGTTTGTTTTCATTTACGATAATAACCTTGCATACAAGTAGTCAGTGCCCCCAAAATGTATCGTCCCTTTGGCATTCTGTGAGCACCGCAAGTCAAAATCATTCAATGTTTTCTCACAACAGCTAACAAAATACAATTATATATAAAACTGAGGGGAAAAAAGGATTTTACAAGAGCAGTTCTTAAAGTTTGCGGTTTGACATACTCCACTCACAGTCAAGGAAATTGCAACACTTTTTATTGACACAAAGTTACTTACACATTAAAGTGCAACGAAAGTGTAAACCGAAATCTGTATATTCATGAAAAACTAATAACTAAAATTATACCTAAATAGAGTCAAATTTACTCCATAGAATTTACTGTGTAGTCACTATCGTCACCTTCCCCCTCTTGGCCATCCATACGCTGCTCTTTGTTTGGCCAAAGATTTTCATCCACGTCACAGCTGATATTTTCCCTTGCAATGCTACGAGGGAAAATAATTGTCTAAATGTCTCAATCATCCTCCACACTGATCCCCTGTGATATGCTTGACTAATTTTGACAATTGAACAGATGATTTTGCATATTATGACTTACACACTGGAATCTTGCTGACATGTTTTGGAGAGGACAGCCATTAGACTGAAAAACAACTAATCCAGTTTGATCAGAAAGATCTATCCATTTGGAAAATGTACTAAATGTGGGCACATTGTGCTAACTGTAGGCTAAATGTACACAACTATTTGCACCGATCCACTGAGGCAATTTGCAATTTGATGAAAGCCATGAGAATTGCCCTTCAGTTGAGACCAATTGTAGAGTAGTTTTGGGATTTGTCCATTGAATTTTGAAAATGTCGTCTCAGTTTCAAGAAATGTGCCAAACCTCGAGAGAAAAACTGTAATATTAAGAGCTATCTAATCTTTAACATGAAGTAACTTGTGAAGTTCTGCACATTTTTAAAATTGTAAAATACAACAACAATACAACTTGACATTATTATTAAATTTATTACTGTTAAATTTTGACGTGGAGTGTGTCTGCTGCGTTGACTGGAATTCCCTCAATACAGGCTTTTCAAGTAAGCATTAATCGCGCATTAAAAAATTTGTGGCGTAAAAGGAACTTTAAATTAACCCAAAATTAATGTACTAATTTTGACACCTGTAATTATTTTACTGCATGCATATTTTTGAATTCAGCATATTATGCAGGTCTGCTGGGGATACGCAGATAGTTTTTTTCGGAATGATTTTTAAATTGAGATCACTGGCAGTGTCGTCATTCACATGCCTCAGTCAACTGGGATGGTGTCCAGTCACTTCCCCACCCGGAACAGAATAAGGTGTAAAGAAAACTGATGAATGGGGTGTTTAATCTACTGTTTATTCTTGATTTTTACCTTCTTGTCTTTTCTCTCCCTCCTAGCTTCACACCGACATGGACAGGAATGACGGCCGCACAAAATATGTCCTACGTGGCGAGGGCGCTGGCTCTGTCTTTGTGATCGATGAGAAGACAGGCAACATCCACGTCACCAAGCCACTGGACCGTGAGGAGAAGGATGAGTACCGTCTCATTGCCACGGCCACCGACAGGCAGACGGACCGTGCCCTCGAGCCCTCCTCACAATTCATAATTCGGGTGCAGGACATCAACGACAACCCACCCGTCTTTGACGAAGGCCCCTACAGTGCCACTGTGCCTGAGATGGCAAATATAGGTACTTTTATCATTTTTATTTCATTTATTCATATCAAGAGTCAAAGTGAAAAAAGCATCAGCACCAAGCACAATAGTTTGTTATAGTGTGCAATTATTTGTGCTTCGAATTTCAAAGCAACTTTTTAGGTGTATCAGCACTGCAGCAGATGGTCAAACTTTACAATATTGTGATTATTATATACCAGCTCAGTGAACTAGTGGTAGAGTGTCCCCCCTGAAACTGGGAGGGTATGGATTCGATCCCTGGCTGGGTCATACCAAAGACTATTAAAAATGAGACACTCAGCGTTCTGGGTTGGAATTGGAGGGTTAATTCACCAAATTATCCCCGAGTGTGGCCCCTCCTGCTTCTCACCGGTCCCTCACTGGATGGGCCAAATGCAGAGAATGAATTTCAGCCATTGATAATAGTTGTGTAGTGCTTTGCATGATCATGAGTGTGTCTGTGTAAGACTGTGTCCTCTGTCCCAGCCGGCAGACCAAAATACATCGTCTCATTACTATGGAGACAACCTCGCTGGCTCCTAAACACGAACACAAAGCACCGGAGAATGATGGGGTGAGAGAGTTAAGGGAGCTTCAATGTCCGGCATGATCAAGATCCAGGAGAAAGAGTCCAACATAGCTATTGTTTTAGGAACAGGCCCAAAATAATTTCAGTCAGCCCCGAGTCTGTCATTGGAGCTCTCAATAGGCAATTAGCCGAATTGGCAAGCAATTGTTCGAGGCGAGCCGACAACTCGACATTGCTGTCCAATTTGCATAGTGTCTTACAAGTCACATTCAACCTGCGATTGAGTTCACTTGTTACCTGAGTCTGACTCTTAACCACCTGCCACATCAAATATAACTACATGATAAATCAGGAAACTGATCTGCTCCAAACAGCAGAATACCCATTTTCAGAATTCTGATTATGTATGCATCTTCTACGGAAAGTATACCCATCAGCAAGTGTTCCATCTGGACAAGCAGGTTACACCTTTCCTGCTCTACTCATTGAAAAAAAATTGTTGATTACGTTGAGAGACCAGCTGACCAATTGTGTCCGTGCTTCACTATATTTTGCTTCTGCGTGGTTCCCACAGTACTTAACACACATGATATAATGATACAAACTGTGCAGACAAAATATCAGATTTTTACTGTCCCAAAATCTCCAACTTTTATTGAAGTTTTGCAATGCGCATAATCTGCCTATTAAAGTTGACAGTTATTCATGTTCAAGTTCTGCATAATGGGAAACTGATACTCCTACCAGCTTGAACCTCTCTGGACTTTCTCTACTCATTATGAAAATCTGAAATTATTTTTAAAGGAAAGGAGAAACCAATGTCATTGGTCACAATTGTGACCTACCTTGACCCCACTGGCAAATAATATATTCAACAAACTGATAATAATTCTGCTCCAGTTTATCCCCTGTTGCAAGGAGTTGTGCTTGTGCATATAAACCAAAAACTGTGAGACAAAACCCCCAACAAGTTAGCCACTCTCATCTGTGCTGTTACCATTTCACAGGATATTAGATCGCGGGTTCCGGGTTCTTAGTCTCGGCAGTTCATGTTTTTTGCTGTTGTTTTTTTTGGTAAGTGTTATTAATTTAAAATTTTATTAATTTTATATAAAGTGTTTTTGCCGTTTGCTGGCATTTTGTGGTGTTGTTTTGACTTTAAATCCTACGTGTTATGATAAAATACTTACTTACTAGTTCAGCCAATCAGAGTTCAGGGGTGTTCTGGAACGTAACATGAGGGGGTTTCATTCTGTAGTAACTATTACAATAGAGGTAAAACAAATGGAAATTGCGAAGCATCAGCTTTAAATTAATTTTTTTTTTGTCAAAGTCAGTATTACTGCAATAATTCATATAAAAAAATAGAGCATGTAAAACTACATGCTCTATTTTTTTTTTTTAATGAAGTGATACTGCCAGAATGGTGATGTGGTGGTTACTGGTTAACATGTCAATCTCAAAATCAAGTGGTGATTGGTTGGGATCTTGTCTCAAGCTATCCTGGTTTGAATGTTTCCTCTTGCCCAAATCTGTTCAAATAGACTTCAGCTCACCTATGACCCTAAATCAGTCCTCCTCAAATAGGGCAGCGGGCGCAAAATGTTTTAGTTTTTGTTGTTGTATATATATATATATATATATATATATATATATATATATATATATATATATATATATATATATATATATATATATTATTATATATATATTTTTAATAATAATTATAGTAATAGTAGTAACATTTTGCAAAATTTGAGCTGTCAACCAATTGCATTTTTTAATCAGATTAATCACATCTTAGAATTTTGATTAACCACGATTAATTGCTGAATAAAGAAATGGCTTCTTTTTTTTATCACAATTTACCCCCCGCCAAATTTAAAGCGCACCGGTTATGTGTTAATTATTTTGACATTTAATGTTATGAGGACGTCTTCAACATTTTTTGACCCACTGCACACGCTCATCCTCCTGTTTTTCTAATCAGTTAAGTACTTAATAATTAAATAATTTAAAACGGGAAAAAAAATGACCCCAATATTTTGACATGAACAAATATTCTAAATGTGATAGGCAAACATTTTTTAAATGCTTTACTTTAATGCACGTAATTATGTTTATTGCTCAAACACAATCTGTGCTACCTTAAACGTAGCCATCTGCTGCCAAAATAAAGGATAATCTGTGGTCAAAATTATTAGTGTGATTAATCTGCGTTAATTCATGATTAATGCGATCATTTTTTGTGATTAATTAATCAATTAACGCTTTAACTTTGACAGCACTATGCAAAATATTTTCTTCTTCCTGGGGGGGACGTAACAAAAAATAATTGAGAAGCACTGCCCTAGATAGATCACCAAAAATGATCCCCCGAGCGCAAGCCCCTGCTGTTGCTCACCGCTTCCTCAGTGGATTGGTTAAATGCGGAGAACGAATTTCACCCCACTTAGATGGGTGTGACAATCAGTGATTCTTTAACCTTAACCTTACATATATATAGATGCATTGATTGATGTAGTAACTTCGCCTCCCGGCAGACAAAAAAATGCTTTCACATTCAATGGACCGACAGCAGCATGCATGCAATAGTGACCTGTTAATATTTCCATGGCTGCTGAAAGATCATGTAAATTATGACCGGCGTGCTTGGATTAGAAATGAAGAGACCTGGTGAGAGATAAAAAGATATTTTTACACTTATATTGCAGAGACATTTGTAGTGACAGGAACTGTTTTTAAATTGTAATTCAGAGCATGGCTGCAGAGAACCTGTATGTACAAAATGTGCTCTAATCTACATTTAAACTCAATTCTGCCCTTTGAATAGAAATACTACTCCGAGGAAGCACTCTTGCTCTCTAAATGGAAAATTGCTTTGTAATATTTTAAATAATGCATGTCGTAAATTTAATAGTTTAAAATCCATCTATCCATCCATCCATTATTTGAACCGCTTATCCTCACAAGGGTCGATATCTATATATTTTTAATCTAGCCTTTAGTCTTTGCAAACTGCCTGAATATTTTTGTTAAGTAAAAGATCACATTTGGTTTAGATTAGAAAAATTCCCTTTCATCATTACAGAGGTGCAAGTTACCCACGCCATGGATACTAACACACTCCTATCACAGATGATGGCTTTTCAACATTGCGCTGATAACAATCTGGATGGTCTTTTTCCTCTTTGGCCCAGAGGACATAACGTCCATAATTTCCCCAAAATTTTTTATTGAGGATTCGTCAGACCACATCACACTTTAACAGTTTGATTCAGGCCATCTCAGAAAAGCCAATTAAATTATTGATTGTGAACACATGGAACTTTTTGGGATGCTCCTATATATATGATATATATTATATATATCATGACACTCACCTGTTTCCAATTAACCCGTTGACCACCGGAAACGATACAAACAGATGGTTTTTTTTCGAGAATTTGTCAACTTAACAAGTCTTTTGACGCCCCTGTCCCAGCTTTTTCGGAATGTGTTGCAGGCATCACATTCAAAATAAGAATGCATTAAAAAACTTTTTTTTTTTTTTTAACGTACACCTATGTTTTTGGGACTATGGCAATATTTAAAATAAAACGTTTTTATATGTTTTTGGGAGCAAATTAGTTAAATATATTTAGTTTATAATGTATTATATTAAATATTGGTTGAAAAGGATTTGTAAAGCATTGCATTGGATATATTTTATAATCATGTATAACTTAATAAATAACTGGAATAAATGTATTAAATCGGTTACAGGGTCACACTGCAGTGAATTTGGACATGCACTGACATGCACACGCACATCTTCTATTTTTGCGCATACCACTATGCCTTCAATCAGATATAAAGTAGCAGTTGGTCTCACAAATCCTCTTCTTCCTCCCACATTGTTTGGCTTGAGACTCAAGGAAAAAAACAAAACAAAAAAACAAACACTCATATGCTCCTAAATATAAATATAGAATTTGTGTGTGCTACTCTATATGAATGCAAAATGTCTGAAATGCTTTCTGGATTTTGTTTATTTCCATTTTTTCCTGCTAACTAATTCAAGAATGCTGCTGCCAAATTGACACTCCGTGAGCCGTAGAAAGAAGATTTAGGGGAGTAAGAGGGGGACCGTGAAAGCGGCAGACGGTCCGACTGAACGAGGGCGCAAAAAGAAATTGGAGAAGGAGATGAAGAGAAATGAAGTGAGACAGTGGGAGTCGGAGGGTGGGGGGGGGGGGACATTAACGCTAGCACAGTGAGAGGGTGTGTTTGTGAGGGTGTTTAGATTAGGTGAATAAAGTATTTGTCACACATTCGTGTAGAAAAAGATAGCAAATGCATGTGTGGGAGAGGGTGTATAAAGGATGTGTGGGTCTAAAGCTGTCTAATACACCAAAATCTGTGCTGTATTTCTCCTATTTGGCTCCAGACCTTTTTTATTTAGACTTTTCTCAACCTCACATCCCTCTGTTTTTCTCCTCTTCATCCTCTCCTCCTACCATCCACTCCTCCTCCTCGTCCACCTCTCTCCCCCCTGCAGGCACTTCCATAATCCAGGTGACAGCGACAGATGCTGATGACCCGACTTACGGGAACAGTGCCAGGCTAGTGTACACACTGGTGCAGGGCCAGCAGCACTTCTCTGTTGATCCCCAGACAGGTGAGTGTGTTTCTATCCAGGAGTGTGAGCGCGTGTGCTTCCATCTGCGGCTCGGACAACACTTGTAAGCCAAAATGTGTGGAACAATATTCAGCCCTGAGTTAGCCTTGTTGCTGTCAGTAGCAGATGACACTGACTACATTTCCATATGCAAATTAATCGAGATGGTGCCAAAGTGTGGTCTCGTTACTATTTTCAGTGCCCTTGTTTGCATGCAATTTGTTTGGCCAAACTACATCCGCCTGTAAATGCTAAGTGGTGACGATCCTCCTTATAGCTCATATCACAGTAAATTATGCAGAGTAAATTTGACTGTTGAAATTAATAAATAAAAGTCACTCAAGGGTTGGGGAACAAACTTACGACCTTGGGAGACAGCCAATCTACTCCCTCAGCCATGCAACTCCTGCTGTGTATTAGCATATCCCTTGTGTCAGCTGGAGTCTTCCTAAGTCCAAGAGACCAAAAACAAGGTTTTGGGCCTCCTCTTGGAGATAAGTATAAAAACAGTAGGAGGGGCATAGCTCAGGTGGTAGTGTTGCAGTCTTCCAAGCTGAAGGTTGTGAGTTCGCTCCTCAACCCTTGTGTGACTTTTATCCCCCCCATTCTTTATTTTACTCTCTTCCACCTGTAAATATTAGCCTACTCTAAAACTGAGTCTATTTGGTCCCACACTAAATAGAGTCACATTTATCCTACACAATTTACTGTGTTGCTGTGGATTTTTCATCAAGGAAGAGATTGTGGTGCACAATTTGTTGATAACTGGTACAATTTATATAGTAAAGGGTTATATTAATAACTTGAAATGCCCTATGTTTAACAAAGAAGATCTGCCATGACTCTTAGTCCTCATACAATTTTTGTTTATAACATAACTCATTTTTAAAATGAAAACTATGAACACATTTCATATAGATGATCATGGACTAACAAAATACTGTATTGTTTCAGTTTTTTTTTCATTTTCTATTCAATTGTGAAGAGAAAAATAGCCACCAGGCTTCCTCTTCTTCAGTTACAGTAAATGTTGTAGCAGTCAGCTACTGAGGCTGGAACATGCGCAGAAAGCCGGCTCAGATGTTTGATCGATGGAAGTGCATACATGCCTGAGGAATCAGCCAATCGATTAGGCTGGGGGTGTTAATCCAACTCGTGGCGGACGCGGCTCAGGGTTTAGAGATGGTCGTTCAGTAACCACAAGGTCGGCTGTTCGAGCCCCGCTCTCCCCAAGTCATGTATCGTTGTGCCCTTGGGCAAGGCACTTAACACACATTGCCTCCAGTGCAAATCACACTGGTGTATGGAAGGTGCAAATGTTTGGTGGTGGTCAGAGGGGCCGTAGGCACACACTGGCAGTCACGCTTCCGTCAGCCTGCCACAGGACAGCTGTGGCTACTTAAGTAGCTTACCGCCTCCACAGTGTGAATGCGTGAATAATGTGTCCATTCCATTATAAAGCATCTTTGAGTGTCTAGAAAAGCGCTATATAAATCTTATGCATTATTATTAACTTTAAGAGTAAGGCGTTTACAAGCATTTAAAAGTTTGCTTTCAATTGATTTATCGCAATACTGTAGTTGTTTTTGTGTGTGCGTGTAAATGTAATGAGTGGTAAATAGGTTTGAGGACATTCAAGGCAGAAACGTTTATCCTGATTAGGTAGGGCAATCATTCAAGAATTCAGAATTCTGCCTTTTAAGATAATGCATAATGAGCACTAGAGGATGTTTTTTGTTCATTTCCCCCCCGAGCTAATGACCTATTGGATGAACTTAAAAAAAAAGTGCAAGCAAGCGGCATTCTCAACTTTTATGAAGACAAAATAACATTTCAAGTATATACTGATGGACATGCGTGCCAGCCAACAAGAGCAACAACTTGTCTTCAGTATTGCCAACTTTTTTGAGATTGTGACTGTATTTAGTGACTCTGCTTAACTTTCTAGAGAGTGTTTTATCAATAAATAAATAAATAAATAAAATACCTTAAAATGAATAGAATAGAACCAATGTCAGTGTGGTCCCCATGTTAGCAACATTCTTATTTTTTGCACGGTGGAGTGAAGAATGGCTGATTCTAGTTTGTGCTCATAATCTCAGCACACTTTAAAAATAATGAAAAATAAATACGGACACCTTAGACATGTTTTTGTGAATATTAATTAGTGAGTTAATTTAAGTTAATATGTGTCTGTGTTGTTTTCATTTGACAGATTATATATACAGTCTATATATATATATATATATATATATATATATATATATATATATATATATATATATATAAATGATTTTTTATTCAGACCAGTACTTACTACTTAACTCAAACAGTCATCTATAGCAAGTACCGATACCACTAGTACTTTTGATACCTAAAATTTCTCCCCCAAAACAGAGGATTTTAATAATATAGCGTTTTCCCCCTTGAAACTACATGAAATTAATTACAATTTTCTATTCATCTTATTTATATACAGTAGTTCCTGATCGGAAAATGGGCAAAAGAGGGTGGTTGATATGGATATCGGCCACTGTCGTGTGTACTGATTCCTTGAAATAAGGCTAGGTATTGGCTAGTAATAACACCAATAACGTATTGGCTCAATAACAATGGTTTTGGTACTTGCCCATCCCTAGTTTTTATATAATTTTAATTTCCAAATTATACAAAGTAACATATCGTCGATGTCCTGAGAAAAACACTTTTATTATTAATTAATCAATTAATAATTGAATAATGAATTAATTGATTAATTGATTTATTTTACATTTTTGGGATGTCTGCATTCAGTTTCAGCCCATAAACGTAAACATGACAAAAATGGACACAAGTGTTTTTCACAGGATGGCGACAATATACTACCACAAGTAGCAGCTTATTAAAACTATCCAATATGCTGCTTTATAAAAACCATGAAATTCATTTTAAACAACAGAAATCTCAAGGCACTTTACACACTGAACATCCACACTCATCATACTGTACATACCACACATTCATTCAGAAATGCAACATAGCAACCACCAGCCATATAACAGATAATACCGCTCTGAAATATGCAGAACTGACAACCATTTTCAATAGAGCTCTTGAAGGGGACCCAGCTTGTGTAAAAGATGCACAAAAGATGAAAAGACGAATGCACTTGGGCAACAGAAAAGCATGTTTGCTCAAGATGGTTAAGTGAAAACACATATTGTATATGCAAACAAGTGGATTTAGTCCTGAGTGATGTGCACACACAAACACACAGCTTGTGGAAGAGTGGGTAAACACAACCAAAGCAACATACAAATCCAGGTGAGCATGCAAACATTCTGTGGGTGGACAACCCCCCAAAAATGCCAAGATTTCCTACATTTGTCTTTCTCGTAGTCCTGCTCTTACCACACACATACACACTATCATACACACACAAATTGACATATTCCCCTGTGTAGGGGAGACTGGGGCTAGTTGTATCACTTTTTTATATTTCTTGGAATCAATACATCATATAGAAACAAAATGTATACCAGATGAAAGACCAAAGTCTAAGGTATATTTTTTGTATTCATGTCATGTCCATACTTTGTGTGAGTGCAGAGTTCTAAGCCATTAAATAGAGGGAGTGAACATGTGACATGTTAGCCCACCAATGGGTAGGTTGTCACACTATATGCGGTAAGATGTCACACTGGATTTTGCAACTAATAAAACAAGGAAAAAAATGTCCTTGTTCTCCTGTTTTGTTTTGTTTTTACAGCCAGAGAAATTGTTTATCTGGAAAATCCATTTTTAACCAATGAAACTAAACCTAGCAAACTAATTTCCTTACTCTCTATGTAAACTGAGTTACCAGAGGTGCATTTTTCATTGGTCCATTCTTTGCATATGTTACAACAAACCCCAAAATGACTGAGACTAGTTGCCCCAAACTACCATGGTGGTCATCTCAGCTCACATGTGCTTTTCTCCTTTCAGACAGTACACAACCCTGACCATTTACACGAAGAAAACTAGTATTCCACTTTTTCATTGCGCCCTCTGGTGGAGAAGAAAATTGCAATGTGACAACTTACCCGTGATACAACAAGCCCAGATCTCCCCTACTTCCCCTGTTCTCTTGTCACTTTTGTCACTCATCCATCTTTGCTACTCTTGACCATTTAACTTTTGTGCTCCTCGATCCAAACTTCTCCCAGACACACACAAACACCTTAGTTGGTTCATTCCAGTATGAGTTGGCAGAAATGAATTCTCGCTGTTAGCGGCATGTGTCCACACAACAAAAGCCTGCTGTAGCTCTAAAGTGGCGACCTCTGGATGAAGTAAATCAAAAAGAAGTGTGTCGGCAGCGGTTTGTGGACTGTTACACAGGACAGATTATCAAGAGCTCAAAGGACTTGTGTGCTGTGTGTGTTCTCAATATCCCTCCACTCTATAGAAGTCACTCAAGGACAAGTGGAAGGCCACTTCCACTTGTCCTTGAGTGACTGGTGGAAGGCACCTTCGTTTTTTAAATTTTATTAGGATCACAGTTTTATGGCTATCCATAAGCATGGAACTTTTGAGTGATATTATGGATCAGGGGTGAAAGATTTGGATTCATGCTCGACGCTTGCTGTATTGATTGAATAACACTCATTGCATTCAAGCCGACATGAGGATGCGGATGTTAGTAAGAGGCTCTTTATTTTGCTGGTGTTGTTGGTCAATGTCAATCTTTACTTGTTGATTGTTGATTTCAGACTGTCTATGCAGGCCAAAGAGATCTGCAGTTGCTTTTGAGATTGATTGTTAAGTCCAAGGCGATTCCCGTTCAATGTGCAGTAGATGTGGTAACGTTTAGTATTCCAAACATGTCCAGCCTCTTCTCACTGCTCTGTCTCCCTTTTTCAATCACCCTCTTCCTCAATGGCTCAATCATTGGCAGACACATTCAAAATGTATACACTCAGCTGACCACAGTTGTGAAATATGCTGAGAAATGTCGACATTCTTGAACAGCTCAATTGAATATGATTGAACGTGATTTGCAGAGTCATCCCGACCACAGCAAAGGCTGCAATGAGGTCATTTACACAGAGGTGATCAATTCTAACGGATCTCTCCGTGCCATTACCATATGAGACCCATAGCAATATATTGTGCTCTCCGACTGTCTTTTATGGGTTGCCATTTTTTTACCATATGAACTTTTTCACATATCCTATATGACAATACTGTAATTATACAAACGTACATACATACATACGTTATGTAATGCACGGGAGTAGTTTACATGTGTTATTCTTTTATAATTTAACAAGCTAAAAGCTTTTTTTACTTTTATAAAAATGTGTCCCCAGCATGGTATTAGTGGATTGCAGTGCCTTTAAAAAGGGGTGGGGAAAAGATGTTTAAGAGGAGGGTAAATTGTCACTTGAACTTGATAACACTAAAGTAATTTAATACTGTGAATATTAGGTTTTTAACTGATACTGCGATATTACTAGGCACATAGTTTAGGATTTTACACAATTTTGGGGTGGCTGAACAGCCACTGGATCTCATCTGTACATTCAGAACAAAAACAGGCGCAATCTGTCGTAAGATGACCCATTTTAAAGCAGTCACTGGGGAATCATTCAGGTGATATTTTCACAATTTTGGACCTTGAGTGTACTGTATTTATTAATTATCATTATTCCCCACTGTGTTATGGAGATAAATGGTGTTTCTTGTTTAGTTGTAACCAGTTCATATGTTTATTTGGGAAACAAAAATACTAGGATAATTTTTTATATATATTGTGGACCACTTAAAAATGGATGGCAGGCCACAAATAGCCCCTGGGCCATAGTTTGAACACAATTGGGATAGATGAAAGTGGGAAAGATATATTGTACAGTATGTATACACTTATGAATTGGTTTGAACATAAATTAAAATACAGTTAGTAGGAATGAATTGTAGAAATCCAGCATTAATTGAAGACGTTTACCAAAAATATGACATTTACCCTTTGAACAATGTGATCCTTCTGATGTTATGGAAAATTGTCTGCAGACCACGGCTTGAGCTGTAAGTTGCGACTCCAAAAAATGTCAGGTAAGCCTACTGCAACATCGGAATTTTATTTAGGGTTAATCAGAGGCACCTTAAATGGTGGCATGTGTGTGGTGAATTATTTCTTTCCAAACACATATCCAGTCAGAAGAGCTTGTGCATTATTTCAGTTGTTTATTTATACTCCCCCTCTCAATTTTTTTTCATTTGCATTAAATGAGTTATAGGTTACATTAATGGTAGAAAACATTTTGAAATGGTTTGTCTTGGAGTCGTTGTTTATATCACAAGTACCAGGCATTTAAAAAGTGTGTGGAGACTTTTGAAAGCCACTGTTGTCATTTATCAATTATTTTAACAAAAACTGCATTGTTGAAGATGAAAACTATTTTTGTTTAACTGTGAATCTAGATTAATAAACAAAAAAATTGCCCACGTGTTGAGGCGGATAGTACTGTTCTGAACTTTATTGAGATAATTCATGTAAAACTGGTAATCCGCATCCAACACACTCAAGTACACACGCCCGCATGCAAAATCTATGAAGATGGACAAACAATTCATCTGTGTTAGTGTCTTATTATTTCGTCATGCACATCCTATTAAATGACTACTTATTAACATTGCAGGAAAGAGCTGCAGAGCATCTGGACCAAATACCACTTAACACTACATTTTATTAGCATGCGTTGCTGCTGGCGTGTTAAACATAAAATGAACAGTGTTTTTGTGTTAATTTGGAGGCTCAATTTGATTCACTCAATTAGCGCCAAACAACTAAAACAGGAATGGTAAAAGAAAGAAAAAAATGGACCAGGCTTTAATTTTTTTTGCCTACAGCAAATACAGGACTGTAGTTTTATTGAGATCCAACAATTAAACCCTAAAAGCCAAATCTCACTGAGCGGTGAAGGTTTGCGAGCGTTTGCACACGTAGCGAATTTCGTTTTTTCGCCAGGGTTCTTTCAGGGTTGCAAAGACGTTCACAAACAGTTTTAACTGTTTTGAACATGTTCAAAATATCTTTGTGACAAGAAAAACGTTTTGCAACCATTAAAACGGTTGGGGAACGTCTTCATGACTGCTTGCGACCTTGAACAAATACTGATGAAAAAAACAACATTCACTGTAATCGCAAACACTCGCGAAACTTTGCCACAGTGAAATTAGGCCTTCTAGAGAGGATAATCTCTGGACAAGTAACAATCAGCTTCACCCCAACGTGAATCTGATAATTCCAATTGAGATAAGAAATGGGACAAAAGCGGGTGCTAAAATTAAATCAAACGAGAGAGAGAACTAAATGTGACAGGAGATTTGAAAAAATCCTTCTGTATGTCTGTTACTCGCCAATGGACAAGCTATCATTTTTTGTAAAATTACAGTTGTTTGTTTACATTCAAACTCAGACGTTAAAAATTCAGTATCAGACATCTGATCTCAGTGCCCTCATATTGGTCGTTGGAGACAGCGACATGACGAGAGAATAGATCTCTGCAACTCCTGTATATTTTCTTGCATAGTTTAATAATACAAATGTTTTATTTAGTGGTTTATTATTGTATTATTGTTTTTGATTAGTTATTTTTGTCTTATCACTTTGTCTGTGGTTGTTGTTTACGTACTCTAGTTGACTTGTGCGAACTGGACACAGATTGGGAAGCAATCCACTAATAGTAAAAGGAAGTGATGAGCTTCAGGTTGAAGATGAAGAGCGAGACGGAATTAATGTTTGCTGCTTGCCTGAAGATTACAGAAGCTACAGTATCACATTTTGTGTTGTGAATGCGCATGTTGTGAGTTTTGCATTTTCTGAGAATATTTCGAAGGTTTTTACAGAACATGACTGCAATTACAGTGCAAGATACGAAAGTTCCTGAAATGACTGTTGAAACATAAAAATATGGGAAATTACTCGGGGGCTCATATCTTGCTTTAATACATATATGAATGGCCATAGATGAGAGGGGGAGTGAAGGGGAGGGGGCAGTGGAGTTCAGTGCATCACGCTGTCCTCTGGCAGTCTAAAGCAGCAGAACTAAAGTTCAAGGCAAGTCTGACTCAGCCTTCACTAGAAGATACACCCACAAAAAAAGAAAGAAAATTGGGGATAAAGAGAACGGGCCTCCCTTGTAAACCAAAAGTAGAAGACATGTCCACAAGAGATTAGCCAAATTGCTGAAATCACTCCTTGGCTTTCAACTCTTTTAAAGACTTTAGGAACTAAAAGCAGGTCTGGCTGTGTTGCGTTCTAATGGTGTAATTAGATGCTATGATCTTTTAAAGATATGATAATTCCTAACTATTAACAGCTGTATAGGTCAGACATACTAATTATGGATTTTTAGCGAAGCAATGCAAAGGTGCAGTAAAAGGTATGCTTTTCAAGATGCAGGCTCGTTAAAAATATATATATATATATATATATATATATATATATATGACCCTTTGCTCCTGATCAGTGATAAATTAGAGGTTCCTGGTGATATAATTCAAGGCATTATATTGTTTTATGAGGGTCAATTAAAAGGTGTAGTTTTCAATAAAAAGTTGTGGTGTCTATTAATATTTCAAGCATAAAAACTCTCATTGCAGTCAAATTTAACTGTGTAAATATAATTCTAATTGCACTGTTTTATTAAAAGCAACTCAGCAGTGAAACATAAAGAATGACATTATAGTTGAGAAAAATGCTGGTTAAGTGAAAAAACAAGCTACTGCACCAAAATAATTATTGAAAATATTACCAGATTGCATAAATTAGTTATTAAATGATGAGTAACTTTATGAACACATCTAATGAGGTTTAGGATCTGCATTGAATATTCAACTTTGATGAGGATAACATCATTCTCAACATTATAAAGGGATTTAACAACAATATGTTCATTATTGAGGTTGCAGTTAGTTAGCATAACTGCACTGCAAAATACTGAGTGCAGATTCGAAAAGTTTAACTACATGAGGATGGCAACATATAATTAACTACTCACAGGAATAAAAATGCAATAAAATACAGTACTACAATAATAAACATATTTCTCAGAGGCTATTGGTTCCGAATACAACTAGGACCCGACCGTCGCAAATAAAATCACAGGTGGACATTCACCCCCTTGTCTAATATTTAGTGGAAGGTCGTTCCAAAGCGAAGGACCGGCAACTGAAAAGGCTCGATCCCATCTGAGCCTGTGCTTCGTCCTCGGTATCTCTGGTCTGGTCTGCTGACTTGAGGCATCAGGTGCCTGGTGTGTAGGAGTGGAGGAGCTCAGAGAGGTAAAATGGGGCAAAACCATTTTTGACATTTGAAGATAAATAGAAGAATCTTAAGATGAACTCTTAAGTTTCATGGGCAGCCATTGAAGAGAGGCCAGAATTCGGGTTATGTGCTCCCTCCTACGAGCACCAGAGGCAAGCAGCATTTTGGACCAACTGAACACGCTTGAGGGAGGACTGACTGACAAAATGAAGTGCATTACAGTAATACATAAGGCATGGATTACAGTTCAGTTTCTAAATTCTGCTGTAAAAGGAAAGTCTTAATCTTATTCAACTGCCTAAGAAAAAAACTGTGTTTGACAACAGCACCATTTTGCTGGTCCAGTTTAAAATCCCTGTTCAGTTTAACACCCAAGTTTGAGACAGTTTGCTGTACATAGGGCGCCAAAGAGCCCAAGTCAGCAGGATAAGATGGGCCATTGGGACCAAAGACCATAACTTCTGTTTTCTTGTCACTGAAGTTCAAGAAGTTGAGTGCCATCCAGGCTTTGATTTTTCCAGACTGGACAAAATTGGCCTCAATGGGAAAGTGTTGTTTTTGCTCAGCTAGACTAATATCTGACTGCCATCCGCATAGCAGTAAAAAGAAACCCTATGGTTTCTTAAAATGCAATCCAAGGGCAGTAAATCCAATGAAAACAGAAGGGGGCCCAAGATAGAGCCTTGTGGAACACCATTGGATAGCGGGGCAGTGCAGGAGTCACTGCACCCAAGGCAACCACATAAAGTTCTGTAAGCCAAATACAATCTAAACCACTGTAGAGCACTACCACTAATGCCACCTGGTGCTGCAAATGAGCCAACAGAATGCTGTTGTCCACTGTAATGAAGGCTGCCGTCAGATCCAACAAAACAAGACATACAATACTGTACATAGTCTCTAATGTCATTTGCCAGGAGGATGTCATTAAAAACTCATAACAGGGATGACTCTGTTATGAGTTATGCTATGCATCATCTTAAAACCTGACTGGAAAACTTCCAAGATGTTATGTTCGTCCAAGAAGGAGTTTAGCTACATATGTACCATTTTTTCCATAATTGTTGAAAGGCAGCTTGGAAATGGTCCTAAAATTTGTCAGCACATCTTAATCAAGTCCGGGTTTCTTGAGCAGGGGTTGCACCACAAAATGTTGAAATTGTTGGGGGACTACGCCAGAATACTTAACCATAGTCAGGATTTCACTCTATTGTATTTCTGTTTTTGGTGTTGTGCGGTGCAGGCGGTGTCTTGCTCTCTTAAAGTCTAAAATTGATTTTTCACCTGTATGAACACTTTTGTGCATTTTAATTAGCTAGAATTTGAGACATTGCCACATCAATCTGAAAAACCAGAGGCCAAGATACCATCACTGTGCGAGTGTTTAGCGGAGTTCTTCGGCATCGCTCAGTGTCAAATCTGACTAGACTAACTTTTTGAAATATTTTCCAGGTATTCTGCGCACAGCTGTCCCTGACATGGACAGGGAAGCCCAGGACCAGTACCTTGTGGTTCTCCAAGCCAAGGACATGGGAGGCCACTTGGGCGGCTTATCTGGTACCACCACCGTCACGGTGACCCTCTCCGACGTCAACGACAACCCTCCACGCTTCACTCAGAGTGAGTAACTTAGTAACTCAATTTACCTCGCACGGGGAAGGATGTATGTTATGTATGTATGTTGGACATTTGGAAGCAGATATAGAAATACATAATTATGACCTCACACCTCCTCCACAACCTGACATGTATGCTCACAGCATGACTACAAACATTCACTTTGTTAGCACAATTTTCATGTGAGATGTAAAGATTGTCATGTTTGTGTTACACTTGAGTTTTTGTTACATAAACAACGCGGTTGTTTACAAAAAACACACACTCAGCCGCACAAACAATTTGCTTGTTTTCACTAGCGGGCAGAAAGGTTTTCAAACCTTTTTGACCTGCAGGTCCTGTCAGGAGTTTCATGGCAGAAGTCAGGCAGAGGAGTCTGCTGCAAGGCAGAGCAAGGCTTCATCAAACATTCAGTCAGGGATTTCACTCTTCTATGGAATAATACATTAGCTATCACCAGCACTTCTTTTAAGTACAATTTAAAAAGCTTCCTTAAGAAGTGTTTGATATAAGTTTCTGTATTCCATCTGTTTAAATTAGGCAAATATGATCATACCTGTAACTCTGAAGCAATTACGTTAGAGTGTACAATTGCAATCATTTAAACATTTGGATTATTGGATATGATTGACCTAGTTGGAATAGACTGTTGGGCTTCTGATAATACCCAGAAGGAGGCTGATATTGTGGTTAGTGAATTCTCTTTAAAGTTTTGCACTGGCACAGGCACATTTTTGAAATCAGTTTATTTAAAGTTGCAAACCTAAATATTTCTGTCTTGGTTGATTTCAAGTCCACTGGAAGTGGCCAACGAGATCCAAAATTAGGGGTACGACTGGGGGGCATGAAAGCAAACAGTACATTTATTTAATATGGAAATCTGCAATCATTTGAACATTGAACGTCATCATTCTATTAGCAACCCTTTTTCTGACTTTCAACTCAATTACAAATCAGTACAATTAAAAGGAGTTACAAGTAGGACGTATAATGTTGCCAGTCAAATGTCTTTCATTGGATATTGCATCTCCTTTGATTTTTGCAGCAAAAATGTTATTTATAATACCAGCTTTGTCATTATAGAGCCCTTTGATGAATACAGTATGACTGGGACCTGGCTGGTGTGCAAATATTGAAAATCTGTATTTAGTTGACACCCTTTATGGATTCCCATAAAATATTGAATACACGGGGATAAACCACCAGTAAGTGTTAAGTGTATTCTGCTTAAAGCCAAATAGCAACAATCATTTCCCATATCATATTTTTAAGGTTATGTAATCGCTTGAATGTAAAAACCCTGCAACATGGCTTTGAGCCAAAAGCTGAAAGCTATGTGGAAAGAGACCCAAATGCAGACTAAAACCAACCAAACTACATCAAAATCATTTTATGCGTGATAATGTAATGTATGTCATGCACTAATCCAAAATGATATCTACCATCAGACCAATTTCAAAGGTCAACCTTGCAATCTAAATCTGAATCTGACTCACAACAGTACAGGCGCTCCCCTACTTACGAACGAGTTACGTTCCGAGCGATCGTTCGTAAGGTGAATTTGTTCGTAAGTTGCTTCAGCGCTATATTTTGTATTATAATTTATGTTTAAAGCCTATATAAGTATATTGAAGGTTTATATAAGTATGTTTAAGGCTTGTATAAGTAACCTGTATTGGTTTGTACTGAAAAAAACATTTAATAAAATGGAGAGAATACGTACAGTACTGTACTGTACTATGTATGTTAGAGAGAGAGAGCGAGAGACACACGCAGTATGTACATGTACGTAATAAGATAAATAAAATGAAGTTTAACTTACTTTTGGAAGATGTTCTCGATGCTTAAGGAGATGATGGAGGAGGAGGAGGAGGAAGAGGAGGATTTTATATCATGAGAGGGTCTTCGTCGTCGCTGGAATGCGCTTTAAAAGTTACTTCCTCCTTCATGGGGACAGGCGTTTCTTCCTCTTCCTCCTCGACACGTTGCTGAGCCTCCAATGCTGGGTGAGCTCTCACAGCGCCAAGCGTCGGTATTAGCGGCGGAAAGAAGCACTACAGTACTCGGAAAAAGGCGCGCATACAAAATCGAATTTACCGAACATTTTTCGACATACTGTACGCGCAGACATGTTCGTATGTACCGTTGTTCGTAACTCGAATGTTCGTAAGTAGGGGAGCGTCTGTATGCGAAGACATACACTACTGTAGCATGGAAAAGCTAAAGTATGGAATTGGAACTTGCATCTTGCTTACCTTCTTCATGGAGAGTACAAAAAGTCTGATGGCAATTAATGAATTCAAATGAGCACCGCATGACTAACAAGGAGACCGCTATTATGTTGAGTATTCAAATTTGCATGGACATCCGCAGCATCATGTAGCGGTGCATGTTGAGTCAAGAGGAGGCTTGGCAAAGGCTGACAACTCGGCGGCTTGTCTCTAGTGTAGCCCGACTCCTGGCTTTAGTGCCAAAATTGGACTAATGATGTCCTGCGGTGGGCCTAGTGCTTGTCAAATTGAACCGCCTTCAAAGATGGGGTTTTGGACTGCAAAAGTTTCTTGGAAAAAATCTGTGCTTACTCTGATCACTGTGGTGGATGAGACCTTACAAGGTGCCAAAAACAGCAAAGTAAAAAAAAAAAGAAGAAAGAAATACCTCAATGTCTTTGCTTTAATTGCATCCTGCTGAAAATGTATCCAGCAGTTGTTGTTTTGTTTTTTTGATGGCGGGGGGTTGCATCTTTTCAAATTTGGTGTCTTGTACATTTATAGTTTCATGTTCCTTTTTTGGGTTGGTGGGCTTCTTCTTTGCGTGTGTGCATGTCCATTGGTGTCTTTCGTGCTTGTCAGATCTAGATCTAGGTCCCCCAAGGTCAGCTTTTCTGATTCCTTGTGACATTTACACGAATGAGAGGATTACAAAGCAGGTATCAGCTGTTTATGACAGCCTTAACAAGATGAAAAAGCAAGTCCTGCTCCGTGGGCTTTTTGCAACACCCTAAAATCTCTCCCTCATTCAAAGCGTGCTTCCAGGAACTAAGTAGGTTTGTTGTGTGAACAGTTTTGGAAATTATCAAGGGATTTCATATGCCCTAGAGGAGGTAGAGCAGCAGCAGACGAAAAGTAGGCTAGCGTAGATTGTTTTCGGTTAAATGGTAAGGGGAAACTGTGGGATATTTTCAGGAGCTTCCTTTGGGTCTCATTATCAAATGCCATTCTCCACGTTGCAAATGTGTTTGGACAGCCAAATATTTTGGATGTAGAAGGCCTGAGTTCCTTTCCGTGTGGCTTTCAAATGACTGGAAAAAAATACAACTTTAATTTGATCTTCATCCATATCAAATGAGCTTTTAAAAGCGAAAAGCCCCTTTTGAACAGGTTGTCTGTGACAAATATTTCACAAAACAAAGGAAGTTTTTTTAGTGTATTATTCAAAATTATTCCAAACAAAAGATTATTTGACGCCTGTATCCCAGAAATATCACTGGCTTCTCGCTATTTTCCACTTGCTCTATTTTCAACTATTAGCCAACTGACACCATCTCCCTGAAATGTGCTAACAAGTAAGATGGATGTAAGAATTTCTCAAAAGGGGAGTTTGTATTACTGTCTCATTCCACATCAGCTCACTGCCTGATTAGGTTCTTAATTATGGGAAAGCGGTGTTGTGGACAACACGGTTGGATAATTGTCAGAATGTAAGCAAGCGTGTTGGGCCTCAAATCACATTTCAGGCTATCATCGTCTTGTTACAAAGCTTCGGCATTGATGAGATCTTGTGTGGCTGCTTGCATTCCGCAGGGAAATTAGAATGATGGGACGCTCATGGTGTCGTCTCGTCTTGCTTTGTAGCGAGGCGACTGTGTTGACGGGCAAAGTTTGAATCTAATAACCAAGTCATTTATTCAGACATATTTTCCCATGTTTACAATGTCTGCATAATTTATGGCAGCATCTACTGTGTTGCTGAATTCCCTACAGGATGAATTGAAAGATACTTGTAGCATTGTGTCTAAGAATAAGAGGCTCACTTAATACAATATAGATGGCCTTCTTTTATTATCTTGCAACTTTAAAAGTGGGTTATTTAGAATAAGCAGTATATGCAGAAAGTAACTAAGTGGCATTAATATCATCAATTGTTTTTTTCCCCCTTCATGTTGTTCAGTATCGCTGATTATGTATTGTTATCATATAGCAAAAGAAGACAGCTCATTTGAGCTTATTTTCTTTAGCAATTTCTAGAGGGAACTGTAAGCAAGACAGCATCATTGCAATAAAAGAAGAAAAACAATGGGGGCAAACAGATCTTTCTCATCTAAAAATTTAAAAACAAATATGACCTAGTTCTTTCTAGTGCATGGGGAAAAATCCTAATATTTCCCTTTTGAGAGGAAAAAAAGAGCTGTATTGTCTACGGAAGCACAAACATCAGTATGTGCACAGTAAAAGACATTTTTGCGTGTAATATACACACATTGATGAAACAAAATTAACATAACACGATTTAAGTATGATATAACATCAAATTCACCCCCGGAGTATGTGAACTGAGACAGCTGTCCGTTTGCATATTAAACAGCACAATCTAAGTATATGAATTTCAGGGGCGAGGGGAGATGAATGGATAAAAGATATATAGTTAATGTTCAAAATATGTACATAAGCATGAAGACCTTAGGTCATTGACAATGTACTGTAGTGGTACACTTGCCTGATTTTTATACAGGCAATACGTGTTCAATTCCCACTCAGATATAGTGTAAATGTGAATGTGAATTATACGTGCCGTGTGATTGACTGGTGACCTGTCCATGGTCTAGTCTGCCTTTAAGGATAAAGGGTATGGATGAAAGTGGCTCTGAAGAAACCTGGCGTGGGGCTGGTTATTATGTCAATTTGTGCCACTGTTCGGTAACAGTAGGGTGGAAGTGCAGTGCTTGTTATCTCCATATTCTGTCATTGCATCGTGGTATTATGACCTTGCCAGTAGTAGCGTCAATTTCATGTTTCAAACCAACTGTGGAGCTTCTGGATTCCCAGGTGGGAACATTGAAAGTTATTTTTGTCACGCCCACCAGTTTGGCCATTCTACTTTGACCTTTGCATGAGAAAGGCATTTCTGCCCACTGGATATTTACCGTTTCATATATTTTATTATTTTCACACCATTGGTTCCTTTTTTTGCCGTGTGTGAAAATTCCATTTGATTACCACTTGCTCGAATACTCCAACCAGAATCACAGCGGTGATATCCTTTTTCTAATAAGCCAGTATGACGCTCACCTTAGTTTGAATTGAATATTACAATGTGATGCAGCTTTAATTTCCCTCCTCTTAATCTTGGTTTATGCTTGAAACATGCATGTTCCATGCTGAAATGAGACATGCGGAATCAGGCCGACAACATTTGCAGACTTTTATACTCTGCACAGCTTTCACAAACTGTTAGCAGATATTCTCCCACACTATAGGAGGCAGTGAAGAGCGTCTGTGGCATATAAACAACACTTCAGCACAACAGAAGTAGAAAACAATTGTTGTTTTTGTTTGTTTTGTTAATTCAGTAAAATATTAATAAAAACAGTTTGGTGTCAACAGTCTACAACACAATAAATGACGTCGAAAACACTTGTTTATAACTGCTTTTGCTCGTCCACCATGTTTTATAGGGATTTAGCAGGGCCTCTGTATCTTCAACATGCTTGAAGAGAATAGTTTAAAACGTACTGTCGTTCGAATATTTCACCTCATTTAATGAGGATCTTGGCTTTAAACTGAATCCCTTAATTAAAAATGAAATGATGATCAAGAACCACTATGTTCTGTGTGAAATGCAGGAAAGTAACATGTCACGCGCTTGGTGAAATGTCAACATCTGATGTGTCCCCTGCCCCAATCCCTGAGATTAGGGCTGTCAAAGGGCAAAACTTAAATTGATTTCCTGGTGACAGTTGGAAGAGCTCTTGCTTAGTCTTTATAAGTATGCACACAGAGGCTCCCAGATGCACCTGGGCCCTCATAACTTTTAGCCCTGCAAACTTGGGTTCTTCAGCTACTTCTACAAGAGACACAAGTGCTATTTTGAATTTTGATGAGCTTTTCAAACAGCCACGGCTTGCCAACAGTGCCACATAAATATATTGAAGGAGCGTGACTCTGCCATGGGTGTGATGGATGCAAAGATAGATAGTCAGACAGATGACTACATAGGTAGCTCTGATAAGATCAATGTCATTTTTTATTTGTGCCGAGGAGTTGAGGAGGAGTATTTGATCAGCACCAAGTCATAAATATGTCTAATCAATTCATAGGAGAAAAGTAGACAGGCATTGTTAACTCAATTTACAGCAGAAAGGTGCATTTGTTGTGTCTTTTCTGATTTCAAGATGTGCAAAATCCTCGGGGGGGTGCTGGGGAAGTGCACCAAATATAGCGATTCAGGGGCATAACTATGTTATTACTATAACTCTTATGTAACGCAGCAAAAAGAAGGATGAGGGAGTGACATATTAGAATTCACAACATAATGTCATAAATGATCTCTAGATAATTTGGCAAGACTTCTTCAACATGATGGAATGCTTAAAGCCTTTGAGGTTGCACAGTTTTTGAATTATTTCTTCTTCTTTTTTTTTTTGTGATACTACAGCAGTAGGTCACATCTGGACCGCCTCCAGTCAATCACAGGGCACACTGTAAAAAAAAAAGAAAAAAATCTGTGAGCTGTGGTTGCCTGAATAATTCAGTAAAAAATACAAAAGAAATGTAAACATTTTTTTTGTTAAAAAAAATAAAAAATAAAATAAAAAAAGTGTTATTCTACACTTCTATGATGTAATTTAAACTGTAGCCCAATGTTTTTTGTTTTGTTTTACAGTTTATCTGTGTTTAGATTACAGTAATTTGTGATCTTTTTAACATTTTCTTACTGTCAAATAAACAGTTGTGTTTGGTTCAGTGCTTTACAACATATTATTGTAAATTAAACAATGATTCATTGTTTTGGTATTTAAAGTTTTTTATGTCACAATTCTAGAGCAATTCACTGTTAATTCTACAGATTTTTTTTTAAAGTGTAAAAATGTATTATTATTATTTATATTATAATTTATGGGCAATTTAGCAACTTCCATAAACCTGTCCATACCTAGACTATCATTCCTTCTCAATGAACATCATTGTGTTATTATCTTTATACACTAACAAAGATATCAGTCATTGACATACAGCAGTTTCCTCTTGACCCCAAGCCACACTTAAATATATAAGCCAAAAGTCAGACCTTCACCTTGACTTAATTTTAATCCTAACAGTATTTAATTCAGCACAAATCAGTCAGAGCCCACAATTGTAGTGAGCTCGGCTGTCACAGCCGCTGTGGTCGTGACTTATGTTCCCAATTAACTGGTCTTTGGTCTAAAATGTGCCCCCACACTCACACTCACATCACACCACACACACACACACACACACACACTCCCCCGTCCCCGTGGTCGCTCTTTACACACCCAGTACCCTTGTGTCCCTTATCATGCGCACTCCCCATCTGTTCCTGCTTTAAACATCCTGAGCATTTTGCTTCTCAGCCCTACCATGAACTATATTAAATTGAAGCTATCAGCTGTATTGTCTGCTAGTGTGCTATTTGTTTGCAACCAAGAAATTGCTATATCTGTTTTCATGGTGTTATTATTTCAAATACTATTAAGGTAAGCATAACACATTATGCAATGCTACTTTTTACCTGGTACTTCAAGCATGTACGGCTGCTAACTGGAGTTTGCTTGATCAAATGGTCGTATGAGGTTGTAAATAGGAATTACAGTATATATAAATTATAGATTTATATATATATAATATTATATATATATAAATATACAGTATCTATTTATTTATTTATTTTTATTTTTTCTGTTGAATTCCTCCTTAGTTCGCTCATGCCGTGTCATCCCGTCCCATGACCGTCAGCCACGTGCTGACGTCTGCCATTGTTTGCAATGGCACGATAAGGGCCGGAAAGCCGGCACTCTTTAAAATGCATAAAAGTAAGTCCTGAGGGCAAGTGCAACAAAGCGTGAAGGAGGGAGGAAAGAGACAACGTGATGGAAGGATGGAAAGGAGGGAGAGGGTAATGGAAAGAAAGGAAAAGGGGAAAGCTAATGGCTTGACAGTGATAATCAGGCGTACTGAAACGCACGTCGATTTCACACAGAATTGAGTTGATGCTGGGAAATTGAATGGAGCAGGTTTTCATTGCTTTTTAGTAGCCAGTGCAGATGTGTGTGTTGACGCATGCACAGTTCAACATCCTTTATGGACACAATGTGTATCAACGTTACCATATTTGGCCCACAACATGAGGGCAGTGGAACATTGCTTTAGCCTATTTGTGATCTAAAGGCAGACACTTTTGGCTGGTGGAAGTACTCTGATGTTCACCCCTCCCATCCTTTGAGATGCTTGGTAGAGGCTGTCCGTAATCCATTAATAGTTTCTACCTGCATAGCATAAATAATTCCATGGTCTCACAATAGGCATATGCGAGGTCTCAAGGGACACTCTTGGCATTCTCACCTCTGGGAACTCCTTCAATACTGTTGGAAAGCCATTTAAGGTGACTACTCTTGAAGATCATCGAGGGAATTCTAAGAGTGTGCAAAAAATCATCAGAGCCTAAGAGTGACTATTTTAAAGAAACTCAAAAATAAAAGATGTTTTCAATTATTTCACCTTTTTTTTAAGTACAGTACATAACTCCACATGTTCATTCATAGTTTTGATGCCTTCGGTGAGAATCTACAATGTAAATAGTCATGAAAATAAAGAAAATGCATTACTCTTATGTAGTGATGGGTGAGTACTGATACCAGGTATCTGTATTATTTTAAGGTATCGGTACTCATGGTCTATGGAGGACCAAAACTGCCAAAATTTAAAATAAATAAATGACTAAATAAATAAATAAAAGTGATAATAAAAACGGATAGGCCTATAAAAAATATAATTCCAAAATTAAATACAAGAAATAAATATAAATGGAAATAAAAATAACAAAATAAATATATATCCGTGAATAAATAAATAAAAGTAAAAAATGAATGTAAAAATCAATGTCGACATAAGTACAAAAATAAATATATAAATAGAATCAAATATCAATCAATAAATAAAAACACTCTTGCGACAACAATTCGTGGTGACAGTGGACAAGTTGCCCATTAATCTCCATGTAAGCCGGTGAGACTTCCTTGTTCGCCGACCCGCTCACTCGACCATTGAAAGGCATTTTGCAATGGCGAAGTCCATCCCAAAACACCCTTAGGACCGCCCCTTTATTTGAATAACATTTCATCCTGACAGAGCATCTGCAGCATGAAATAAATAAATCGGAGAGCAGAGCGTTTTTATTTATTGATCGATATTTATTCGATATTCTATTTATGTATTTATTTTTGCATTTATTTCATCATTTATTTTTTGAACCTCATTTTTATTTTTACTTTTATTTATTTATTTATGGATATGTATATGTTATTTTTATTTCCATTTATATATATTTTTTGTATTTAATTTTTGAATTATATTTTTATATCCATTTTTATTTTCACATTTATTAATGTATTTAGTAATTTATTTATTTAATTTTGGCAGTTTTGGTCCTCCATAATGGTCATGGATGCTGCCGATAACAGCCACCAATGTTAAGGCAAAAAAAAAAATCTGTCATCAAAGAAGTCCTTCTCAATAGTGGTGGGAAAATGGAGTTTCATGAACCACGTGCGTTATTTAAAAAAAAAAAAATTCTACTAATTGGTGTTCTTGCTGCTATACTACAGCAGTTTGACCCATCGCTGAATCGTTTCACAATTTCTTGTCTATGTGGAATAAAATTTTAAATATCAAAAGTTCTAGCTGTATTGGTACTTGGTATCGGTGAGTGAATACTGGTACTGGTATTGGCTTAAAAAAAAGTGGTATCGAACATTGCTGTGAAATTTTATGACTTGCATAACTCCCGAAACGACCATGTTCATATTTATGATTTGACAACTTGCACCCAACAGCAGCACAAACTTGTTGTAAAGACACAAGACTGCTGCATGTTTTAATCTTGCCTTGGAAAAAAAATGATTCAACCCTTTCCTTTCATTTTCCATCCCACTATTTTTTACCGGTCACAAAGGCAACACAAGCCTTTGGCCGAGGGCACGGTACAACCGGGTCTGGTTCCATTCAACTGCAAGTCACATACGGACAAAACACCATTCACACTCACATTCATGCCTGTGGAAAAATGTAGAACCGCCAGTTAATCTGGGCCCACCAGTTGAGAATCGCTGGTGTAAAGAGATATTTGATTATTACTGGCAACTACTCACTGGACACATTATGACCTACACCTACTAATGCTCTATTGAGATTTAGAAAAACAAAAGCTACTAAAAACTTTTGCTTGTGGATTTTATTAGTGTGGTTGTAGTTTGAAGGGCTGCAGAACTGCAGCACACTCACACCAGTAGCCATTTTGTTCTGAATATCTGAAAGTGTCAATATAAGTTGAGCATTATTTATCTTTAAATGGGGATGTTGTTTTTGTTGCTTTGGAACTAAATAGATGCACATCTTCAACATACTGTAATTATCAAGTGCATTTAAGTTCACACTGAATATGCAAATACATCTTTGCAAAATCCATGTGACAACGCACACGTACACAGTATTAAACTGTCTTTCAAATCGTGCACGCGCATTAGTATAAGCCTCCTACTCATGGGGCAGACATTGTTCAGGCAAGAAAAGCCTTTCCAGACAGAAATTGCTCCCTTATATCATAACGCACAGTTGGGCCTTCCATTGCAAAGCCTTTGCCCTGGAGTCAATGGTAGCGCATTACAAACGGCTGCTTGGATAAATTCCTCCATGCCCTTAGTCAGGCTGGGTGGGAGTGCTGCTGCAGCCCACTAACCACATTGTGTGTGTCCTATAAGTGCATGGGCGTTTAAGTAGCAGGTCAGTTGTTCTCATGGGTTGTGGGTTTTTGTTCATTAACACAATCCCACCCCCCCCCCCCTTTCCTCTCTCTTTCTTCCTCCATCTCGCTCTGCTTCTTCCTCACATCCGCATGCAGCATCACTAGAGCTGCATCAAATCGGCAACTGCTGTGTGCGGTCCAAACACAGCCGTTCTCTTCAATAGGATTTTCTTCCTCAATCCAATACAGCCTGTGAGGGGAAAATTCATCGTGCAGTAATCGCCGCAAACAACAAATTGTTTCCAATAGACTTGCAATCGAAGTAGTTCAGCCTTTCAAAGCCCAAGAGGGTCTTAAATTCTCCACACTTTTCCCAGATCCAATGCTTCTTTACTTGCCACCATCGAGGAGAACCTGGGAAATGTAAACCTTCATTAAAGCCAACAAATCGGGCCAATTCTCCCAGCGAACTCTATTAGATCAGTTCATAGGAATGAAGTGAATACATCACATCTATTTTACAGCAGCGGGGCTTGGCCTTCGCTCTCAGAGAACACACTAGGAGACGGGGTGCAAAGAGACTGTCTTAACAATTTCATATTTTTGGTCTTACTTCATCTGACCTGGCAGTGTGCCCTCTCACGCAGAATAATAGGAGCTAAAGCCATTCTCTTTTTTGCCGAGCCATCAGTGAGCCACGGAGAGTCGCAGAAGAGGAAGTGATTTACATGTTAATAGGAGCTTTTTTTTCTCCTCTTCTCCTTCAGTCCATCCTCACTTCCTGCCTGTTAAACACATACACAACTCCACTTGTTCATCGGTCCTTGAACACTCACTTCTTCTGCTCCTTGTGTTGCAAAGTTGCCTTTTCATCCTCAGCCTGTTTACTTCTCTTCTTTCCTCCCCTACCTTGCACTCCCTTCCCTCTGTCGAGCTTGATGAATGGACTTACTGGACTGAGAGCGGCACATCCCAACAGGGTATTGCGGCCCACTGCAAGATGCTTTACGTCACTGTGTGTTTGGATGGCTTTCCTCCCTGTGTATTTGCTTTCAATTAACCTGCCTTTCATGTACGGTATTTTTCTTCTATTCTGTAGAATTGGCTGAAATTGTGCAATGGCCACATTTGGTGGTTCAGCGTGGGCTGCCACAGTCAAAGGTGATTCAATCATTTGACCCTTAACCTATGTAGCTATAGCGGGTCTCTTACACTAGTCTTGATCTTGAGGCAGCCCACCATGCCTAAAGCACTGGGGGAAGCTCTGTAATACAATATTAGTCTAACGCTGCATCCGAGGATGGTCAGAAGTTGTATTTGTTTAAGTTGTTTTTTTCAAGTTCTGACTTCAAAGCGTTGGAGGCGAAAGTTAACAACCAAAATGACGGACAATGATAAATAGTTTTTTATTTTGGTCCTCAAAACTCATTTTGAGCTCCAGAAAACTTGCCTTCTTGCAATTTTGATTCCTTTATTGTTTTTCTCTTATTAGTGGGAATGCTGTCTGCCACACAGTAAGATGTGGGTTCGATCCCTGCTAGAAACAATTATTGTGTAGAAATGCAATATTGAATACTAATCATTATCAAATGACTTCACAGCCATTATTTTGATGTCATTCGTGATTATTAAGTTTTGCCACTGTAAAGCGGATGAGTGGTTAAGCGAAAGGGCTGGGGATTAGTGTTCCTGCATTCGAATCCAGCTTCAACCAATCTTTAGCAAATATGCATTATTGAATACAAATTATTTCACTATTAATACTGTAATTGTAATTTAATTTATCTTCCAATTTCCTTTATAAGAATTAGGCTTAGCATTTCAGCTATTAGCATTCAGCTTTCAGCATACCCACGCAATTTCTGTAGAAATTGCGTGGCTAATTTGATTGCATTTCATAAGCATTTCATACAGTTCAGTAGTTCACTGTGTAATTTCATGCACGGAGATAGCGGCATACAATCCCGTACGTTGTGTTACGTGAAGTTATGTTGAATATTTATGAATGAAGTAAGCTATCTAGTTTCATGCGTTCAAGTAAATTGTGTTTTTACCATTCACAGTCCTTGTTTCCAAAGGGGTCGCCATTGTAGAGTGACGTCACTTGTAGTCCGTCGGTGAAGTCAGGGTACTTTTTTTTCCCGACTTCGCAAGTGGAATTTCTGAGTTCAAGGGGGCGTTCCCGTACACACTTCCTGGTTTGAAGTCAGAAAAGTCCGACTTCCGACCATCCTCGAGAATGCAGCATAAGATGCAACTGCTGACAGACGAGGACTATTAAACAGGTAAATTATGAGCAAAAAGCTAAAGTGTACTTCAATTTGGTTAATTGATATATTTTAGCTGGAGAAAAAAGAAATAAATAAATAATTTGGTGAATGACTGTAAACATTGTTAAGAGCTGTAATTGTGTTTTTTTTTAAAGTGTTATTTTGCGTTCCTAAATTATTCAGGCTTTTTTTTAATTTTTTTTTTTTTTTTTTTTTTACTTATGATTAGAATGCTGCAAATTATGCCCTTCTGCCTTTTCCCCCCATACATTTTCACCTCACCCCCATATGCCAAGTGAAAATACTCACAGATGGTTTCTCTTGCTACCTTTTACTGACCCTTTTCCTAAACCCATCCTAATGGCCAACCATGTCTCGTCCCTTGGGGTACGCTAAGCAGCTCCATCCATTACAAGGTCTCAGTCAGAAAACAGCAGTGGGTAAACTGCTCTGCTCCAGGCGTGCAGTGCTGGGTCCTCATCCCTTAAACATAAAAGCTGGGAAGGCTATATATTCTTTGGCTTTTTTCTCATAAATCATAAATCCATCTCAACTGTAAACATATGACTATTCAATGAATTGCTGTAAAGTGAACTTTGAGGGCTTCGAGGAAGTGATGGTAAAGTTGGACCCAACGGGGCCTTGCATTAGTCATTGGCTTCCAGCTGTTTACTGTAACAAATGAGGAGTGACTACTGTGTACATTTCTCTGTTTTGGAATATACATTTCAAACTGAAAGAAGGAAGGAAGGCCTGTCCTGAATATGAACTTGTGTTGTCACTCAGAGGAGTAAGTAGACTGCTATGACTGTTCCAAACTAATCATGAATTCAAAAACCAGAAGAAGAGGGCCAGGAGACAATAATGTATGCATGTAAATGTAACTGTAGTTCATCTCTCTGAACACTGTCTTAAGCACCTGCACATTTTCTTTCCACTCTCACAATTGTGCGGCAAGGGTCCCGCGTGGTCTAACATGTTATAAACCCTGCACTCGCAATTAGAGATTTCAGTCCTCAGTAGGCAAATTTTTCTTCAAAGAACACATTTTCACATAAAGCACATTAAATAACAGAGAGTCTAAATAGTTTGGAAAATACTTTCACAAACTAATTTGGCAGGTTATCTCCATAAATGCAAATAAAATATTTATTTATTACATCCTCTGTTATTCATAATGTGACTACCAACCCAGCAGCTGTTCTAATTTGGGCAAAATGGCAATAATTTGCCTCTCAGCATAGAACAGTTTCCGATTAATATAAATATAATAAACTAATTTGGTTTTGGTGCCTTGAGACAAGCAGCATTGCCATTATAAATGTATTGTTTTGTCTCAAGTGCAATCCTGCCCCTCTAATCTAGTCAAATCAGTTGTCGTCTATCGGCTGCCTTCAGGTAAAATTTCACCTTCTTTTAATTGAACCAGACATCTGCATTTGCTTGCTCTGTAAAGTACAATGAGAGAAAAATTGAGTGCTGTGATCTTTAAAAACGTTGACAATTTGTTCTAGCTCTGTTGCTTGGTTCATTTGCAAAGAGTAGTGATAATTACGTCGATAACCCGAACAATTAGGTAATAAGCAAGCAATCATTTCAAATAATTATAATTCCTTAATTACGTTTCACATCTTCAGAGCTATATTAAGAGATGAGCAAATGAAAAATAAAAACTAATTAAAAGGGAGCTTGCTAACAGCAGCATACTTTTAATCCTTTCATTTTCTCTATACAGTCTTTTCTGATATGCATTAATATTTAATATTAAGTTTGGTGCTTTCCACTTTAATACATGACATAATTACTACTGCAAACATAGTTATAGCTCTCTCTTCATTTCTGTCATTTTCTCTGTCTAAGTCACAGCCCGGTGTTGTATTTTCTCCGTTTCTGCTCTCACCATACGTCTCTCTCGATTGCGCACTTCTCTCCTCGCCTCTCTCAGGTAGAGGCAGAGTGTCTAAATGGTTTAAGCCTGTCAAAGACTGTTCTTTCTCTTTTCTTGGTCACACCAGTCACTCATTCAGTCAGCCATCCTGCCACTTTGTCATTTAGCATCAAGGCCCTCCTGCGCCAGTCAGCTTTTTTAAAAGCCTTTTAGTCATCCATCCAACCGTTCATCCAGCCATCCATTCATCAACGCTTGTGAAGGATGGGAATGTGATGAAGAAAAGTGATTCAGACATATAAACTGATTTTTCATCATCCATCATTTTGTCAACCACAGTGCAACACAATATCAACAGAGCCAACGCACTATACATGGTAACCTCTAAGCTTGAACACAATCTGGAAGCTTGTAAATCCATTTTGTGAGGATTTCAGGATGTTAACTCTCTGAAATGCTTCGGACAACTGAGATAGACACACTACACACTACACCCGTCGACAGGAAACGCGCAACCGAGGGCCACAAAGGCGGAAGCGCAAGAACTGGGACGCGGACCCGCACATCGCAAACAGGAAACGGAAACAATATGCTTGATGTGTGAAAACCAGCAAGTAGGAAGTCCCACCTCCTTCGTGGCATATACCCCATTACGTTTGTAAGACAATTTCTAATTTCTAAAAAAAAAAGCATTGTTGTTAAATGTATTACTGTTAAATCGTGTTACAGTGACTTCTTTGCACAATGTTGAATGCTTTTATTTTGTTAAGTTCAGTAACAGATGCACATTGTAAAATGACTCAACTTTACTGGAAACGAAACATAAAATACCTTTTCATATTAAGAGCTATCTAATTTTTAACATAAAGTAACTTGGGAACTTCTGCACATTTTTTAAATTGTAAAATACAACTTGAAACCAGTCCCCACAAATATATGTATTAATATTTAGTTTATTACTGCTAAATTGTGTTGTAGTGACACCTTTGAACGACGTTGAATGCTTTTATTTTGTTAAGTTCTTGAATGCATTGATTGTAAAGTGACACCGCTTTACTGCAAGGCGCAAGCCTGAACCCAGAGCCCCTCTGCTGCGAGCGAGCCAAAAACAGCCCGATTATGTGTTACTCTTGAGAGCTTTTTTCTGGAGTTGCTGAATAAAATATGCTTCACATCTAAAGATCAAGTGGCTTGGGGTCACTCCAACTGACAAGACGGCGTCCATTCCGCTCTTGGCTCTCACATGGTTTAGGAGTGCCACGGACACCTCTTGCTGGAGCAACCTAGCTCCTTGCTAACGGCTAACCAAGTGCGTTCTTCCGGTAGTGCGACACAGTCCAAATGGCTCCTCCACGCTAACATTCTGCCCCTTAACGTTGTGTGTTTTAGCTCCAGTCAATGTAGTACAGTGCATTTCTATTGGGTAATTTTGACATGGACGTTTCTGCTGCGTCGCGACTGGAATTCCCTTGGGAGAGACTTTCCAAATAAGGGGCGGTCGTTAATCGAGCGTTAAAAAAATGTGTGCCTTTAAAGGCACTTTAAATTAACAAGCAATTAACGCGCAAATTTTGTCACACTTAATATATATATATAACGTGTTCTACTTTGAACAAGAATGTGTTTTTGCTTTCTGTTTTTCATAAATCTAGAAAATGTCATTTAATCAGAATACTGTGCTCATGACTGACGTGTGTTTGGAGCCAGCACATCAGAAAAGAGATTGAATCATTAAGTACTGAGCGCACCTTCATGTCATGTGAGTTATCAAAGCAACAAAAAGTTCGAGTTTAAGTACCACTGATTGTCACTCCCACCTAAGTTGGGCGAAATTCATTCTCCGCATTTGACCCATCCCCTGAGGGAGTGGTGAGCAGTAGCAGGGGCCGCACTCGGGTATCATCTGGTGATCTAACCCCCCAATTCCAACCCTTATTGCAGAGTGCCAAGCAGGGAGGTAAATGGGTCCCATTTTTATAGTTTTTGGTATGACCCGGCTGGGGATTTAACCCACGACCTCCCAGTCTCAGGGCGGACACTCTGAGCTGAGCTGGTAAAAAGTATTCCTGCTCCTCTTGGGAGATAAAGTGGCAGACCAGAAGAGACCAATATTTTCTGCCCCCCTCCAGAGTCTTTGCCAAGTTGAATGTACATGAAACATCCTAATTATGATGCCCAAAGCATGAACCACTTTTAGATTTCTAAAACTTTAAAGAGGAAACTGAATTTATCACAATTATGCTGATTGTCTGAGCTAGTCATTGTTTCTATTGTATCTAGTTTTATTGTCTAAGGTGAAGATTCAAAAGAATCCCTGCTTAATTGGGATCATCACATTCAATGGCAAGGGCGGCACGGTGGCTGACTGGTTAGCACGTCCGCCTCCCAGTGCAGAGGACGTGAGATCAAGTCCGGGCTTCGGCCTTCCTGGGTGGAGTTTGCATGTTCTCCCCGTGCTTGCGTGGGTTTTCTCCGGGTACTCCGGTTTTCTCCCACTTTCCAAAGACATGCATGGCAGGTTAATTGAACACTCCAAATTGTCCATAGGTGTGATTGTGAGTATGGTTGTTTGTCTCTGTGTGCCCTGCGATTGACTGGCAACCATTTCAGGGTGTACCCCGCCTACTGCCCAAAGCCAACTGGGATAGGCTCCAGCGACCCTTGTGAGGAAAAGCAGTTTAGAAGATGGATGGATGGATGGATATTCAATGGAATATGTGTGCTAAATTAAGTGTATATAGACGTTGTAGCATGCAAATGCAAGCATTCTCTGACTAATGAACACACAGAAGCCCACTTTCCTTTTTATACTACTGCAATTGATAGCAGAAAAGAGCTCAGTAATGGCTAATGGCATACTTTTCAACACAAAGCAAGATAAATAGCAACAGGCTATGTTTTATATGGCCTTGCTTGGAAAATGAGAAAGAAAAGTGACTCTCTTTCATTATTAAACCTAATAACATTGCGATAGAAGTCAATGTCTTATCCACACTCTCCACACGCAGAAATGAAATCATGTCTGGGCAGAGAATCTAGTTGTCATCTCTCATTTTACCGCCCACTCAACACCGAACTGTGATGCCTCAATCAGTGCCACTCCCACCCTCCCTGTAGCCATAATCCTCTCTTCTATCTTATTGCCCTTCTAAGCCTCCTCCTGGACTCGCCATGTAAAGAATGCAGCATTTGATTTAGGGAATTTTCTAACTACTTTGCGTATTTGTCTCTCTTTTTTCATTCTCAGACGAATAAATTTGATTTCTTATTTGTATGTTTTTTTTTACTAATACAAAACAAATCCATCTATGGCTCATACCATTTGAGTTTCTTGTCATTTTATGTCATCTTCAAATGAAACTGCAATGAGTGGATGTGGGCCAGTTGAAAAAGAGGAGTGCTCTGTTTCTGATGTTGTGTCCAAATACAGAGTGAGGGACGACATTCAATGCGTTCCTTCTTAGCGTAGTCATGGATGAGCTCAATGGGGACTGAAACATGAGTCATTGCATCTGCATGCCAATGTGATTTCCTCTACGCTGCTTTTACCTGCGCAACATCAACAGAGGACAGAATCCTGTCACTCTCCATTTTTATCTTCTTTGTGATTTTATCGGAGGCTCGTACTGTTGTTCTGTGTGCCGGATGGGATAGAGCACCTTCACTGCCAATCAGCATTTATCCTCTTGGAGCTTGACTCTTTCCCTTCCATTCCATCACAGGTGGAAATGATGTGTGACTTCTCTTACAAATGGCTTTCCACTTTGGCAAGAAAGCTGATAATTACTACATCTAGCTTCTTTTACTCACACTACCAGATTTTGTGATGCTCTGTCAGTGTTCCCCATAAGTGACAAGTGTGTTTGTCTAAGTGACAACAGGCTCTTCACACTCTCGGCGTATCTGAGCGCTATACACTTGCACAGATCAATAACAACCACTGTCTCTGTCGTGTAAAAAAAACCTCCCTAATTGGCTATCTTATTATTAAAAGGCATGCTATTTCTAGTTGCCTGATGCGGTGCCAGTCCCAGATGGTAAGCGTGGCAATCATGCCACATAAAATGGCATTTAGCACTGATTCACTGGCACTGACTGTCCTTTTTGTAAAGTGCACAGTGTACAAAAACATTCACTCCAATAAAGATTGTGTGATGTTCAACATTTTCTTACATGAAACAAAACCATTGAAGCAAAATTAAATCCAGCTATATAACAAAATGCAAGGACATTCATATCATCATATCATAAAAAAACAGCTCCTTCTGTTCAAAAGGCAAATTAAGGCCACAGGTGTATTTTCAGGTATTTAATCTGTTTAGACACATGGGAGCAATTTATTCCACTATGCAGGTGCAAACAGACTAAGAATAGATTCAGTCAAGCAGAAATTACTAAACTATTTTGACCTTGTGGAATAATTAATTGAGAAAAAAAAACAAGTAAACATATGTGTAGATATCACTATAGATTATGCTACAAAACGTCCTCTTTACCTTCCACTCAGCTGCTCTGCACAGTTAATTTTTATCCTGTTGATGTACTTGAGAAATACGTTGAAGCGGAATATTACTTAATTTCATGTTGTTGTAGCACAGTTATTTCATTATATATATATATATACAGTATATAACATTTTGCCCTAAAATTGTATGAAATTAATGGCATGTGACTATTCTTATCATTTCAAATTTCTAGTTCCTTATTGTAAAACAGCCACAAGAGGGTGGCTGATGCTGGTATCACAAGTACCGATACCTTGAAACACAGCCAGCTATCAGCCTGATACTCGCCCAGCCCTATTATCAACCACATATATTGAAAAAGGTGGCTAGTATTCAATGACAACATTTTATTTCAAACCATTAACCATCCAACTACTATAAAATAATGAAAATGAGTAAAATGTATAAATCATTCAAATAAAAAATGGAAGTGAAAGGTGGTCTTGAACATTGTCTTTTACACATTCATGTACTACCTGGATTTATTTAGTGATTTCAGCTGCACCTTTATAACATTTCACAGGGAAGATGAGAAGAAGAATGCAGATGTTCAGCGTGGGGTAAATCAGGTCATTCTAAATAAAAGAAAATAATTTAGTTTACAGTAGCATTGTGTATTAATACGCTGTTTCATGGCCCTTTTGGGCCAAAAGGTCTGCAGCTAAACACCACTGTCACATTTACTGCTTAGAATGTTTGGAAATGCTTTGGAACTTTGCTAAATACTTAAGAGTCTTTAAATAAGAAAAACAATTCCCATTTGAATGCTGCTGGTGAATTTGTGCCTGTTTTTCTTTTAATCTACACTGAGAATCATTTGGTTAAAATCCCACAGCTTGTTAGCAACAAACACCAAAGGAAAATATACCAACACCAAATTAGATTTTTATTGAGATTTCCTCTCAAACAATCAAGCAGCAATTAAAATAGTCAAATAACATGAAAACATGTTAATTCCCAAATCGATTAATTTATGTGCTTGGATAAATGAGATTGGATTATGTTGATTTCTTTTCTATTCCACGTATAGGAGGCAAGATTTCCTTTTTCCTATTTTCCAACATTTTCCTTTTTCTGCTTCAATCGATCCGATACGCTAGTAAATTGCTCATCTGACAGATGAGGTGCCTCTTGTGTTGACTGCTTGTTCCAATATGCAGAAAGAAAAACATCCTCTGTTTGGTACAGACAAGAACGTCAACACTGCATCTTTCTGAAATCGAGTTCTGCTTATGCTCAGCAGGTTCTGCTTTTGGTGGGGCTTGTCTGTTCGCCAAATAATTACTGCGTCTCAGGAAACTTGATAACAGGGCCACCAATGCATCATCAACATCTTGAGGCAGATTCAGGATTTTTTTTTTCTTCAGTACTTTGCGATGGATTTCTTTTTCACATTCTTGTTTAAATATTAGATGGGCATTAATAAAAACATGACATGTTTGGGAATATCCTACCATACTTTGCATGATGGCTTTTAAAACCAAGATAAATGTTTCCTGGTGGTGATCTGTGCTTTCCCACTTAAGATTTTAAATGTGCTGGTGTTTGAGATGCATTGCAGAATGTCACCTGGCATAGTTACTTGACCTCCTAGCAGCTTCTCATTATTACCTGAAGTTCCAATTCTTGTCTTTGACGATGCCCACCTTGGATCAAGTGCACAATTACATTAAGACTCGGATAAATACATGGACTGAGCACCACCTAAAGCATGTTTACGTCCGTCGATCGATGTGAGTACATATATACGGTCAATCTCATTCCGTGTATTTATACGAGCCTTTGCGGCATAAAGCATTTTCCAAATATGCGGAAGCACGCGCCGAAAGGTGGGCATCGTCATCGCTGGGAATTGACGGAAGTGACCATCTCTGCATATTTATTGAGACTCAGCAAACCATCCTAAACCATTACATGTCCAATATCGACACATAAGACAAATTTAAGTGTGCCTTATAGTTTTAAAATACGTAATATTTTCTGAAAACTTATTGGGCGGCGGCCAGTTTACTTGGGCCCCCCGCCTAAGTATTAACATGGTTTGGGAATGGCTGAATAAGGTAAAGCTATTTAGCTGTAACTTGAACAGCGATAGTGAGCTCATCTCGAATGTCACAGATGCTTTTTCAAATGAACAGGCATTAACCAGACACACTTCCAAATTTCAAAGTCTCTTCTTGTAAAAAGTATTCCCTGACAATTGTAAGCTTAAATACTTCAGCTGCAAAGAAACCAAATTCATATTTTCTTCTTCTGATGGCTAGATGGTACAAAAATTGTGTCCATATAATATACAATGTAAGTCCTGGTGTGACTGCAAATGTTGGCACACATATGAGTCAGATATTTGCATTCACTTGGTATTGATTTAAATTTAAAGCTGAATCAGCTGGAGACGGATCCACTGAACATCTCTCACAGTTGGGAAACTTGCCTTTCAGATTCAACATCAACATCTTAAAAAAACAACAACCAAGCGCAACAAATGATAATTCATGCTGGTTTGATATCTAAACTGAAATCCTGATCCTCAAAGTGAAGGATCTTTCTCACTGGGGAGTCAGATTTACAAAGTTTGTTGCCCCAGATTATGGTCTTGTTGAAGTGGCGACTATCTTTTATTCTGTCAACTCAGTATGTTTGTGAGGTCGGTTTTCTCGCCCACATTTACAGATCTATTTATCTTGCTCAGTTTGAGATTAAATAGACAACAAGTCTGTTTGAATGATCCTGTCTGTTTTATGTGTGCAAGCCAGCAACATAGTAGAGGTGCTCGGTATCATATCAGCATCTTTTCAGGTGAATAAGGCTAAAAAATACTTAATAATAATGTATTGGATTTATATGGCGCTTTTCTACACACTCAAAGAAGCTTTACAGTGGAATGGATACATTATTCATGCACTCACACATTCACATTGTGGAGGCGGTAAACTACTTAAGTAGCCACAGCTGCCATGGGGCAGGCTGACGGAAGCATGGCTGCCAGTGTGCGCCTACGGCCCCTCCAACCACCACCAAACATTCGCACCTTCCAGACACCAGTGTGAGTAGCACTGGAGGCAATGTGTGTGACGTGCCTTGCCCAAGGACGCAACAGTACATGGCTTGGGGAGCGCGGGGATCGAACAGCCGACCTTCTGGTTACTGAACGACCATTTGTACACCCTGAAGTGAACAATTTTGTAACAGTGATTAGATAACTTTTGTATATAGGAGTTCAGTATTCGGAAGAAAGTAACATTTTCCTGCATTTCAACTAATGTGACTGTTTCAGTTTGTAAAGAAAAATGCAAATATTATATTTTTTAACAGCCTATTCACTTATCTTCACGCAAAGGAATAAAACATTTCCTTCATGTTTTGATTTGGAATAGAATGTGTAGCGTCGCATTTATGTATATGGGGGAAAAAAGCTTATATGAGGATTTTGAAAATATTGCTTTTATTCTGAACACAACAGTTTGTGTTTTTTCCCCTTAGGAAAGTTCTGTCATTGCTACCATGCCTAGTTGATGGAGTGCCAGGCGCATTTGTTTTAGCTTTATGCGTGTTCAAAACCTGCATTTGATGTGAGGCTAGTGCAGAATGTAATACTACTAGTGTTTATCAGAGTGAATAATCTGAGAAATGAACGGTATCTCCCTTTAATATGCACAGCACAAGAAGAGGAAAATACTTATAATGTGCTTTGCCTCAATAATACATTAAAATCACAATTTAAAGCACTTGGCATTGGCAACATTTAGCACAATTTCCACTGTTTATTTATAATCATCTGTTATTTTAATTATAGTTTATCGTTGATTATTATGGGGAATGTGAGCTTACTGACCAGTGGACAAACTAATGGCTGCTGTGATCGCAAGATTGCAATCTCTGCATGCCGGTGCTCTCTATAGTCGTATTCAATTTGAGTGTTGCATGTTTTATGTTCAATCTTTATGTACAGCACTTTGTTTCAGTGACGGTTGGTTTTGAAAGTGCTATACAAATGAAGTTAAGTAGTCTGTTTGATTTTATTTCTTTTTTTATTTATTCCGATAAAGCAAATTTGGTTGGCATACATTACCTTTTTATTAAAGCATCAGTTTAGAGTGTTGAAACACAAGACTCACATTCTCTTTAATCTCTGTAATCCTCTCAAGTATGCAAAATCAAATGCTGCGTTATCTAAATAGAATATTATGGGTGTAAATATTGTCTCACAGCAGGTGAGAAGCATCCTTTTGAAACACATCTAAAGAAAAATGAGATGTTTAACTCCTAGGGGTCGCGCTAATGAGATTGTACAGATACAGCTTTCCTAATTGTATTTCTCACGTCTGCCCCAGGTATGTGGTCCTTCTCTGTATCCGAGCTGGCCATCCCAGGTGCTGAAATAGGACGCATCTCAGCAAGTGACGCTGACCTCGGCGACAACGCCAAGTTGGACTATACAATTTTAGAGGGGGAGACTGGCGACACGTTCAACATCACAGGGGTAAACGAAGAGGCAGTCATCATACTAAACAAGGTGAGCGAAGGTTGATACGTTACAAACGAAGTGCCTATGAGGACTTTTGTCAACAATACTGTATAGCCTCTTTCATTCCAGTCTCTAACACCTCTGCTCTATAGAAATTAAAGATGACTATCGGCAATTGTTAAATTTTCATGGTCGACACTCATAATATAACATTGATCAAAACAGTGTCTCAATCATGCCAGTATAATATGTTGTGGGCATCATAGTGAACCCGTTTTTTGGCTTTGATTACATTTAAACGTTTAAGCCCTCATTAAAAACATTACAAACTTATTACCAAAACATATGACCAAAAAAACAAATTAAAAGCAAAAAATGTATAGAAAATACTGTATGTATGATAGCGTCTGTCTGTGAACATACACATTCCTTAGTGAGGTGCATGTGGCATCAGGAAGTCTGTATGAGTGTCTGGGCATGAGCTATGGCTGACAGCAGCTCCTGTGTGAGTCTGCTTATTGTCTTGATGTGTTTGACTGATCTCCCTTTGTTCAGTAACCAGCTGAAAAGTACATCGGAGACTGTGGGTCTCCTTTCCCGCATGTGAGGGTACTACAGTGTACGTAAGCAAGTACATTGCTGTAAAAAAATTCAATAAAAATAGGCAAGTACTGATACACTGCCTTATTCAAAGATTTCAAGGTTCTCGCGACAGGGGCCGATACCAGTATCAGATGCCTTCTTGTGGCCGTTTTACAATCAGGAACTAGAAATAAAAATTAAAAGTAGGAAATTGCCATCAATTTCATGCAATTTTAAGAAAAAATGCTATATTGGAATAGGTCTTTTTTTTTATTATATGTTATTGTTTTTTGGGGTAGCATTTTACAAATCAAAAGATTTAGTGGTATTGGTCAGAAAAAATTTGGTATTGACTAAGTATAGACCGATTATCGTCCGGGCCGATTATCGTCCGGGCTGATTACCGCCGCTGATATCGGTATCGGCCTTGTTTAAAAATCTGACGGCCGATAAGAGCTCAATTTAAAAATTTCAGGGAACTATTTATTTGAATTTTCAGTGAACTTTAGAATAGATGCTGCTGACCCTGCAAATTCTCTGCACCTTCTGTTTTTGTTTGAAATCAAAACTAAGATAAGCGAAAAATTTAACTCTTTGACTGCCAAAAACGTTAAATAACGTTTAGTAAAATCCTACGGAGGACTGCCAAAGACGTTAAAAGACGTTCACTATGTTTTTTGGGGAAACGGGTGGAGGAAAGCCTTGGCCAGCTGTGCTGAAAGTATCAAGCAGATCTAGTTAGTATAATGCCTATTTTTGGGCACTAGTTGGCAGCGATGACTCTCTTTGGACAAGATTGGGTAGGCGTCAATAGAAGATGTGAGGCGGAGCTAGAGTGTTGAGGGGAAAATGGCTGAGGAAGCAAAAATGGCGACCGGTTGCAAGCAGCTCACGCTTGAGCATTTTTTTCAAAGACAAAAAGCATCGACCAATGCTAAAGAGCACATTGATGACGACGATGATGATGATGGTGACTCCGAGGTTGACGCCGAAGTTGGAAGCGTTGACGCGGCGGCTATGATCACGTCATAAAGCCTCACCGGCTAGCGATGCTAACACCGGAAAACGCGGAGCACAACCGAGCACTTCTGCACAGGCGGACGTTCAATCGGCCGATGAAGAGTACCCCGAGTGCAATGCATATTCATCGGAGGAGTGGGTACAGTCTGATTACGGAGAAGACACTGGTTATGGACTACGATGCCACCATGAATGGAGTGGATAAGATGGATCAACCACCCGGTATAGGAACTGAAGGACACGAGGAAGCCAGACGTAACACCACCGTAACATCACCGTATCATGATCCTGATAGTAGATTTGATGGCAACATGACCAAACACACACTGCAATATATACAGTACTTGCTATTCCCCGGAATAAAAGGCCGGCAAGAAAGTGTAGCGTCTGCACGCGAAGGGGCAATCGCAGTGAAATTATTCTGTTGTGCAAATCCTGCTGCGTCTCCTTGCACGCAGGGGAGTGTTACAAAAAGAAAAACTGTAGTTGAAACATCCACACAATTGTAAATAGTACCACAGTTGCACACATTTGTAAATAGTTTGCCAAATTGTTTTGCCAAATTGTTGGTGGTAGTGTTTTACAGAAGTAAAGCACTGTTTAGGTGTTTGTGGCATCATTAATGGAAAAAAAGGTGTCAAATTCACTAGAGTGCATGAAATAATATCGTTTCACAAAAAGCTCGATTTCTCCGTATTTTGTTTAAACAGAGCATTTGGGTGAAACTAACCATTTTCTATTGTTGATTACTGAAAAACGGAATAAGGTAGAAACAAACTTTTTTTTCTGATGAAAGATGAGAGTCCAATCTTTCATTTGGTAGTATGTGTGTTTCCATAGTCCAAACACAACGTTTTCTGTAGACCTTGAAAGATCAGTCAAAATGCTTAAATCGGCTGGCACCCATAGCATCCCTTTTCTGAAAACGTCTGGCAGTCAAAGAGTTAATAAATATTATGAAATTTTGGAAAACTTAATTTACTGTAGAAAACAATAGTAATCTGTTTACTTGTTTAGGTTTTCATTTAACTTTTTGTTTGAATTTTGAAACAAAGATGTCTATTGTCTAAGGTTTAAAAAAAGAAAAAAGAAAAGAAAGAAAGCTTTTCGAAAATCTGAAAAGGTGTCCAAACACATCCTTTATGACATTTCAACAAAGTTAATGGTTGGAATTTGTATATTTTTTAAATTTTAACGCCAATATTTTTCCTCTTTTACTGAAAATGAATATCGGTTCCAAATTTTAGTTATTGACCTGCTTGACTAGTAATAAACTGTATCGATATCAGCCCTAAAAAAAACAAAACACATCAGTCTTTCTCTAGTATCGAACAACCCTAAAAAAATGATCGCTTAAAAAAGGGCTAAGTAATGGACGGTGTAAATGGTGAAATCACAATATGTGAACCGCTGTACAGAAACTAATGTGCATTCACACTCACACACACACCTTTGATGCAATTTTGAGTCTTCTATCAATATAACATTACTTGACACGGAGTTAGGTTCTGTACCCTTTTGACAGTCAAACAAACATATGATGTGCTCACTACATGCTTTTTTGCTACAACTCTTGGTAGATTGTCTGCAATCCATACAATAGTGTAAGAATCTAAATGAATAAATTGTCAGTGTAGTAGTGTGCCTGCAAATTCTACTGTACATCTAAGCAAAAAGTCATAACATTTTGACAAAATCATTCCAAAGAAATATGTTATGACATGTTACAGCTGCCTTTCAGCCAGAGTTTCCATTTGGAACATTTGTATATGCAGAAGGGAAAATGAAAATCTGCCGTTTCATTCTGGGTTCAGCTGGCTAATAGTTCCCTAAAGTGCAATGCTAGATTATGACAATTTTGAACATTCATTTGCTAAAATGGCTGTCACCCCCGATAATCACATCCTGATGAAGATGTGTGGTCACAGTGGTGTGATGAGTGTAGTCACCTGCACATTACCATCACAGTTTTATTCAAATACATACTGCACAGCTGTCTCTGGATGGGTAAGTAGGCCATCATTATACATGTATCATATGGAGTGAGTGGGAGAGGGCCTATGAGCATCTACTCAAAGTCCCTCTGACACTTGAAACATATAAATATGTTTGCATCAATGCCATCAAGCATGGATGTTATCTTAATATGTTGTCTGCATGTGAACGCGAGCTCACACAGCACAAGTGCAGAAAGGGTGCCTGATATATTGCATACATTACATGCTGCTTTTGTGTCACATAGGCTATACATTAAACATTGGAACAGGTTCCATCATTACCATAAAATCAGCTCCTTTGGCTAATTTGCTTTTGTCACGTGCCAGACATACAGCTGAAAATCGTTGCCTCAAAGCTACTATGAATATATTGAATATTTCAGAGGAGTATTCATTTGAGATCATAGTGGCATCTTCAGTTATGAGTTGAATTTGTTGTGTGACAAAGCTCGTAAGTCAATTTACTCTTGTATCAAACCAGTCACAATTGAAATTAGTTGAAATGCCGTTATTCCGTTCCAGTGCCCATAAAACACAACCATATATATATTTCTACATTTTAAAGAGGAAGTCAACCCCCACTAGTCTAAACTCATTCTGATTAGTATTGTGTTTTTTGGACTATGAATTAAGCAGCAAAATTCATCTGGTTTGATCCATCTCAAAAGGCAGCCATTTTGCGACTTGCTGTCGACTGAAAATGGCATCACAAGGCTCAGGTAACGACCAATCATGGCTCAGCTTGCGAACGTCACATGACCAATCTCAAAAAACAGGTGAGCCAGGATTGGTCATTACTTAGACTCTGTGATGTTTTTTAACTTGTAAAAAGAAAAGGAAAAAGAAAAAAAAGGGGGGGGGGCACTGTGTTGTTGTTTTCAATTGACATCAAGTAGCAAAATGGACCCCCTTGAGATGGAAAACGGGTGGATTTTGCTGCTTAATTTATATTCCACAAATGTCATGTTATTCAAATACTGTGTTTAGACTAATGGGACTGGATAGAACATACTAAGATTTTTTTTCTGAGTTTACTTCCACTTTAACTCATTTAATCCCAGCCATTTTCATTGGAGCAACCCTTTCAGTTTTACTGGATTTTGACTGATCTTCGTCACTGTCATGCTTTGATGAGCCAATAAGGATGCCTTTTTTTGTTGTTGCCAAAAAGCAATCCACCAGGGTTAACTGTTTTGTTTTGCCCATCTCTTATTAACTCTGTTTTACTACACCACGCTAGTAACAGATGACACTCCCAGTCCCAATTTACACTTCCTCCTTCGCTTCCTCTGCAATATGATCCTTGAGTGATACCAGCTGATCTTATACTTGCTGCAACCTGCTGGCCGTTTCTTTTAAATAACATTGCAGTCAAGCCTAATCCTTCGGTCAAGAGCTGTATCAGACCCTCCTGTACACTCTTGCATGAAAAAACGCGTATGACGTATAAATACATCATATGCACGTGGTGACTAGGACTTTTATGACATATTGATACGTCTTATGTATGGAAAGAGTTAATAAAGAAATATAGCACGGTATATAGAAAAATTGTAAAACAATAAAAGAGAATGTAAATAAATAAACAGGTTTTATAAAGTGTAATTACTGTACCAACTGTAGTATCCAAGTGTTGAATGTGTGCCTTTAAGTGGTATGAGTGATGTCAGGTTGGTCGGCTGGTTATTTTAGTCTTAGTATCTGGTTGTGAGTTGTGGACCTATAGCAGCTCCTTGTGAGTGTTCTCATTTTGTATTTGTGTGTTGTAAAGTTTGTTTTTCAATAATGGCTGAAAGTGCATCACGACTGTGGCTCTCCTTGCTCACATGAAAGGGCATTGTCATACCTTAACTATTAGAGACAATTAGTACAGTCTAAAACAATTAATGTACATTGCTTATAATAGCTAAATTACTAAAGCTACAGATGGCCATGCAGTGAAACCAGAAAGCTAGTCATTACATATCAATAGATGTCATTTTATTGATATTTCAATGAGATACATGTTTTTCAAACAAACACAAGCTATTTTCAGTTACTTGAATGTAAATAGAAGGTGCATACATAATATCAAATCCACATGCTATTCCTTTGATATGTCTGAGCTCAGTTCAGTAGGATTCATGAAAAACAATCCAAACTCAGAGGTGGTTTTGCAGAACAGGATTGTTTTCCACAAATCTCCTTTGAAGTGCAGCAGAGAGTTGGGGAGAGGGTGGATACAGTAAGATATGCTGCAAGAAAGAAATTGAAAGTTAGGCCCAGAGACTGATGAGAAAGAAAAGTGATGAATAAAAGGAGAGAAGATGAGAGGGCTGAGGGAGGGAAGCTAAAATGAGGTCCTGTGAAGCAGTGACAGGACGGAGTGCCGTAACAAGGAGGTATGAGTTAGATAAAACTACAGAGAGATGTGTTAAGACAGAAGGCAAAAGGTGCAGAGAAGCACAGACAAATGACTTACGGTGAAGAGAAATTACCACAACGTGAAACACGGGCTGATAGAAACGTTCTTTTGGACAAAAATTACCTTGACAACTACTGTAGGTGGTTTGATAGCAGCAAGAGGTAAAAAAGTGATGGACTGTAGAATCATAGTTCAACATATGATAGGAGCCAACGGAAATTGCAAATAATAATGAAGAAAAAAAGTAGCCTCATCTCTCCCCTGAAGGAGATCATGAGCAAGCTGGAACAAGTGTTGAATATTAAATTAAGATGATCGATTGAAAACGCTGGAAGAGCAACATGAAGACGAATGCACTAATCGGTCGATGAATACAAAAACCTGATATGAAAATATTTTGGGGAATTGAAAGAAAATATTGTATAGATCCATCCATCCATCTTCTACCAATTATCCGAGGTTGGGTCGCCGGGGCAGCGGCTTTATGTCCAGATTTCCCTCACACCAACCACTTCAACCAGCTCATCCGGGGGGATTCTAAGCCGTTCCCGAGCCAGGCGAGAGACATAGTCTCTCCAGCGTGTCCTGGTTCGCCCCCGGGGACTCCTGCCAGTGGAACGTGCTCGGAACACCTCTCCAACACCAGATGCCCGAGCCACCTTAGCTGGCTCCTCTCAACGCGGAGGAGCAGCGGCTTGACTCTGAGTCCCTCCCGGATGACCGAGCTCCTCACGATATTTCTGAGGGAGAGCCCGAACACCCTGCGGAGGAAACTCATTTTGGCCGTTTGTATCCAAGATCTTGTTCTTTTGGTCATCACAGCCACAGCTCATGACCATAGGTGAGGGTAGGAACGTAGATCGATTGGTAAATCAAGAGCTTCGCCTTTCAGCTCAGCTCCTTCTTCACCGCAACGGACCGATGCAGAGTCCGCATCACTGCAGACGCTGTACCGACCCGCCTCGTAAACAAGACCCCAAGATACTTGAACTCCTCCGCTTGGGGCAGGATCCATCCCCGACCCGGAGAGAGCCCGCCATCCTTTTCCGACTAAGGACCATGGTCTTGGATTTGGAGGTGCTGATCTTCATCCCAACCGCTTCACACTCGGCTGTGAACCGCTCCAATGAGAGTTGGAGAACACGGCTTGATGAAGCTGACAGCACCACAACATCTGCAAAAAGCAGACATGCAATGCTGAGGCCACCAAACCGGAACCCCTCAAAGCTTCGGCTGCACCTAGAAATTCTGTCCATAAAAGTTATGAACAGAATTGGTGACAAAGGGCAGCCTTGAGTCCAACCCTCACTTGGAACAAATCTGACTTACTTACTATGTGTTTGGGATATCGTTGTGTTGATGTTGGTAGCAACTACAATGTCAATCAACTACGATAAAGTAATGTCTAAAAGGGAAGTTAAGCCATCACGCCACAAGGATCCACACAGTCGCTGATTCAGTCTGATCGCCGTTTAATCAAAATAACAGCGGTAACAAAACACAATCAACACGAGCTGCTGTTAGCCGCAACTCACGCTCATGCACTCCTCCAACAGACTGACTAACAGAGCCCAACTTCCTCAACTGCCGCCTCCCCTGTCCCTGACGTTACGTCCCACTTAACTAGCCCCACCCTCAAACACACACAACAATAACAGACATTGCAATATTACTAGAAATGGGCGAGTACCGATACAGTATGGGCCCTTTACCAAGCCTTATTTCAAGGTATCGGTACTCCCGATGTTGTCTCGTGGCCGTTTCACGATCAGGAAGTAGAAATTAGACAAATAGAAAACAGCCATTAATTTCATGCAATTATGAAGAAAAATGCTATCATGGGATATGTATAATAGGTCTTTCTTTAAAATGATCTGTCATTGTTTTGGGGGGAAATTGTAAGTATCAAAAGTTCTAGTGGTATCGGTATTGGTGACTACACGCTGAGCTGAGCACTCGTACTTGTATCAGTCTGGGAAAAAAAAGTGGTATCGAACATCCCTATATATTACGTGTTGCTTGTATTCAGATGCCTGCACTTGGTAATTCCACCTCGTTAACCTCCAACAAAAGCACAACAAACATGACATGATTTTCCTTTGAAAAAGATTATGCATTTGCATGTTAAATAGGATTGTAAACATTAAACTATACACAATCTGTGTTTATTTAAATTAAGCCCATAATGAGGCATGTCAATTTGTGCAGCGAGCGAGGAAGCTGACGTTTAACCGTGAGAATGAGAAGATCTGTGTGCCCTCAACCCCCCAGAGTAAGAGGGACTTCCAAGCAGAACAATTTGTGCTGCCAACAAGTTGGCCTTGACCCCTGCTCGTCACCTCGCCGCTGTGGGCTGAATCCTTTTAACAGCCAATCTAAGGTTGCACACACAGGAATCTGGGACACGGCGAGTGGATACGCACGGCGACACAAGCATTGATAAACCACAGGGAGATAAGTACACACAGGCATAATATGACAGGCTTGACCTTGTCGCTTTGTCTGTTGAATCTGTGAAAAGGGAGGATATGAGGTGAGATTGGTGGCTTAAGGATGGAAGGAAAGTTGCTGCGTGGTACTTGCTCATCTACCTCAGTAGGATGATGTCAGATGGCAGGCGCGTAAGAGACTTGGATTGGATGTTGAAGCCGATTTAGAGAGAAGGAGCTGATGGAAAGAGTTAAAATGAGGTCGGAAGAGTAAAAGAAGACCGCAGGCGGAAGAAGATGAGGGAGCGATACATCTGAGCAGCCAGAGGAAGACAACATGGTTAGGAGATGGAAATGCGAGGGACATGGAAAAGAAGGCGGGTCATTAAAATCCTGCAAGTCTTGCTGCCGGCCGAGGCTGCCTGCTGCTTATCACTGCTTATTTACTTTCTGTCTCGCAGAAACCTCCAGCAACAAAAACATCTATCGCTCCTCCTATTGCCCTCCTCGCCCTCTCCTGCCATCAGCAGCCACAACTGTCTCCATGCATTTCGAGACTCTCGCCCTCTCTGACCGATATGCCCACAAACATCACAAATGCAGGAGACATTTAAACGCAAGCAGATGCAAACTCACAGACAAATCTTACAAAGCCCTTCTCCCCATTCTCCTTTGCTCCGAGTTTGTCTACAGGCAATGTCAGACAGTAAGGATTGTTTGTCTGTGACTAAGCATTATTCGCATACACGCATACACACGGCGCAGAAAAATATTTCTAATTATTTTCTTAGTTTTCATTTCTTTTTTGAATTATGTTTTTCTCTTTAATTGGTGAGCAAGCCCATTCATTTACTAAACATGCCCTACATATTGCACCTAATTGAGTTTTGATAGAGCATATGAACAAGGCCAAAGAATAAGTGGAATGTAATTGGAGAATTAGCATAGCCCTCTGTGGTGCAATTGCTCCTTGACTTCAGTAGTGCCTTCTAATGGGCTGAGGGAAATATGCAGTGGGTGGGCTCTTGCTAGTTGTTCCTTTCAAATAATCAAAATCCAAAAAGGTTGAGAAGAACACAATCTCACGCATTTCAGAAGGATTCCAGATTTGACCCTGATGATCTGAGGCATCAAAATCATTGCAAAAATCCCAATGTGGAGCAATTAAAGCGTATTCCGAAAATTAACATTTTGTGCAGGATTAAATAGAGTTAAATGCCCTTTTTCCACCTCGGGGATCACCACGGCTTGACTGTCTATTGATGCACTGATGATATATAAAAAGATTCATTGGGTTTGAAAATCCACACTAATGATCAAAATGGTTAAACTAGTAAAATATGAAAGAGTCTGCATTAAAGCAATTACATTGCTGTAGGTGGTGGTGGCGGCTTAAATTGAGCCACGGCACCCATTTTACATGAGAACAATTTTACATTACGCCACCAAACATCAAAGCTGCTCTATGTAACAATTTGCCCAAAACTATCTTTACAATAGCCTTTTTACTTGACCATTTATGACTCAAATATCTTATTATTAGCTGTTCACAATGAGTATTCCTGCAAGCCTCTGGCCAATAGTTTTCAGACTGAATTCGGGTTTGAATTTCCCACCTGAAAATTAAGTCAAGTAAATCAGGCAGTCCTGCTGTATGTACTGAACAGATGAGGGAAAAACAATGACGTTTTGACAAGGAATTGAATGCTGCATTAAGAGCGTCAAATCCTAGCCAGTAGATGTCAGTCTTTATCTCAAATCTATAAATACAAATTCAAACACTTGTTGTTTGTTAGTCTCGTTACACACTGATGAGTTTAATGCGATAATGGATTTTGCCGTTTCCTGCAGTACAATTTCAAATGGAAGATCTACGAGCCTAAAAGTTGATGAATAAAACTTGGGCAGTATAGTGCAGTGAAAAAGTGGCATAAGTAGATCACAGACTGCCAAGGCCGTACATTAATGGCACATAATATTAGATTCCTCTCTCCGAGGTTACTAGGAAGTGTGTAAAAATAAAGGAAAGGCAAAGGAAAGCCAAGGATGCAGAAGCAGTTTGTTAAAATTATTCTAACCCTGTTTGAAATCTTTCACAGGCAAGAATATTGTTATGGTCCAGTAGTTGAAAGTAATGCATACCACAAAACGGTTGACAACAGCCATCAAGTAAGAAAGATGTGATGACTTACTTCTGAGTATTTCATTATTAAATACACCGGTACATACTAAAATTTACTTTTTTATATCCATACCACACACATCTGTAAATATTCATTGACATCAGAGTCTAGTTGTTTTGTATCATATCATATATCATATCATATACATTATATCATACTGAAATTTTAGCCCAGGCTTCCCCAATCGAGGTCCCCCAGGCCGGAGTCCAGCAGGTTTTAGATGTTTCTGTACTCCAACACACCTGATTCCTATAATCAGCTAACCAGCAAGCTCTGCAGAAGGCTGATAACATTTTAGATTTTTCGAATCAGGTGTGTATATATATATATATATAACATATAACACCTGCAGGACTCCGGCCCTTGAGAATTAGGACTGGGTAAGCGGGATTTAGCATATACCTTTCTCAAATGTATTATTATTATTATTTATTTATTTAAACAAAGGTGTTTTTTTTTTTTTAATGTATTGTTTTCGATTATATGAGATTATAAAATGCTGCAACAATCTGTAAATACTGTTTTGGCTGCTGTATGTAAATTATACAGTGTATATAAAGTCTACACACCCCTATTCGTTATTCTTATTCAAATGCTAGGTTTTTGTGATATAAAATAAAATGAAGACAAGACTAGACAAGTGATTTAAAACTTTTTCCACAATTAATGTAACCTACAGTATGACCTGTATTGCATGTGAACAGGGGAGTGTAATTTTTTTAAAATCCTTCTTCTTTTAAATACTTCATACACTGCAGAGCAATTGAAATAATTACACGTCAGTATCATCCTTATTCAGGAGCTTCCCATTTGTGCAGCTTTAAGATATGTAAGCCTTACTATTTATGCACCTTCAGAATCTCTCCATATACCTGAGGGACAAGCAAGCTTGTACATATGTCACTTTGCGGTTATTATTTCCATATGCTTGCATTTAAAACGACTGGCTAATCCTCGGTCACACGCCAGCAGCGAGCCCAGGATTATCTGTGTTTGTTTTCTCACGAGGGGAGATTGGGTAAATATCCGCAGAGGAAGAAAATGATGGAGGGAAAGAAGAGCGCGAGCAATGTCTTCAGAAGAAGTTGAAAATGGGAGGTTTGTTGCATTTGAGAGTGAAATAAGAGTGATACATAAGACAAGAGCCCATCAGAGAGGAAGAGGGAAGACAGCAGAGGGAGAACAAAGTCAAAAGGGAGATTAAGAAGAAGCTTTGTTCTCTCAACTCTGGTTGTCAGAAATGTCCAAAGCGCTTGTCATCAGACAATCGGGATGTATGATTTTGATTTAGAATGTACAGTAGAAAAAAAACTACAAAAAAAGAGAAAGAAAGCCCAAGGACAGCAGCACACACGGACAAGAAGTAAAGCTGTCTGTGGTCAACACAAGAAGGCACATGTTCAAATGATCATTGACTCTTTAGTACATCATCCATTACAGTACAGACAGCAAGGCTGGAGAATCGCCGTACTTAACATCAAGCAAGACTTGTCCATCGACTGTATGTGAGCCAAACACACACACATGCGCACACGCACACTGTAAACTGAGCATGTTTGCCTCTGGGTCAGCTTCTTTGGGGAGGCGTGCATCATCTTTCATTAATCCAGCAAGTAGGTTAGCTAATTAATTTCTCCTAATTGTGAGAGGCCTTAAACATGAGAATTACACACTATGATCAAACTTGATGATTCCGAATGCTAATTGCGGGGGGGGGGGTTACATTAGTTTTAATTGTAGCATACCAGAGCAATGCCCGAACATACAAATATCAGAACCCTTTTTCGCCAAGACTACCTTCAGTCTTCATCTAGTCTGCATCTAAAATGCATTCTTCTGAAGAGTTTGTGTCTGGAGATTTACTTGGCTTTTGCCTTCTTGCCCCTGATGAACCTTTTTATAGTTTGGTGATTTGTTTTGGGTCATCATTAGCATTACACGAATCTCCAGATTAGTTTGTTTGCATCAGATTAATTGTAATGTTCAGTTTGCTTCTGCCGACTTGTTCTTAAAGGGGAAGTCAAACCATTTTTGGGGGCAATAATATGTTCTAAGCAGCCCCACAAGTCTAAATATGTTATTCTGTTTATTATTGTGTTAGTGGAATATAAATTAAGCAGCAAAATCCAGCTGTTTTTATCCATCTCGGGGGGCGGTCATTTTCCCATTTGCTGTCAACTTTGCTGACATCAAAGTTGCTCAGGGCCCAGGCAACGACCAATCACAGCTCACCTGTTTTCTGAAGCTAAACTGTGATTGGTCGTTACCTGAGCCTTTAGGCACTGTGGTGCCATCTTCAGTCAATAGCAAGTGGCAAAATGGCTGCCCCTGAGTTGTATTAAAAATGGCTGGATTTTGCTTCATAACTCATATTCCACAAATATAATATTAATAAGAATGTCATGTTTTGACTAGTGAGGTCACATTATTGTCAAGAAATGTTTAAGGCTGACTTACACTTTAATCAATGAAGAATATTGAGGAGAAGCCATAAAAGCTATACTATACATATACATGTTATACTTTATTCTTTATTAAGATCATTAGTTTTCACAAAGTGGTCGCTAGTCTTCCTGGGGTCCTCAAATAATTCAACAAAAACATACAGAGTTTAAAATTACTCTATGCAGTAAAAATAAAAACACTAAACAAAAACAGTATTAAACAGATAAAGTAAGTAGAAACAGACAAACAACAATACACAATTTGAAAGGTCACAAAAGAAAAGATAAACAATATAAAATAGAAATTGCAGATGCATACATTAGTACATGCAGTTACATTGATTCCCTAATTGTGAGGAAGAAACAAGTTAATCTGTAATGTGTATTTTAATAACTTAAGATGACTTGCTGCTGATGTTTCTTGCATTAAATGGGAGTCCATTTCAAGCCAAAGAAGCACAATAATAATCAGTTCTCATCAAGAAGTTTTTTTTTGTGGTTTGGGCACTATCAAGTTACCCATATTCACTTGACGGGTGTTATGCCCATGGCAAACTCCTGAAAATTCAATCTGTTCTTGGGGAAAAAATAGGGTGTTCCATTCTGTATTCCTTCATTCATCCATACTGAGTTTTATATATAAAATTGTATGTTTGAGTTCGACCAAATTTTGTATTTCTCATAGCTATAGCATTTCTTTCACTTTGGTAAAGGTTCATCCTTGTCTCATCAGTGCATACAACCTTCTCTCATACAATAGGTTTTGTCTGTAATTTTTGGATACATTTCAGCCTGGCCGTTTTATTCTTCTCGCTAATAAGCTCTTTGCATCTTTTGATGTACCCAGTGCACTTTTTTCATTAATTCTTTAGTAAATAGTAGATTGTGATACTTTCTCTTCTGGCCCTTTGGAGTTTGTTGCTGATGTTATTAACAACATACTTGATGTGCACTTTTAATTATGGCCTATGGTGTTTTTTGGTGTTTTTACCAGTCCACGATTTTGATGAACCTGGCACCTTTCCTACCCACTTCTTACTCACTGCAGTCGTATAGAATGAAGGGATTGATGTTTTATTTCTGCCAATTCTCTACTATCCCTTGCAGAATGTCTTTGTCCTTCATTGTAGCAGCAGCAAACCAGACTGTGATGGATGATCAGAGACCACTTTCAGTGGCTGCTGTACAGAAATGCCTCAACAGCTCCTGTGGGAGGTTCTGTTTACTTAGTTGCCGCAACGTACATACATCCTCACTTAAGCCTTTTTGAGGATGAAGTTCATGACGTTCATTGAGAGATTGCAGTCTACAAGAAATCATAGGTCTCAATAGTTGACACAAGACAGTTGGAATTCCCACTACCTTGAGCGTGTTCAGCTCCAGATTGTACTTTCTGCACCAGCCGCTCCAGCACCCTTTTATAAGCAATCTTGTTACTTTTGGGGATGACACAAACTGTTTCTTCGTGCAAGCTTCAGGAGCTTGACTGGTGGGTGCAGTTATTGTTTGTATAGAGAAAGGACACATCCTTGGGGCCCTGGTGCTTATGGTCTTACTGTCGAGACCTAACAAATTGTGGGTCAATTTTACCAAATGTCAGATGTAGTGTTGTTTTGATTTAATTTACGTTATGTTAATGTCCATCAAACCTGAATTTGGGACTTTCATCTTTGATGTAAAGTGGCTTGTTAAAGCTACTGAACACAGGAAATTGAATTTCAAATCGCTACTGCCACCTGCAGCCGAAAAATGAAACCGCATTTTCACTTCTTCACGTACACAATGTCGTCATGACGTCACATCCGAAGAAAGAGGGCGGGAAATTCGAACCCGAATCCTGTTTGAAAATTATTGGCCAGAGGCTTGCAGGAGTTCCCATTCTGAACAGCTTAAGTGTTAATCTACTAATTAAAAATTGTTTCAAACATAAATGGTCAAATAAAAAGGCTATTGTCAAGATATTTTTGGGCACATTTTTACAAAGTGCAGCTCTAAATTCCTGTCAGCATGTAAACGCAACGTGAAAACACGGGAAACCTGCTAAAGCTCAAAATTGAATGGACGCTGAGTGTAGCAGGGATCTCCTTTATATAAAATATGCTATTTCAACCTGGAAAATTACCAGCACCCAACTATTGAATAAAACCTATAACATAACCATAGGTTATCACACATTTAACAACAGGTTAATTTTCAGTCAGATGGCAGCCCAGTAGCTTGTAACAACATACTGGCAGCGGAAACTGTTATGGTGTCTGACCTTTCCACAGGAAATGCTTATGGTCCATTCCACATCGTGCTTTATTATCAGCACTTTCTCAACAGGAACGAGTAATTGCCTCCGCAGACAGGCCTTAAGCAGGAGGGCGCACTGACTAAGAGGTTGGAAAAGATAACTGAAGCAGAGAAGCAAGCAGACCGACTTGCTAACCAGGATAACAGAGCACTTTGTCCATTTATTTTTGAGGTTACTGCTTGCCAAGTTGACAACAAGATGAAGCTGATGCTACTCTTTCTAAATAAGCAGCTCCAAGGACATGAAAAGTGGCTGTTGCAACATTTATTTTGATTGGTGTATAGCCAAAATTGGTGTATAGCCAAAAGTGCTCATGCTAGAGAAGCTCTTGTAATGTACGTCCAAAACCATGTCAATGCTTTTTTCCAAGAAAGCCACCTGCCTCAAAGCAACCAAAGAAAATACGGTAAATTCTAACATTTCCTGTTTTAATATCTTATCAGGTATTTACTATGAAATAATCTAACATCTTGTTAATTGTTTTAAGACTCCAGTGAGAGATTATGGCTGAGGACCGGTCAGATTCTGATGGTATGCTGAGTGGAAAAATGTTGCAGTTTCACAATATATTTGTATTAAAATTACAACTTTAAAACGTATTATTTGGAAGTGTTTGTGACAATGACATTTTTTCATTGAACGTGCTTCCGTAGGTACCTATGTACACATAAAAAGAAAATAAACAATCTAATTTTTCTGAAGAAAATCCCAATGTTGTACAGCAGTAAAAGTACTTACTTCTCATAAAATAACTATTGCTACTTCTCTCATCTTCTCTATTTTCTGAACACCAAAACAAACAGATTTTAGCCATGCAAGTTAACCATGTTATACCTTGAAACCGCTAACCAGCCCTCGCCTAATCATGACAATACTTTTACATGCAAAGTGAATCCACCTAATCATCTATGCATCCATGCTCCTGGTAGTGGGAAACCTCTAATCAAACCCAGGTGACGGTAGGTAAAAACGAGACTTCACACTATGTCCCCAGTCATTCACCGCGCATCTAGTTACAGACAACTATTCACACTCACATGCGCACCTAAATTCACGTGTGCAAATGATTCCAACTCTTGCAGCACAAAAGTCAGCTGTGTGTCCCACTACACTACCACTGTAAAAATTATACATTTATCTATCCATGTTCTGTAACACTTGTCTAACATTATTTTCATAGCTGACAAGTGAGAGGCAGGTTACAACGTGGACTGGTCTCCAGTCAGTTACAAGAGCAGATTTCTATTGTCCTGATGTGAGGGAGACGTGCTAACTACTCAGGGCCAGTATTATTAGTGGGAATCCTTCCTCTCAACAGCCACTCAAAAGAATTACAAAACGGGCCATGGAATTAGTGCATAATAGAAAGGAGAAGATTTGTGTTTGTTTTTGGATGAATAAATTAATATTGTGTGGGTTCTAAATAACAATAATTTGTTTTCCATTAGCTACTATTTAAAACAAACAAAGCCCCAAAACACATTTCTCCACATTGAAGAGGCTGGATTATGGATGTCATGCTTTTTTTCTTTTTTTGAGTGAACATTTTAATAGGTGTTAAGTAATGCTGGGCGTGTAATGTAATAAAAAAAAATTACCACATAATTGTACTTTCTGAATTACGGTATTATTTATCTATTTATGACAACTTTGCAACGTTAAATTTCCTGAATTAAATGTATACCTTTACTCAGATAGATTTCCCCTTGCCGTCTTTGTTACTTGTTCCTACAAAATAAAGAAGAAAATGGTCGTTAATGCGCACTTGCCCTGCATGGCTCTCGTTGTCACGATGGTTATATCTGATCATGTCAACTGGAGGTACCTTGAAACATTCATCAGTATCAGTGTAAAAATACTATCATTTCACCATCAGTTAACAAACAGGAATGAGTTAAGCCTCTCCAGCATTTCATTTGATATTTTATAATATGATTATAACTTATTTTCTCAGCTCCCTCTATGTATCGACAAGTTCAAGATGGCGTCTGCACATCCTCAGCTGAGCCTTGGTCTAGTGTTCATGAATGTCTATGAGAACGCACGGTACTTTCGGGGCTCCAGCTTGCACTTTGAGTCACTTTTTTGGCCGACAGAAAGATTAAATATGTAGCACACGTTCATTAAATATATTGGACAAAATGTTGAATGTAAAGCAGTATATGTGTGATAAAACACGTATGTTGTGATTTAAACTGGAGGCACTGAAAATGTATGCCTCTTTTCCCTTCTTGCCCTTGTATTTGGACAGGGAACATGATAATTCATCTATTTTAATGATTACAGCATTGACAGTATTGTTTTTTTTTTTTTCATTGTTTTTACTCCTCACATGCAGGGGAGGGGACAGGGATGCCCTGCCTCCCCTGACCACACGTCCCGTGTAAGAACTATTGTATAAGTTCTCAATATAAGAAATATTTGCCTCCTTTGTCAATAAATCACATCTATTTGATAGGGTCACCTTCTTTCACATTTAACTCATTCACTCCCAGCCATTTTCACTCAAACAACCCCCTTCACTCCCGGCTGTTTTAGTGGATTTTGACAGATTTTGCCAGGCCCCCACAATATTGTGTTCTATTGCTATAAAAACATGGATCCTACCAAGGAAAGATTAAAAAATATATATATTTCTATCTGTTTCCATTTTGCAGCAATTAGCATTAGAATATAGCTCAGTTTCATCATTATTCACAAACCTATTAGAAAACACTGAGGAAAAGAGCTTGTTGCTACATGGCCCTGGTTGATCTCTTATACTTTGCTGCCACCTGATGGGCGTTTTTTGGAATAACTACCATTGCTTTAAGCGACCTCTTCATGTCAGAGGCTGCATCAAAGCCTTCTGTATGCTTTAGCATAAAAAAAACATAAAAAAATAAAATACGTTTTTAGGACCATGGCAATATTTAAAATATTTTTTTTATACGTTTTTAGGAGCAAATGAGTTGACATGCAGTGGGTGTGTCAAAAGTCTGGATGGGAGGAACCTCATTAATGAAAAGCGTGAAGGTCCAGGGGCTTGAAAAAGGACTAATCGGGCCCTCTGTATCATTTTTAACAATTACATTTACCAGCCTGGTACAGTGCATTACCCTCTCATGTGATTTTATAACAACCTAACATGGATTCCACTCTATATAGTTTTGTATATTATTTTTTCATACACATTTTAATCACTCATCATGGGGAAATTTAACTCACACTCTGCTGTACATTTATGTTTCATACCACCAAAAAAAATAAAAAAATACCTGAAGAATTATCAACTCCAGCCATTTAGAATTGATGGCCAAGGTGAGAGAAAATGTGTTTGGAGGCAGATGAATAAAAATGTGAGAATGTGAACCAGTGGAACGTGTCAGTGCATGAAAATATTAATGGACGCAAGCCAAATAATTTATGTGGGGGGGGGGGAGAAAAACATGGTACAGTTGAGCTTGTGGGTGATATAAGTGTTTAATGTTAGGACGAATGAGGGCGAAGCTTTAGAGTGTGTGATGAGGTTTGTTAGCGTCACTTGCCCCCTTGTCACCGACGTATTAGGAAAAAGAGATGGGTGGGCATCAGTGGGTGGCTGATGGAGTGCATGTCAGGAAGGAATGGGGGATTGGCATGATGAAAAAAGGAGGGTGATAGTGATGAGTGTATACTCGCAGTGTAAGTGACACCTCTCCTCCTCAGACTGATTTTCTTGTTGTTCCTGTAATAGCAACCAGATTTTTTCTTGGTCTTTGCCTCTCTCACCAGACATTTGCTTTATTTTTTTCCCCCCATCATGTTTTTTTTGTTTGTTTGTTCCTGTGGGGTATCCCAGCAATTACTTTGCTTTCTCTCTTCCAATGCAACCTTTCTATTTTCTTGCTCAAACTGCTGACTTCCTGTGAAGCAGTTTGCAGAGGTTTGCAGCTCACAGAGAAGGGGATGTGGTGGAATAGAAAATGAGGGATCAGAAATAAAGAGAAGAGGAAGTAGGATATCAATATTCCCACTGAAGCCCGACAATGATTTCTTTTTTTCTACTACAATCTGACAGCAAATATTCTGCAAAGCAAGAGATCCTGTTTATCCGCTTACCCACTATGCTTTTGCTGTGCCACTTGTAAAGAAATGATACATGCTTACAAACATGCTTTTCAGAACAGGCATAGTGACAGAAGATCTAAGGCCATGTACACTGAAAGGGACCACTCGGAGCAGCTCATAAACACACCCACCCTCATTAATGTTTTCCACACACACACAAAATGTGCGTCTATTTGTCCACTCTCTCTATAACAAGCTGCTCTGCAAAGATGATCAAAGCTTCAAAATTGTTGCTTTACACATGAGGCCCACAACCTCAAGCAAATAGGTCTTCAAAAATGTTTGTAACAAGCAACCATTACGTGAGCAGGTTCCAAACCAAAACACAATCTCCGCCGTCTCTTTTGCTACGATAGGCGCAAGAAAGCAGGCTTTCAACGAACCCATTGTCAGTTTCAAAGTAGATGATGCAAGAAATTGCCATGGTGATGTATATATTTAAAAAGAATTAATCATACTGGGGCAGCATGATGAAGTTGTGGTTAACAAGTCTGCCTCGCTCTCACGAGTTCCTCGGTTTGAAACTGCTCTTCCGGTGTGTGGGCTTCTGCCCGCATTCCAACAACACACCTTTGGTTAATTGGAGACTCGAAATTGTCCATTGGTGTGAATGCTTGTTTGTCTTTATGTGTTCAATGATTGGCAGTCGGCCAGTCCATGGCATACCCTGCTACTCATCATCCAAAGGGATGGGCTCGAGCTCACTTGTGACACAAATAAGGACAAGCACTATACAAAACATATGGATGGATAATCTTAGGTAAATAGTTTTAAGTACACCTCTGCAGAAGAGCTATTACTCTTAACATAGTCTATGACAATGAGAGCGTCCCTGCCACCTACTGTAGTGGATGTGAAATTACACTTTATTTTAGTACGAAAAAGAAAAGTTCCTTCTGTTTATCCCATCTCACACCCAAGGCGCCCAACCCCCCAATTATACAGTAGTTATTTGTTCATTTGTGATCACTATGGGACATGTTACCATTTAAAACTGAGCATATGTGTAAGACTTTATGCTCAGTAATACATAAGTAATAGGATGTAAGACTAAGATGTTTTGATTGACACAACTGAGTTGTATCAATGTAATAATGTGTTCATTCTTCAGGGCACCAGACTGTAACCAATTTGCTCGTAAATGTGGCCAACTTTTCAGTGTGTGCTGGTAAAAAATTTCATCCGGTTGCACTGGCTTGAATGTGTGCTTCCTCTGCTGTCTCACTGTTTAAAACGTGGTTGAAAGTCACTCTTTTTCACTATTTTAACCAAATTCCTCCTCAAATCTTCTCACACTCCATTCCATAGCCCCATTGTATTATTTGGACCACTGAGAACCGTCAATGGTTATAATTAGAGGTGTCAAAATTACACTCAAAAAACAGATTGGTAAAATCTGACCAATCTAGCTTGTAGTTATGTGTCCGACAGATCCTTTGGTTAAAACAACCACTCTTGGTTAATCTGTGTTAGAGGCTGACATTTTTTCAGGAATCCCGTGAGTACCACTGATTGTCACACCCACCTAAGTAGGGTGAAATTTGCTCTCCACATTTGACCCATCCCCTGAGGGAGCGGTGAGCAGCAGCAAGGGCCGCGTTTGGGAATCGTTTGGTGATCTAACCACCCAATTCCAACCCAACCCTAGTGATCTATCTAGACAAACATTTCCATTTTTAAACACTATATTTTTGATATATCATATATTGTAATCACTTAGAATAATTAATAAATACATATAGAATACAATAAATTGATACAATAAATATATTTCCAATTGATCTATCTAGACTTACTTTCTATTGTAACCAATTGCATTGTTTGTTTGGCTAACCAATAAAATTGGAATGCACTCGGAATGGTCAATGTCTGACCAATCTATTGGTTAATCAAGCCAATATGATCTTAACCTACCAGATTGTTGTTGTTTTTTAACCAATCCGTTTTTTGAGTGTAGTTTGTTCATTTTGAGTTGATTTAAAATTCCTTCAACACAACAAAATTCTTTAACACACGATTAATAACCATTTATTACTTGGAAAGCCTGTACCGAGGGAATTCCAGTCGCAACGCAGCAGACACGTCCACGTCAAAATTTAGCAGTAATAAATGTAATAACAATGCATATATTTGTGGGGACTGGGGTCAAGTGCAGAATTTCACAAGTTATTTCATGTTAAAGATTAGATAGCTTTTAATATGAAAAGAAAAATGCACTGAGCTGTCACCGTCTTAAATATACAATTATCCCATCTAGTGGCAGAAAAAAATGACCAACATTAATCTATATCACACATATATTTTTACAGTACAGTAGATCTTTTTAATTTTTAATTTTATGATTTATTATGAAATTACTATATCAATAACTAAAATATGAAGCCTTGTGTCTATTTAATTTTTTTTTCCACTTTTATGTTAACAAGAGTATGAAAACTTATTGCACATTTAGAACATTTGTTGTATAAAGTTATGTTCTGTTCTTATAGGATTTGTGATTAATCATGAGTTAATTATTAAAGTCATGCAATTAATTAGGATTGAAAATTTTAATTGCCTGACACACCAAGTTATAACTGATAAATGTACTTCTGCTAGTCAACCAGTCATAAAAAATAAAAATAAAAAGAAAGATCAGTGTGTGTTTATGATATTTAACGGAGTAACGGTGATATTTTATTCTGAAGGTCCTTGCCTCTTGTTATTATTGCACAATAATTCTTATTTTCCATCTTTCTGCTTTTGATATGCAAACAGACCCTTGCAGTATTTGGAGGCTGAAAATAGCATGTAAAGAGAAGAAAACTAATTTGCATATCACTGCTCTAACAAACGCTACCATTACAGAATCCATACAGTAATGTATCAAAACCTTAAGTGGTTCTACTCTGTGTTGCCTAACATGTAATGCAACTCCCGTATTACACTCGTTCTCTCTCCAGGCCGTGGACTATGAAAGCCGCAGTTCCTACTCTTTCTCCGTGGAGGTTCTCAACCCCACCGTGGACCCTCGCTTCCTGCGTCGAGGATCTATTAAAGACCGAGCTTCAATCCGAGTAGCAGTGTTGGATGCAGACGAACCTCCAAGGTTCTCCAGGACACGATACCACATGGACGTTTCAGAAAACTGCCCTCCAGCCTGCACTGTGGGCCGAGTCAGTGCTGTAGACCCGGATACTGGTCTGACTAATAACATCAGGTATGTTGAAATTTTCTACCCTTCTAATGACCCTTTAACTGAAAAAAAACCCCAACTTGATTTAATTTCCAATTTTGTTGGTGGGTAGTATTTTAGTAGTATGGTTTTCCCTCACTTTTCGCGGGTGATACGTTCCATAACCACATGCTATACATGAATTTCTGCATAGTAGAGGTCGTTTCAAAAAGTTTTTTCACCCCTTCAATAACCGTTAAGACTGTCTGTCACCTTAATGAACTCTTCATGCAGAGTTGCATAAAACTAGCGGCCTTGTTAACTGCCTTCAATTCACTTGTTTGTCTACTTTTCCTGCAGTGCACGGAGGGGTGGGGGTTTGGGGGTGGGGGATGCGACACGCATTGATCTTACTAAATGTGGTCTGTTCTAAAAAAAAAAAATAGCTCACAAGTGATGGGACACAGAATTGCTAAAATTTAAAAGAAGAAAAATGTTTTAAAAAAAAATTAACTTATCATGGTACACATTTCTGAATTTTCCAAATATTCGATATTTTGTTTAAAAATGTAATAGATTGTGTTGAACGAAAGAAAGACCTGTTTTTTATCTACCACTGTTTAAAGTAAGAAGTAAAAAGTGTCGACTGTCGAGCGTATGGCGATCAACCTTTTTACCGGCCCCCCCCAAAAAGGGGAAATTACCTGTATTTATTTATTTACAATGATTTAGTTTGACAGAAGTCAATGTTTAAATATGACTTTGTTCATACTTTTTCTTGTTATTATCTTTATTTGACAAGTCCTATCGTTCCATCAAACTCCTAATTTAAATATTATTTTATCACAATAGCAGCACTTCTGTTGGTTTGTTTTTAATCTCAGCGAAAAATAAGATCAGTATTTATTCACAGACACGTTTGTAAATCAGGGATATTCATTCATTCAGCTCCTTGAATCAAAGCTTAGCAACAATTACTGCTAAACAAATGATTTAAGCTAACCAAAAGCCCACTCAGTGTTCCCCAGAGCCAGAAAGCAACCACGGAAGCTTGCACAGATCCTAAGCTTCTTTGTTGCAGGTTTGGTTTTGAGGCGGCAATTTGTCTGCAACGAAACTGAATTGTGTCCCAATTAGCATAGGCAAAAGTGCTAATAGTGAATGTGCGGGGAGGAAAGATGGTTGATGTATCAAAAGAGATATTCAAATTGCACTTCAAAAGAGTCCCTATCAGATTTGATAATCTCCCTATATTAATACTTTGGCCATCTGAATGCAGACTTTCTCTTATCGCTGCCTCGCACGCTGCTGCCCTGTTTTCTTCTTCCACTTGTGTTCTTTTTTTCTCTTCCCTTCAGCGTCACTACTTTATTGTACTTTACCTCTCCATGCCCCCTTTTACTTGTACCTTACTTTACCTCTCCTCTCCCTTGCTATTTTTCTCTCTCTTTTCTCCAGGTTCTCCATTGATCCTCAGTCAGACCCCGAGGCTCTATTTCGCATCACCCCAGACACCGGCCTCATCACTACTGCCATGGAACTAGACCGGGAACGTGAGCACTGGCACAACATTACTGTCATTGGCACACAGAGAGGTTAGAAATTATTCAGTGATGCTTTTTTAAAAATCTTGCATATAATGTGATGAAACCATCATTTTACCACCGTTGACCCCTTTTCCCAACCGTCAGTTTGTTTAGGTTAGCCGAGTGTAAACTCTTAATTACAGTATATGGTCACCAAAAGGCACAGTATCCCTAGTGTAATGCAGTTAATCAAGCCACTTAGAATTTCCAAACTAACTAGAAGACTTTATGGTGGCATAAATGCTTTGTTCCTACATTCCAAAGGATCAATATACATTAGGGCATACTGTACGTTTGGAGTTATTTAATGCCGTGCTGGGATTCAAACTGAAAAGGGAAAATGAGCAATGACAGAAAGAACATAAGAAACTTCTTTAAACCTCAGCGGAGTTTTAGTGTTCCCTCTGAAGTGCACAGCCATACGTTGTTTGAAAAAAAAAAAAATCCCCAGGAATCAGGTTATTATTTCAAACCTCTGATGGCTCGGCAACTAAGTAATCTGGAGGGGCAATTGGTTAGTTTATGGCACAGTGTAATACCAGTAGAAGTAACTCCACATTTAAGAGTCTCAATAAAGGTTAATGAAAGCAGCTAAAACACAAACCCAACCTATAACACTACTTAAAACACCCACACACGTAAACCCGCAATTCTAAACTATAAATGACAGCCAAACGTGATTTGTGCCTGCATTCCACATGGAATCCGATTAATCCAGAGATGTGCCCAGTCAATGCATTGCCAGCCTTATTACCCCACAAAGCATTACAATAAATGAAATTAAAGAGGGAAAGAAAGAAAGAAAAAAGCTATCACTGTGTACCTTTGATTTTGACAAAACCTGTTTATTTTTGGACAATCAGCCAGAATTGTCACAAATCTCAGTGCATTTGAGTTCATTTGCACTAGTGGTTTTTAACCTTAGACTTTAAAATGGTCTAATTGAATATTTAAATGCATAATTAATTTGAGCTAAGATAATTCATGTCTAAACAATCTGAAACATGAAATAAGCCATTTCCAAATTTTCCCACCCACAAAAATGTTATCTTGTGCACTTCGCGTTGGGAACTATCTACACTATGCACTGTATAACGTAAAGGACAGGTCACCTGTTGTTTTTAAGATGAGCTGTGATTGGTTGTTACCTGAGACCTGAGCAACTGTGATGTCATTTGTACTCGATAGCAAGTGACAAAATGGCCGCCTTCTGATATTGATTTAAAAAACTGTTGGATTTTGCTACTTAACTCATATTCCATTAACACAATATTAACCAGAATACCGTATTTGAACTAGTGTGGCTGTATATTATTATTTAAAAAAAAATGTGTTGACTTCCTCTTAAGATCATCACTATGACAAGCCATTACCACTTAAAGTGCAATCAATTATAATGTTTTGTTGTTGTTTTTTCTTTTGGTTGTAGGGTCATTATAGACATGAGGAAAACATTTCCAGACAGTCTGTTGGTCTAGCATATTTTATCTCTTTAGTTTTCACAATCCTCATGTTTCTTCCTTTTTTTCTTCCTTTTCCAATTGGCTATGGTGACATGTGGAATTGTTTGCAATAGAAAATCCTTCATCTGACTGTGAACAAGTTGGCACCAAAGCAATTCTCAGTTGATTGTTCAAATGAGTTTTAGTTTGAGACCACTGTATTTCTCTGTGGACAACATACACTCGCTAGACACTTCTTTGTGTGCAATACAAATATACTTTTGTTTCTGAATTTGGAATAGCATCATCAGATACTTAAAGATACAGACAAAATGAAGTTGATTAAATAATAGATGTGCACTACTTGGCTAATATTTGCATGGTGCAGTTAGACCACAAGGACATCACAAGAAATGCCAACAGAATGGACACAAACAACAACTATCAAAATGAAGCATCAACTCTGAAAATGCAGAACTTTTGATAGAGCTCTTATCCTGGCTTAGCTTGTGCGGGTGTATGCAGTGTTGTACTCGTTACAAAATAAAAAGTAACTAGTTACAGTTACTAGTTACTTCATTTTAAAAGTAACTAATTTACTTTGATTGATGATTACTTAAACAAAAAAGTAATGCGTTACTATTAAAAGTAACTCCATATTGTAGCTGTAACTGAGTTACTGTGTTTAAAAAAGTAATGCATTAAATGTAACTAGGTTACAGTAATGGGTTACTAGTAGCTAATTAATGCCCAACACTGGGTGTATGTAATATTGTGACTTGACCATTTGATGTCAATCACCAAATCTTCTCTGGGTAAAATTCATCTTTGCTCTAAATGTAGCCAGGTCTTGTTGTGGGAGCAGTGTTGTGTTGACAGAGGAGCACAGCAAGTGTCTGTCTTCAATAATGAGCCCCATCTAATAAACAAACTGTTGGAGGCAGTGTTGACATTGTGCACAGCAGGTCTCATGATGGCCACAGCCACACACTTCACCCCGTTGGCATTACAGTAAAAGAAAAGCTGTTTTCAGGGATGGCAAACTGTGATGCTGTGTGTGTACATACACAATGTGTCCACTCCGTTTGTGTGGCTGTGTGCCGGTTAGCCGGAATTGTGTCCAGATCCGTCACAATTGCAGCCCAAAATGCGTCAGTGAATGTGGAGCTGAGAATGGGACCCCACACGTTTTAAGCATGGCTGTGAGAGCGCGCTCAAGTGTGTCAATCCACTTGAATGAGCTATGGAAGACCCTCTGTTAATCCATTTGAACTACACTCTTGTGTAACTCCATGCAGATTGACTGTTTGCCCCATTCTCGCTCTCCCACACACACGCATGCACGCACTTCAGGCTGTTGTGCCTCAGTATGGAACAATTTTATGTGTGTCTTGTGCAGTGGAAACGTCAGATATTTTCCAGCTGAGGACCTGAGAGCTGCAGCACCAGCCAAATCAGACTTTATATTCAGCAAACCCACTAATGGGATCTGAGTGCTAAAGTTTGGATTAACACCAAAATGGTTGAGTTTACCCACAAGTACAATTGAGCCGATTTAATGGAGTGCACATTGCACCTTTGTGTGCATTCACAGGGATGTTTATTGCTTCTGGGAATTGTGCTCGTAGAATTTTATATTTTGAACTGTTTGTGTGGACTTTGTGCTGTAGACAGTCTGTCTCTTAATTGCTTTTTCAGACAACCCCAGCCAGGTGTCCCGGGTTCTGGTTGCAATCGAGACATTAGACCTGAATGACAATGCTCCGGAGCTGGACAGACAATACACAACGGCCATGTGTGACTCATCAAGCATTGGAAAGGTATTTAGGCTCTATATAGTATAATAAATGTGTGTCAAATTGAATGTATATGCACTGACATTTAAAAAAAAGAAAAAATAGTTCCACCATGACATTTTACATCAGAAACACAAAGTATTTTTATTATTATCACATTATTTTACCGAATCACATTCTTTGCAATATTCTAATTCTATTCTGGTAACTACTAGCACAATCCAGAGCATTTAATTTACCTATTAATTTACTAAAGAGTATGCATTTATTAAGAAAGGCTATGAATACTTTTGGACATTTTGTCCATCTTAACTAGGGTATGAATAATTTGAGCTGTATGTTGCAACGTCTCTGAAATATGTGTATTTTCTCCCTACAGTAAAATGTAAAATTGCCTGATTTGACTTTCTAAAGCTGACTTAGCATCATTAAAAAGACTGCTGAAATATTGATTCCCAGTAGAAATGTGGATGTCATCTTACAATTACAGAGGGGTGCAAAAGTAGATTTTTTTCTGTATGATGCACAATAAATATTGAGTGTTCCCTTTCTTATAAGCAGAGGTACGGGCGTCAATGAATGTTGCGCGCCTGTCATCCGCAATCGTCAACAGTCCGGACACCCTTTCATCATCATCAATGCGTCAATATTTCAAGCCAAAACAAACTGTTTAAACGTTATTTAAACCGGGATTCCATCATTGCTTAATTAAAGCCGTTGTTTTAGGACCAACAGTAAATTTTAGGGGTACAGTCCGTCAATGGTCAGTCCGCACCATTATTTTAACCACGCTTCCGTCATGCTAAAATATATTTTGTCACCACCATTTTCCGCTTGACACTGATTGTTATATTACTATCTTTTCTTCACTAGCGCACGGTCATCGGACTCAGTATTAGAACCCCATAGCTGTTCAATAACCCGCCTGACGAAGGAACCCTTAGCTTTGTCTAAAAATGTGCCTGATGTTAAATACATGGACTGAGCACTTAACTAAGGCTTGCATAAATGTAGCAATAATGAGGAATTTATAACAGGAGGAAAACATTATTGTCATTGTCTACAACATGACCAGCTATCAGTATATCAGTATTGCACAAAGGCAGAAGAGTGAAGGCTTATATATATATATATATATATATATATATATATATATATATATATATATATATATATATATATATATATATATGCGCTAAGCTTGGGCTTCAGGAGCTTTGTTGAAACTACGGCAGAAAATAAATAAATAAATAAAAAGCCTGTTCCTGGTTTACTGTAGACTGAGCACAAGCCTAGCAAATAAAAGCAAAGCAAGGGACCTTAGGCAGCTGAAGGTTTAAAAGCGATGTGGAATGAGCAACATTTCTCCTTGATCTGAAGGTTGCGAACTGATTGTAAACTCCCAAAAATACAATTTCAAACATTTTCTAACATTTAGGGCTAATGCAAGTCCAGCATGAGGCGCAGTGCAAGTCTCCACAGGAGTGGGCTAGACTAAGTTTTAATATCTTCGCAGACCTGTGCAAGCTGGTGCAGTGTGGCACATTCACACAATTGTGACTTTAAAGCGGAAGTCAACTTTTTTTTTTTTTGACAATTATGTGTTCTATGCATCCCCATTAGTCTAAATACGGTATTCTGGTTAATACTGGGTTGGTGGAATGTCAATTAAGCAGCAAAATCTAGCAGTTTTTATCAATATCAGAAGGCGGCCATTTTGCCACTTTTTGTCGAGTGAAAATGACAATAGTTGCTCAGGTCTCAGGTAACAACCAATCACAGCTCAGCTGTTTTCTGAAGCTGAGCTGTGATTGGTCACTGCCTGAGCCCTGAGCAACTGTGATGTCATCTTTAGTCGACAGCAAGTGGAAAAATGTCCGCCACCTGAGAGGGATAAAAACGGCTGGATTTTGCTGCACAACTCATATTCCACAAATGCAATACTAATCAGAATGTTATGTTTAGACTAGTGAAGTCACATATAACATATTATTGTCAAGAAATGTTGACAGTATAATGTGACGGTATTAGATTGCGCCCAATCACCATAGAGACAGGTCAGTCTTCCATTCCCTGTTAATAAATCTATTATTATTATTATTAAATGAATTGCAGTTGAACTTGTTCTCGTTTTCTCTCTTTTCTGATGCTATATTATGTGTTTGTCCGATTGATTCAAGCATGACCAAAACTATTGATAGCATGTTTGTGCTCTTTAATTTCCCACTGGACACTTTTTTCAAGCTTCCATTGACATGGGCTATTATTTGGCATCTTGACCCATCTGTCGTTTTTAAAACGGGTTTCATTGTTCTTCTCATGCTTTTGGTTTTGTTCCTGAATTCTATGGCAATATTGTGGATTCAGTTGATTTGATTGGTTTGTTATTCATTTGTTTTGTTTTTGAATTTGCCTGGAATGCTTGTGTTTGTTGTTCATGCAGTTATGAGACTTAGCTGTAGTGAGACTGCATGAAAAGAAAGCATATGATATCCTCAAATGGGTTGGGGCGTGTACACATGTCTCTATGTGACGAGTCATTAGTTACAACACAATCCAATATTCTCACACAGCAACTGATACCATAATGCGGCCATGCTTACTCACAAGGCCTCGGGTAGATTATCGAACTCAGAAGGCATGCAAACCTCTTCAGCTGTGCATTCCCCAAACGTGCGCTCAAATAATCTCTAAAAGGATGTCTTGCATAGTAATGACTGCCGTTATTCATTAAAAAGAAATTACCCATCAGCTTAGGCTGATGTAAAACATCCTCTTAGATTCATTTTGTTACCGCTGCCACTATAGACTTGTGTAAATGCTCTTACCAAATTGAAAGCCATATAGCAGCGTATTTGTGCAAGGCGATTCATGTCGGCCCGTTATTTATTTGATGTGTATTACACTTGCTTTGCATGCAGTGCTATACTAATTGTTTGGCTTGTTTTGATTTCTGCTGATGCCAGCTAATGGCTTATTGCTTGCTAAAAGCAATGTGTGTGTGTTTCTCTCATTACTCTTTTTTTCTTTCTTTCTTTCTCATCTTGCTGCTTTTGCAACCCCCTCCATCCACACATGCTCTCACATCACACACACACATTATACTCTCTCCTCTATCTCTGGGTTTCAGGTGGTGCAGGTGTTGCGGGCGATTGATAGAGATGAAGGCGGGAATGACAGCACAGTGTATTTCAGCATCCCTCCGGAGTCCAGTGTTGCCCTCAACTTCAGTGTCAGGGACAGTGGTGGTAAGCACTCAATCATTCACCCTCACTCGTTTTTTTTTTTTTTTTTCTTAATTCCTCTATTGTTTCCTCTGCTGAGGAATAAAATGTTTTCTACTTTTTGAGTCTCTTAACTTATTTGCTCCCAAAAACATATAAAAAAGTTCTATTTTAAATATTACCGTGGTCCCAAAAACATATTTACACGTTTTTTTGTTTGTTTTTTGCTAGAGCATGACCTGAAGAGGTCGCTTAAAGCAATGGTAATTATTACAAAAAAGTGGGCAGCACGTGGAAGCAGAGTATAAGAGATCAACCAGGGCCATGTTGCAACAAGCTCTTTTGCCCAGTGTTTTCAACAGGTTTGTGAATAATGATGAAAGCTATAGCTTAGCTATATTCTAATGTTAATTGCTGCAAAACAGACTCAGCTACTTTTTTTCCTGATGAAAGAAAAAACTCAAATCTTTCTTTTGGTAGGTTCCATGTTTTATAGCAATAGAACACAATATTCTGTGGGCCTTGCAAAATCAGTCGAAATCCAGTAAAACAGCCGGGAGCGAAGGAGGTTGCTTCAGTGAAAATGGCTGGGAGTGAATGAAGTTAATCACACATTTTTTCTTTCTCCCTTACATCGTCTTACTTTATTGTGTCCTCTTTTTCACACCTACAGTACATTTTGTCTCTAGTTTGATTCTTTTCTCCTAGCCCCCACATCTGTCTACTCTTCCTACTCCTGTCCTCAGTATCCATCTTTCACTTCTGGTGGCCCACTTGATTTACTTATCGTTCCCTTATGCCAGCAAATACTGACAAATATAATGTAAAACCAAGTAAAGCTCATGAAAGGGCCGTTGCGAGTAGAAAATCCAAGCAGAGACCACCCTGTGACATACATTAGTTTCTTTCATATGAATAACATTATGTTTATCCCATTCACTCATATGTCCATTGAATTCGCTATACCACTTGAGCTGTTGCATCATGGAGAGCTGGAACCTATACCAGCAGATGATGACATGAAGAAAGAAAACCATTCACACTCATATTGTCACTGTCTGAGAGTGAGGCACTAGCACAGACAGAAAAAAAGTCATTGCCTCTTTGATGTAAGATTCAGCAGTAGAAAAGAGAAAATGTCAAGAAATCAACAAAATTTGATGTGTGTTCCGAAATGTTTTTCTTCCCTTCCCCTTTATGACATCAAGGCTATTTGCTTTTATTCAAGTCGGCACTTCATATTTGACGACTTGGGGTTGTTTTGATAATAGTTATGCTTAGCAGTTAGCATTTTTCATGGAAATTCTCAAAATGGATCAGGCTGCATAGGTACATTGGCACAGCTAGCTTTTGTGCAGTTTTTTTGTGAGTGGAAAAACATCTCAAATCATAGTGCTGATGTTTTCAGATGAGATGGTGCAAGCACTCAACTCAATAATGATCATCAAAGTCCACGATGAAGAGCCATAATTTTGTTGTAATTATTTTGGCAGAGCACCTCAGGATTGAACTCTGTTGAACCAACAGATAGAAAATATTTTATTCAAGGGGAAGTCAATGCATGTATATTTACTCATTTACATTTGCACTGTTTTGGTCAGTGACTTGATTACAAAAGTGAAGCTACATTTAATTCTTGCCAGCAATTTCCAAACTGCAAACTCCCCAATTAAGCGGCAAAACCACCCATTTTTAGCCATCTTAGCGGTGGCCATTTTTCCACATTGCTGTCGACTGAAAATGACATCACAGTTGCTTGGGCTTAGGTAACAACCAATCACACCTTCAGCTTCAGAAAACACATTAGCCATGATTGGTTGTTACCTGAGCCCTGAGTAACTGTGATGTCATTTTCACTCGACTGCACGTGGCTAAAAACGGGTGGATTTTGCAGCTTAATTTATATTCCATTCATCAGAATACAGTGTTTAGACTAGTAGCACTGTATAGAACATAATATTCGAAAAAGAATATGGGTTGACTTCACCTTTAAATACAAAAGAAAATACTGTATCTGTATTGAATTATGAATCTGCAATGTGCCTGTGCAATTTGAAACCTAAGAGTTGTTGTTATTGAGCAGTAACAACACAACTAATGGAAAGGACAACAGGAGGTTGCTATGGTTTTGTAATATTTTATCATACATCATAGCAATTTCCCAGATACTGAACAAAACAGCCCCTATAAGGACTGTGAGTAGTATGGACAAGATAAAGGATAACCACAATGACATATTACACTTAGTCACATTGCTCTGTTACCGATGTTTTCCAACTTTGATTTATTATTATTTATTTTATTTTATTTATTTATTTCAGAAAAAGACTAAGACGGTATATTGAAAATGCTAAAAGGTTCCTGCTGGGTAAAGAAATAGATCAAACTGTATATGTTGATCTTTGGATATGATAGTGCTGCTACTAAACAATGTAGAAAAGTGAGAAAAATAAGCAGAATACTGTAAGCTATTTTCTCGCTTGACACATCAACATGAGTTTCTGTGTGGAACCCGCAGGACTCTTTGCTATATAGATTAGGTTGGAATGTCGACACAAGAGATACTTTGTTGAGATTTCTGTGCTGTTGCAGCTATCACCAAGAAAATTTGAAATAAAATGTGATGTGATTGTAACAATATTTGAAAGATTGTCACCTTGATGATCTCCCTGCAGGTCCTACAGCAAGTTTGGTCTTGCTGTCCCAGCTGCAGCCGCTGTCCCGTTCTCCATCTTCCACCCTAACGCTTTTTGTGCCACTGGTGCTAAGAGATGGAACATCGGGTCTCACCAGCACCGGCACCGTCACAGTGTCAGTTTGTCCCTGCCTGAGAGGAGGGGCAAAGACCGGTGAGAGGGAGAAGGGAAAACAAGTCGAGGGCGAATGGGACTGGGAAAGAGAAGCCGTATGTCTCCCCCAGCACTCGACGTTGCCTTCGCCTGGCCTCAGCACTGCAGCTCTGCTGGCCATATTGGCTTGTGTTGCAACACTACTGGGTAAGTGTTGTTGTTATATAAGAAGTTAGCCGATATAAGTTATACATTCGTTATATAATTGCCATTGAAAGTCTACAGAACTACTTCACACCAATCTACATGTGAAAAGACAAGTAAATAGATTTTAGAAACATTTATCCTTCACCACATGCCAGCACGCTTAATCTCCATTTGAAAGTATGAAAGCAGCTGCGTAAATATTTCATAGTCACAGCTGCTTGAAAGGAAGGGTTCTTATTTGTTAATCACTTCTAAAATAACTATTATGCTTGATTTTCTTGGCTCGTGTTTTGGGGAGCCACACAATGAAATGTCACTTCCACCTGAGCAGGAATTCACAAATGCTCAATTGAATAATGTCCGGGTGCTGAGAAAGTGTTGGTTCACGGCCAGCACCGTTGTCATTTCTATTCACTCGGTTGAATACCTACGCATGCCTTGTTGATAGGGACATTATCATTCTGGATGAGACCTGTACAAACACAAAGGAATGCAATATTGCGTGAAGGTGATGCAGACAGGCTTTGGCGGAGTGAAAGAGTATAAACAAGCATAGTTAGTTGAAGTACGGAAAACGTTTTAACATTATTACTAAGCATTGCAATGATGATGATAAAGATTCCAATTCCACATTTATGCCAATTCTTTTGAAAGCTCAATTATGATCTCCTCTTTGTGATGATATTATCACTCTTGATCACAGTGTGGATTGAAGGTCTGACTGTAAGAGATTGCACAACATGTAGGTGACACCAATGTTGATGTGGGATGAAGTGCCACAGTGATCACAAATGTTTCTTACCGGCACGATTCATATCAACACCACATACGTTTCCTGGTATCTATCTTGGAGTGGCCCCTTGGTTTTGCAAACGAAGACGCAGAGCGTTTCAAACGGGTGTCACTAATGTTTTATCTCTGTTTCTGCACTGTGAAAACTAGAGAATAAACTAAAAAAGAGCACAATATTTCCATTGTAGTTCCACAAATAAATCATACATTAGTCATGCTTACATCACAATATCTACCTTATAGAAGTACAAATGAAAAAATATGAAATAATCATGTTGTTTTGACGTGTACAACATTTTTTTCCCCTTCAAATGGAACTAAGTACATAGCCAATATCCATACAAATAAAACAGCACTTCCATTCTGTAGTTCACATGACACCAAAGGCGCTAGTGTTCCGACATCAGCCAGCTTGCCTTAGTTTAGAACACACGTCTCAATTCGGAGCGTTTCGCTGGCAACACACGAGCACACGGCCCGAAGAGAAGCAAAGAAGTCAAATATCACAAAACAGGAGAAGAAAACAATGATGCATGTGCATGTTCAACAAACACGGAAACACCACAAAGTGACACTGCAGGACAACAAAGATATTATCCATACACACAAACAAATAACACTATGACATCAAATACACTATAACAGCCATTGACTTAGCCTAATGGGGGGGGGGGAACCGGTGTTCTGTCAGATCAGCATACCCCATATCTGTAGCCTCACCCTAAACTCAACCTAACACCCAACCTGTTTTTACAGCGCATGCACAGAAGTGCAAGGTATGCTACTCCGACGGGTATGCTGTTTTGTTAAGACACCAGAAGAAAAAAAATTCAATTTAAAAGATGTGAGTGCATCAAATTGAACCAAATCGAATCATTAAATACACTTTGCAATACAATATATCAAGAAATGTATCAAATCATCTTTTGTTGGAGAGATGTATCTTAGAAATGTAAAATGGCACATTTACAATCCTGACAAGTTCAATCAAACAAATGTAAAATTACACCAAAAAAGGTAATTGCATAATACCTTCTTGAATTGAGCCATACCATATTGAATCAAATCGAAATCCCACTGAGTTGAACGGGATCGAATTGTTACACTTTCAAATCAAACCATCGCTGAATCGTTTCACACATATATATCAAAAAACGTATTGAATCGTCTTTTGTGGAAATATGCACACCCCTATAGGCTACCTTAGTGGTTATTGCCACTCTCATTTTTTTCTCTTTTTTTTTTATCCCAGTCAAATGTTAATATGTGTTTTGGAACTACAGAGTCACGGGGAAAAAAAAAGCTTCTATTTTCCTGGCTGGAGCTCAAAGTCAATTACAGCGTGGTGGCTTGCAGCCTGCTGATATGATGCACCTGCCCTCTAACCCAAGGCCTCCTCTGAATTTGTTTTGTCTCACCTTTTTGTCTACCTTAATGTTGCTCCATCTCCCACCCACACACCCTTTGCCTCCTCTTCCTCCTTTTTATTTCCCCTGTGACCTCCTTTTACACTTTTCACCATTCTTTTTTCAATTTCATCCCTCAATTTCCTTTGTACCTGCTGCCATCACACCGTAGCAGTGAGTGCCCTGTCATTGTCGTTGAGGCGTCAGAAGCGTGACTCGCTGTCACCACTGGAGGATGATGACGTCCGTGAGAACATCATCACATACGACGACGAGGGCGGCGGTGAGGCCGACACGGCCGCCTTTGACATCGCCGCGCTCCAGAGCGCCCCCCACAGCTCACGCTCGGGCGGCTATCGCACACTGGATAGCAGGAACATGTAAGTCTGGTCTATGTTTCAATAATAACCTGAAGTCTCTGGACGGTGGACAAGCCAAACTATTTCTTTGTTCTGTGGTGGAATTCTTTGTGTGTTTTTTGGGGGGTTTACAGTAGCAGTCGTTTCTTGGTTTCTTTCTGACTTTACTTGATTTTTCCGGGGCTTGCCCTGCCCTGTGGATAACTACAGATTCTTCTTGTTCTGAACAGTTGCTTCTATTTCCCGTTGAGAGTCGTTCACAAAAAGAAAGGCTTAATAGTTGATGTCTCTCTGTCCATTCATCTACTGAAACCTTCCACAGTCCTCAACTGAAGGAAGTAGTGATTGGTCAAAAGTCCGCGTAAGAGCCTGATAAAAGATAGATTTTTTTTTCTCTTCCCATGCCAAAAGCAAGATAAACAATACCACGAATGTTGTCATGTTCTATTGTGCACATTGTTATCCATATTTCACAGTGTTTTTAAGTAAACGGCAATGTTTAACTCGCCCACTGTTAGTAGTGCAACGGATCACAAAAGTCACGGTTGTGATCAGATCACGGATTTGAAACACGGATCGGGTCGTTTTTCGGATCAGCAAAAAAATAAAAAAAAGATAATTTGTCATTTATTTTGTAAAACATTTTTTCCCATTAAATCCTTTTTTTTCTTTTGAAATTTCTAATATAGCCCTATAGAAACACAATTTTAACCGCAATATGAGGAAGAAACATATTCTTATTTTATACATGGTCCATGTGTAAAATAACAAAGTATTAATGGCTTAAAGTTGTGTTCCCTAAAATCTAAACGGCTATGTTTGACATTTTGAGTAAATTTTGTTGTTTTTTTAATGGCCAAAAGTGTTTAATAAAATAAATGAGGATGTTCTTTTTTTTGTTTTTTTATAATTATGTAAAGACCTCAAAGTGCAATTTAGGGCAAATTCCCTTCCTTTAAACATGGAGAGTGAATTACAGAGTAGCCTTGGTCCAGAATATTGAAAAAGAAGAAGAAGCTACGCCTTCCACAGTCCTCAACTGAAGGAAGTAGTGATTGGTCAAAGTTCCGCGTAAGAGCCTGTTGAAAGATTGATAGCGTTTACCAGCACCGCTGTGCTGGTAAACGCTAGAGGCCTACGTACTCTGGGCACATACGCAAGAAGTGTAATTGACAAGCCAGGAGCTAGAATCTAACATACATATATATATATATATATATACACATATATATATATATATATATATATATATATATATATACACACATATATATATATATACATATATTTATATATATATATATATACACATATATATATATATATATATACACATATATATATATATTTTTTACCATAAGCACAAGTCCGTTACAGGTTAATAAAGCAATTTTTTGGGGTGAATCAGGCATCTTAATTTATTGTAAAATCCTTTAAGGAAAGGTGGGGGTAGTCACACTGTGCATTTTTTTTTTCGTGCTTCTTTATGGCCTGTACGAGAAGTGTCCCAAAGTTTTCCGGCCTCACTTTGAAAATGAATACACACTATTTCTATCTTCATTCAGCAGATAGGTCAACTGTTTGTGTGACTAACAAGGTGCTGCTCAATCACTAGGGATCAACACGCCAGTTCTTTCAAATCTTTCAGGGAACTTAGACGTGGTGTTTGGTTGATGCCAGATAATGCCCCAGAGCACATAGCACAGGTTTCAGTGAGTATTGCAGGCAACTGGATCTTTCCCCACCCTCCCTACTGGCCCCATTAGACTTCTTTTTGTTCCCGAGACAAAAAACATGAACTGCGTGGTCAACATTTTGATCCTGATGAAGAAATGATAGATGATGTTGACATTTCTTGAGGACTTTTACAACTGGAACATCGATGGCATAAATGTATTTAAGTCCAGAGTAGCAACAATAAAACAACCAAACTTTGGTAGATGATGCCTCAGGAGATGAATTGTAGAATCTCCAAATTTGAGGCTGACTTTATCTGCTGAGAGGTCAAACCTCTTGAGCTTTTAAAGGATTAAAATATCGGATGAAAACGTACCTGCTTTTGGAATTGACTTTCCAGTGGTCTTTCAAAAATTATTGAAAGTTTAGAGTCAATATTGTTTTCCTAAGGTACTGGTTAAAGGTTAAACTACCATTGTCACACCCACCTAACTGGGACGAAATTTGTTCTCCGCATTTGACCCATCCCCTGAGGGAGCGGTGAGCAGCAGCGGTGCCGCGCTCACGAATCATTTGGTGATCTATCCCCCCAATTCCAACCCTGTTGTTAATATGTTGCTATGGACCTTTTAATGTGTGCCAAAGCTTTAAACATGTTTTTCTCAAAAATAGGAATTTCATCCTGGCAATGTTGAAATTGCTGTAACTTTGCAAATTTCTGAGGAACTTCATGTATTATTTGTCATTTTAAAGGGAATTACATGTAGAATATCGCAGATTTTTCACTGAAGACGATTTAGCCGCAGCCATTATGTGTTCATTTAATTGCACCAACCTTCATGACTGGCCACTTTTCACACTTTAAAAGCTCGCCCGAAAAGGAGCAATTTAGCCGAAAAGGAACAATTTACTGCTTCAGAGTGAAAGCTTTAATCTCCGTCGGTACAATAATTGATCCACTTTTGGAAGCAATCAAGCCATAACTCCCAGGTCATAATCAGGCACCATCAAACTGCTGATGTTAAGCGCTATCAAGCCGAGCAGTCCTGGCGGACCACATTGTTGTTGTCGTTTTGTTAAAGCTTGTTTATGCTCTGCCACATCAATGACTTTTTTGCACCCACTTTGATGTTCCTTGAAACATTTTATTGCCTTTGGTCAAATAATTGGCTCCAGTGAATTCATGTCCTATGGAGAGGCCATTAAAACGAAGGAAAGCTGCCTTTAGTTAATCAAACTAATTATTTATTATTTTGTAATTTATGGATGTAGTCACAAGAACATGAAATGTAATTCCCTGCAATAGTGTTATAAAGTTGCAAAACTCTACTTTTTCAATTAGTTTGTCAGAGAGGGCTAGCTCAACCATGTGCTGTAGCAGGGGTTGAAAAAATAATAATTTTGTTGTCAATCAACACTTACATGCTCATTGTCGAATCAACATCAATTTCATAGAGGATGTTGTCGATATTTTTCTCGTGCTTGTACCTGACTTCCTTAAGCCTCCAAAAAAAAAAAAGCGTCACTAATCACAAGCCAAAATATGACTAGCGATTTATCGGCTTCACGTTGCAAGGAAGTAAAGTGGATGTGACCACTAGTCTTTTCAACCTGTATGCTGTCGTATTTTTGTGTTTTTTGTATTCCTTGTATACTGTGCTATAACAGAAATAATTTGTCTGCGAAATCTGTCAACACAGTTACAATGTTTTATGAACATAGGGTTTAAGCTGAATAAACAGAGTTGTTTTCCTAGGAACGTTTTTGTGCAGTGATCAGTGACATAAAACTCAGATAGGTTTGATAATTAGGTTTTTGAGCTAAGCCTAATTAAATGGGAATTACTTAAGGAGGATTTTTCATATTTATTTTCTATTAAGCAAGTCACCATTTTATGAAAGGAATGAAAACACTGGACATTTCAAGAAAATCATTGTAGACAAAAAAAATAAACAGTAAAACTCAGAGAGCAAACGGGTTAGCTCCCAGAAAAATAGAAAAAAAAAAGGCTGATTGGAAGGTTTCTTTCAGGCAAATGACAGCAGCTGTTAAAAAAACACTGACAAACAGCAAGTAGTGATTTGAAGCTGCTGGTGTCTCTGGAGTCCTAATGACCTCTCAATGCAGGGTCTTTCAAAGGTTTGCAGTCAGGCATGGACACCCTTAACCAGTCACACAAGGAAAAACATTTGCAGTGAGCTAGTTCATAATTCATGAAAATGAATTTTCAAACAGTTTTATAATGAATGCCATGCTACTTTAGATGGTTGCAATGTATGGAGTTCTCAATTGTGTGGCTGCCATGATCCAACAAGTTTGCAACGTCAGCAAGGAAGTGGCATGGTGATGATTTGGGCTAAAATAATAGGAAATTAGATGGTAAGTGTCAGTAGGGTGGGGGCTTTAGGACCCAGATGCAGTAAGGCAGAGCAAGGAGGCAGAGGTGCAGTCCAAAAAAGAGGTTTTAATTTCTAATCAAAAGGCTAACTTCAAAGTGCAAAACAAACAGAACTAACAAAACATGAAGCTAAACATGGCAAAACAACTTAGGTAAAACTAACAGCATGACATGGATCCTGATAAGGCAAAAAGGTCAGCGTGACGTGGCGAATGACTTACGACAGTGGCAACAATGAACCGACACAAACAGGGGGGAGACAACCGACTAAATACACCAACACTAATGACATAACAAGACACACCTGGCTGAGGGCACTGATTGGATGACACATGAGGGTAATGGGGAAAGGTGGACACAATCAGGGATCAGGGTTGACAAAGACACCAAACAAGGAAGGGCAAGTGACCTGAAACGAGAGGAGTCAGACTTTTCACAATAAAACAGGAAATGACAAGACAAGGGGAAAACACAAGGAAAACAGAAGCTAAACATGACAGGGAGTAAACAAGACTGAAAATAAACATGACAGTAAGCCCTGTTAGGCTGTACTGTATACCTCCATTAAGCAGCTCTGGGTGACCATTCTCAAGTGAGATAAAGGCAGAGACTATCTGTGAAATTATAGGTTGTGTTTTTACTAGGGGTGTCAAAATCAGTGCATTAATTTTGACTTAATTTAAAGTTCCTTTAATGCCACAATTTTTTTAACGCGCGATTAATGACCGCCCCTTGGAAAGCCTGTACTGGGGGAATTAGACACGTCCACGTCAACATTTAGCCGTAATACATTTAGTAATAATGCATTTATTTGTGGAGACCACGGTCATGTGTTTAACAATTTTTAAAATGTGCAGAATTTTACAAGTTACTTACTAAGATTAGATAGCTCTTAATATGAAAAGAAAAATGCACTTAGCTTTTACCTACGTCTTACAAATGCATTAATGCCATCTAGTGGCAGAAAAATGACCTCAAGACAAATCAATACCACACTCGTTTTTTACAGTACAGTTAGTGCTCTCACTATTGAATATTTCTTAGAATCGATTAATCTATCGATTTTCAATCGATCAATCGATTATTTGGATTAATTTTAATTTTGCATTTAAGTGTTTTACAAAAGCATTTTCTCCTTAATTACTATTGATTAACAAGTGATTGGTGTTTATTTTGTACTTCGTATTCATATAGTGATTAAAAAAGGGGGGGTTGATGTTGAACTATATTACTGAATTGTTTTTCATTTGAACTCAACTTTATGAATTATTATGAAATGACTTTATCAATGACTAAAAGATGCAGCCATATTTGTATTAGTTTTTTCCACTTGTATTTCCACTTTATGTTAACAAGAGTATGAAAACATAAATATTTTATTGGACAGATATAAGATTTGTGATTAATCGTGAGTTAACTATTAAAGTCATGAGATTAATTACGATTAAAAAATTGAATCGCTTGACACCACTAGTTTTTAAATTTTTTGGTTTTGGAATGTAATGTCTGAAACTTATCTATCTAGCTCCAAGCATATCCAAACAAATGTCTATTGCTATACTTTTATTTGATTAAAATTCTGTCCAGTAATCCACTGTCAAAAATGCTAAAACAGTTATTTAGTCCAGGGTACTCCTTTTAGAGTGGATTTAATTGAAACGACCATGAAAGAGAAGGTTATAGAGCTGAATGTGGTTTTGTGTCTTCCAGACGCTACACCCAACGCAACCAGGAAAAAAGTCGCACCTGCAGCTGGGCTCAGAATCCGGTTGTTGATCACAACTACTCAGGCCCGGGAGGACCCTTTTATGGTCGCCTCTGCTACAGCAGCCACACATTACCAGTTCTACGCCGCGGACCAGGCGAAACATTTGAACCAGGTCTGGCAGAGCTAGGATACCGCTTTCCCGGAGGCCAACCGGACCACTCACTGGTCATCCAAAACCAGGGTGCCATGGTTGGGCCGATCGAGTCCGGGGCTGTGTACATAACCCCCACAGATCTCAGCACAGGAAGCCGAACAGGAAGTCATGCTGGCAGTCGCGATGGGACGGCAACCCAGAGTGGTGTGAGCACATCGGATGAAGGAACACCACGGACTAGTGACAGCCAGGAGAAACGACGAGGGATGGGAACGTCGAGCAACTGTACTGAGGAGAGCGGCGAAGATAAAGTGAACCACAGTCATGACATGGACTGGGTAAGCACCTTTTATCAAACTAAATACCAACAGAAATGGTGTAGCTATACTTATCATCTTGCATTCCTTATATGTTGCTAGATAGGGAGAATTTGTTAGAAACCACATGGAGTACTGATTTAAACAGAAGTGGGTGCGTCAGTGAATTTTGAGTCTCCGACATTTGGCAATCGTCAACAGTTGGACAACCTTCCGTCATCGTCAATTTGTTAATATTTCAAGCTGAACCACATTAGAATTATCTATCTACCATTAATCATTGCTCAGCAAAATGAGTGTCCGTCAATGCTCCGTCATTCATCATTCCATCAGCGTAATGGGACGTCCGTCATTGACGGATAGCCGATTATATTGACAGATTGATTCATGATTACAAAAAACCCCTTCCGGCAATGCTTGGTTCATCAGTTTTTCAACGTTTCTCGTCAATCGCCGATCGTCAACAAAATAGGCGACCGCTGGATTTTAAATTAAATAATGGACTGTAATGACTTGTATTATTTTTTTATGGGTGAATCAAGTACACAAACGACTGGATAATGATGTAATTAAGGAAATATGAAATAATCATTAGATAGTGGCTGAGAGCTCATTATTATTTCACTGATCCCCGCACGTTAATACATTTTATCTTGTGCAATATGTGCAAGATGTTCAGGACAAAGCTGAGGGCTGGTGATGAGTCAGGCATGGCAGCACTGTGTTTTGTTTTATTTATTGGGCCAAAGCGCTTCTCTGTAGTCCTTAGCTTCATTTAATTTTCAAACTCTCTTAATCACTCCATTTCACTCAGTGTAGTGTTAGCTCTTTCTCGTGTTCAATGAATCTATCAATGGTGCCATCGCATTCTTGACTCCCTTCTCTGTTTGGCTCAACGTCTACCTCTCCTTTTGTCTCAATTGTTTTTGCCTTCACTCTTGTTCACCCATATTTACTGCCCTCCACCATATTTTTGCCTTATCTTGCCAAATCATCCTCCCTCCTTGATCAATTTTGACTCCACATCACAGTACTTCACCCTACCCCGACCCCGTACTGAAACCACTCGTGCTCACCTACCTCCCATCCAGGTGCAGTCGGAGACGCTACCAAGGGAGCATAACCTCGTCCTGACACGATCCGGCTCCATGGTTGGCCAGGGTCAAGGCGTAGGAGGCTGGGTGTGCGATTCAGCTACCCTCCCTATGGCGTGCCGCAAGACCTCACGTGCTGGCCTGTCTCCAAAAGGTGCAGAGTCCGATTGCAGAGGAGGAGCTGGAGGAAGAGGAAATGGAGGTGGGGCAACCTCGACTGATGGACAACAGAGAGCTACCAATGCTCGCAACTATGCCACCGTGTTGCAAGGGGAGGTACGCAGGCAGAAGGACCCTCCTGGCAGTCTGGAGAGAGGAGGACTAGAGATGAGGAGCAACTTTGTGGTGGCAAGGCCAGAAAGAGAAGGTGGAGGAATATCATTGACTGGTAGTCCATCTGTCTACCCAGAATCACCTGGTTTGATTGGAGACTGGCGTGATCGGGTAGCTTTGGGCGGTTATGTGTTGGCAAGAATGGATATGAGCCCCCAGCTTTTGCCCTTCCCCGGTCAGCCTCGAGGAGCTTATGGGGGAGTGCTTGGTGTCGGCCCTGGTTGGGTTCCAGGTATTGAAGCGACCAGAGCAGCACCAGGGACTGGAGGTCCGCCTTTGGCTCTGAGGGTGGGTGAATTCCTACGCCTACGTCTTGCCCAGGTCACATTTGACCCCTCGCAACCACCCTATGACTCAGTGCAGATCTATGGCCTGGAGGGTACCGGCTCCCGGGCTGGATCCCTGAGCTCACTTGAGAGCGAAGGAGAGAAGGATGCAGATAAGGAGGACTGGGGTGCGGGATTGGAGGAGTGGGGGCCCCAGTTCCACAAGCTAGCTCAACTCTTCCGAGACCGAGAGAAAGAGAAAGAAGAAAAGGAACAAGTTGAAGATGGTGCCAAAGAGGAAAAAGAGGAGCCAGATAAAAGAGGGGGGGAAAGGAAGGAGAGAGGGGTCAATATGAAGGGAAACATTGAGGAAGGATAAAAGAAGACAAATAGGGGGAAAGGGGGAAGGGAGGGAAGAGAATGATGAAAAGACTACCAGAACTAGACTAATGTGAAGAGAAGTTAAAGGGGAGAAAGATGAAGAGGCAAAGTAATAAAAAGAGACAGAGAAAAATGAGCCCAGGGAGGGTGAAGAAAGCGAGGAAATGGGAGGGAGTGATTGATGTAATTTAAAGCAATAAGTGTTGAAGCGCTGATGTGGTTGAGCACAGATACTGAGACAATGCAGAGGATGCTTCTCCTGGCGGCGGGCGCCGAATATTTGTTCAAACTTGGGACAAGTGAAAAAAAAAAAAGTAAATAAACAATACACGACTGAATCCAGCGTGTACATGTGGAATGGAAAACATCAGGAAACACAGGTTATTGTTTAAGTTGTGTTTAGAAGGTTAGTGAAGAATAAGGATAAGCTTGTGATTGTCCTTAATGAGCATACTTGTGTGTGTATGTGTTAAACAAAGACAAAGGGATCGATTCCAAGAGAATTGTTCATTCTTAAAATTAACTAAGATGGCTAATGAAAAGAAAAATAATACAGTGGTACCTTGACTTAAGACTTTCATTTGTTCTGTGACCATGTAACTTGAAGCTCTCATGTCAATCAATTTCCCATATTGAAATGAATGGAAATGCCAACAATCTGTCCCAGCGCCCAAAGAAACCTCCCAAAATTTGCAATACATTTTTCCATTAAAATAAAAAAAAGGTAGTATAGAGCGGAATGTTAGAATAGCAACACACGCGATATATATTCGTATAATGTAGGGGGTTGCACAGCATCGGGGAAATGTTTGTGCGTGTGCCGGAATGTTATGCTGGCTAGCATTAAAATAAACTGTTAAGCAATCAGTCAATCAAGTCCATCAACGCTTTTGTTGTTACTTCACTCGCTGTTGGTCTCTGATGCCATCCTAGTACAAAGAGAGTTTGAAAACTTGGGTGTTGTTGTAGGTCAATCACACAATTGTCATAGAGATCCATACGATAAACCCATTAAAAGAATCATGAGAAATCTAGTCTGCAGTCGGACAACACAAGCTGAGCTTTCTAGCGGTATATTTCCAATGTTGGCGTGAGCTGAATGGCGTAGCTGGATTCTAAGAGCTGTCGGGACCGAGCAAAAATGTCAAGTCATCTTTATTTATAAAGGTTGGATAATGGTGAGTACATTGCCTTGTTTAGCGCCGTTGAATTGTCAACTAAGCTAGCATTTTGCACTAGCGAGTGCACCACCAACTCCTCGGCGCATGCAGGCTGTCTATCACTAGCACGACCACGCGTTGATGAAGATCAACTAGCGATTCAATTTGGTGAACTTTATTGTCATGTCCTGTTTTTGAATTTTGAAAATCTGGTCACCCTAACTGTCACACCTTGCCGGTAAAAAAAAAAACGCCCTGCGTTGGCTCAAAAACTCGCAAGTTGCCGCACTCGTAAGTTAAGGTATCACTGTAGTGCAGATACATTGCAGTGTATCGATTGAACTGCTTTTTTTCCAAGATATTTGGGTGGTTTATAGGCATGGCTTTTGACAATTAGCTGTGCACTCACTCCCATAAATATATCAATAAGTACAAGTGCATGTTTTCCAATCATTTCAGTGCAATGTCACAGTTAAATTCAAATCAGCATGCAGCCATCGGCAGGGAAAAGAAAAACACAAGTCCTACCTGCAGTTACCTCTCGTCTCTCCCTTGTCCCACCCACTAACCTATAATAATAATAAATAAATAAATAAATAAAAACTTACCATCTCTCTATACTAGCTTATTGGTAGATGGCTGAAATATCATACAAGTTAGTCTGTCTCGCAAGGTGACAACAGCACATTGCAAACAAACCACCCAAATGTTTTCAGGAAGCAGTGCGTAGTTTATTCACTCCAATGTAGCTGTGTTAAATATTCTTTATGTCCCGAACAGCAAAGAAACTAAAATAGGATACCAAACAGAGGCTTGAATATATATTTGAATATAAAGTGATAAGGGAACAAGAGATTGATATACAGAGAGAGAGAGGTGGTTGAGGAATGAGGCCACTGTAAAAAAAATATATATATATATATATATATATATATATATCTTCTTATTCAATTTCAAATAGCAGAATGGTAAATTTTTCAGCTTGCTGCTTCATTCTAAATGAAAATGATGAATCATTCAAATACTGAGAAAGACTCCTTTCAGCCCTCAAGGAAAACAGACATTGTGAAAATTTAAATGACTTCAGGATGTGAGGCCCCCCCCCCACTCTCCCTCTCGTTTCCCATCTTTTAGTAGTTGAGTGTTGCTATGTTTACAGAGATACACGCATAGGCACAAATGGAACTCATTTTCACTCTAAGGCTTTGATTGTACTACAGTCAGTTATAAAAGCAAACACGTCTACTGTATTGAGTAATGATGATTCCATTACTGATAACGTAAATGTTTTATGGGATAACTATTTTTTATGTATAACAAACAGCCCTGTTGTCTCATTTGATGCGTCTCGAGGACAATGAATGCATGACTTTTGATAAAAGATTTTTTTTTTTTTTTTTCAAATGCCTCTCAGAATCCCACCTTAGAACTCATACTGGCCAAATAAATATACTTGTAGTTTAAACAACCCCATGATGACTTTTTATTTTCTCGTAAAATGTCAGGATGCAAATGATTTCTCAACTTGACTGCACTTTCATACTGTGTGATTAATAGAAGATGAATTATGTTCAAGATGATAGTTGTCTTTATAAGATGTGGATTAAAGAAATGATACAATGTTTGACTGTATGTAAAAACAATTTAATGTAAATAGCGATGGATATTATTGTAGAAAGAGAATTTTGTTCATCAGAAGCAGAACTTACTGTACATGTCCAAATGGCTCACTGTTCGGACTGTATGTAGACGAGACAGAAATCAACTCAAACGGATTCAACAGCTGTGTGGACTGAACACACAGCGTATTTCTTCTTTGTGCAACATGTGGACAAGACTGGATTTTGTTTTGTGGCAACTCTGAGCCGCCCACTGGTACTTGTGGCCTCTGAATGAAGTTTATTGTGCAAAATATTAGTCACTGGATGCTTCAGCGCCGTCTGGTCCCACTGAGAAACCTTTTTGATGAAAAGTCACTGAAGTGGATAGAAACTCTATTAAAATGCTAAAATAAAAATCCAGTTGATATAGTTTTCCTAAAACTGTAGCATATCAGCCTGATATGGAGCTAATAATTGGTTTTAAGGGCATAGTCATCAGCGTAGCGTTGCCTGAGGGGTTATGGGAATAGTTCATAGTGCACATATTGAATGCAGAGCAGACTGATGATCTGAATGAATGACCAGGATCTCCATACGCATCTCCATCTCCATACGCAATGGCACCTGTGTGACTTTTTGCAATGTTTACACGGACAGAAATATTACACTATGAACCCAATTTGTTTTCGAAGAGATACTGCAATATAAACATTTCTTTGCGGTTTCACCTGACAATCTGAAGTTGGACATCAGTAGTTTCCATTATTGAGACATGTGCAACTTAATTTTACGTTTTGAGTCTAGTCTGAATTTTTATTTCTTTGCGACAAGATGGCAATTGGCACAAAGCCTTTGGCTCATGGTTTTTTATTATTTTTTTTTTATTGGCAGTAATCAAATTGTTTTAATCCCAAATCAAGAAATTTATAAACAGGAACATCCCTTTCTTGATTATGAGAAGTAGACATTTTGAAGGACTAACTTTTTTGACCAATTCCACAATCTTAACAAAGTTAGTTTTGATCTATCAAATGGGTATTTACAATATGATTACCGACATGGTTTTAATTTGAATTGGTGTAGGAGAGCTGTCTAATATTTTGAATAGTTATGTAGAAAAATTAGCCTTTTCAGCAAAAAGTAACTTTAACAGCAATGAAACACTCAAAAGTTTAGCTGAACTCCTACAATCCAGAATTCAAGCAAAATTCCTACTCGTGGTGCGGCACTTGCCAATTTGCATATTTGGGGAAAACTCATTGAATTTTTAGCAGCAATTTTTGGGAAAAATTGTAAATATTTTCCCAATGCATTTTTATTTAAATTAAATGCAAATTATCTGTATTTGCAGGCCTGGTTCTAAATCCCTATCCCTACACACAATCAATGAACTTAAAATGTTTACTGGAGACATATAATATACAGTATTTTACAAATTAATACAGCCCCCGGCCCAGGGAAATTTGCTCTATTTGATCGATCTTGAATTCTCGAATTTTGTGAGGCATGGACACATTGTCAAATACAAACACCCCCGGCTACGCCCAAGAGCTTCACAGAGCAATCAAGTGTCGTTTTTTGAGTTAGAACACAAATCCGTGAACCCAAGAACACTACTTTGCAAAGCCACCGCAAACGAGTTTAACCATATCTCCACTCCTTGGAGAATGTATTGTATTATCACCAAGCCACCAAATGACTGTAGTCTTGTAAGTGTATGATGCATGACATGGACAAACAAAAAAACCTCCCCAAACCCATGTCAGCAACGGCCTCCAAGCAACTGGAATAGTTGGCTGGCTAACGACTCGCTAGCAACAGACAAAATGGAGTTTACAAACTTGGAAGACACAACTGAGAGACAAACTAGCTTAGCGCTAACTAGGATGAAGCTAGTAGCGGAGTTAAAATGAGACCAAAGTGAAAAAACTTGGATGTTAAAGTAAATCATGTAAAATAAATAAAGTTAAACATTCCGTGTGTACTGAGGTGCCGGTGTGCTGTTAGCTAATACTGTTTTGCTGAATTTAGGGCCAGCCTAGTTGATCATTTCATTGGCTGATGCAATAGTTATGTTATTCGTCTAACTGTTTTGAACCTGGGTTGAAAGTGCAGTACGGCTTGCTCACAGACATTTACATAGATGGGAAAATATGTAAAAATGTACATGATTGTTTCATTTCACACTTATGGGTGAGCAGGCAACAACTATTTGTATACCAACGTCCAGTCAGGTTTCCATATGTCCCCTTACATAGTCTGGATATGTCTGAACATTTTACATCAACAAGATAAAGCAAAAAATAATAATAATAATTCTGTGATTCGACAGGATGCCAACCACTATAGTTGTCATGATCCCGCCCCCCACCTCAACCCAAATATGAACGCAATGTAGGACAATCAGCATCCTGAAATTGGATTTTGTTTGGCTTTCAAGATCCTACTGCAACTCCCTTTTAACTCATTCACTGCCATTGACCGCTATGAACGTAAAAAATTCATTTAAACTATTTCTAGTAACTTAACATTTTTTCCACTTTTGTTAACAAGAGTATGAAAAACAAGATTTTTTAATTTTATTTTACATTTAGAACAAATATAAAATCTGTGATTAATCGTGAGTTAACTAGTGAAGTCATGCGATTAATTACAATTAAAAATTTAAATCGCCTGACGCGATTTAAAAAAAAGAAAAGATTATTAAAAATCAGGGGCGTCAGGCGATTAAAATTTCTAATCGGAATTAATTGCACGACTTCACTAGTTAACTCACGATTAATCACAGATTTTATAGTTGTTCTAAATGTACAATTAAAAAAAATATAGATCTAAATCAAAAGTGAAAAAAAAAAGTTAAACTAATAGGAAAGTTTCAAATGAATTTTTGACGTCTATAGCCGTCAATGGCAGTGAATGAGTTAACCTGTTTAGGTTATTGTCCTACATATTTATGATTTAATTTGGTGTAAAATACATATTTTTGTGTATGTTTTCATATCAAACAAGGATTTTAGCAGTGTACACACATCCAGTAAAAGAAAGATGTCAGCAAATATAATTCTTTGTTGTGCCATTAAAAAAACACACACACACACTCACTGCCTTGTCGTAAAGCATTCCTGATCAACTGCCATTTTTGCTACAGTCTACTATGTTGGTCCAACATACTATAATCTCACGCTGGTCAGATGACATGATGAATTCAACCTCATAAACTGTAGACCTGTACGAACGTTTATCCGAGGCACAGAATCAAACAATGTATGAACGGGACCAAGATAGGCTACAGTTGAAAAGTAGTGGGGGGTGCAGAACCTCATTGGATCTACATTTTCGTTTAGTTACAAGTGACCAAAATGATCAATTCAATGACTTTGAAGTTAAACATGCATGACCACAAATAATGAGTTTGATTTGGTTCATTTCTCATGAATTAATCAGCAGGCTTTTCTTCAATTTAGCAACGATCCAGAAAGTAAAATACTGTACACTTTTATGGGTTCAAAATATTCATTCATAAATAACCAACTTATTTTTTTTTTTCGAACGCGTCGGTCTCCATTTGACATGAACTCACAATTACAGTCATTGAGGAGCACCAATAACAAGGTAATTAGCTCAATTGAAATGCATTATGCACAAGTACTGTAAATGATGTGTTTTACCCATCAATCGCATCACACAACCCCACATGCACAATTGGCTCCTTCATATCTGCTTATTGGACCTTATTGGTCCAAATCAAAGCAATGAGTCTCTGGAGTTATGCAACACTACAACAAATACAACCTCATGATAGAACGGATTATTAAACCTTTTGATTAAGATGAATTGAATCCATCAAAGGTGTGATCTGATTAAGTGAATTAAGTTGCATTGAATTGAATAAAAGCATGCGCGCACACTGCTGCTCCCCACCGCTCTTGCAGCTACAGAGTAGCTGATTAGATTGTTTATACAGGAAGTCAAAGGACAAAGTCAGGATTCCTTCATCTAAATTTGAAGGTTGCTTATTTGAATTCAACATAGAGATCCAATTGGTTTTACACCCCCCACCTAGTGTCATGGCTCCCGCACGATGTTGATACAGTTCTACTATTGTGTGCTGTACAAAGTGTATTTATTTCTGTTGTACTTTTTGTTTTTGTAAATTTGAATAAAAAAGGAACTATTTCAAAGAGATGAATCGGTCCCACCTTGCGCTTCTTGTGCCTTCTCCCAAATTTCTGGATGATCAGACTTCTGCTGCTTAAATATGCTTTGTGTGTGGTGTGGATAGATAAATAGAAAGAGAACAACTGAGAGAGCTGCGGAGCGCATGCAAATGTGTGCTCACAAGTCTTGTGAATATGTGGGTGTGCCTTGTCGAATTGGCACCTTGAAATTTCTAAACCATAGACTGCATGGATGTGTGTGTCCGCGACAGTTTGTGTGTCTTCTGCAGGATGATGGATAAACATACCTGTTCTGATCCATCCAGATTCGGGGGGATGCGAGAACGGGCCGAGTTCTACACAGCGGTGAAGCTTTCAGATGAAGGATGGATGACATTGCTGGTTTGTTCAGTGGCACAATGGAGAGAAAAAAAGCTAGAATTTAAGTTTGATGGAACTCTGTTGGTCTCATTCCGCAGCATTCATTACAAATGATGACTTGAGGGGATGTGCACAATTGCTGTGTGACTGAATGGCTGGTTAAAAAGATTTATTAAAATAATCACATGTTGAAGGGGGGGGATTATTTCTACATGATGGTTTAGGAAATGATCGTGTTAGCTGGGTCTCTGCTTGATTACAATGATAATACCCGCCTCAAGTCCGAAACAAGAGGCAGACACAGAGAAGCATATTAGCCGTTAATATGCAAGAATACGCTCCACTTTAATGCGATTCCTGCCAGATGTTGGTAAAAAGTGTAATTGATCACCCAACCGCTCAACTGTGGTGTTAAAAGCGCTAGTCGTGTCAAACTTAGGTTAGCTTAGCATTTAGCATGGCTTCTCGTCACCCTTCGTGAGCACTGAGCAGTTACTTGAGTCGAAGTAATAGTTACTTTACTGATTACTTTTTAAAGTTACTTGGTTACTTTACTGATTACTTGATTTTAAAAGTCACTTATTTTACTGATTACTTGATTTTAAAATAACTAATTTATATTACAAGTTACTTTATTAGTTACTTCTTAAAACAATCACATGTGAATTTAGAAAATGATCATGTCAGCTGGGTCTCTACTTGATTACAATGATAATACCCGACTCAAGTCAGAAACAAGAGGCAGACACAGAGAAGCATATTACTGCAGAAATTAATATGCAAGAATACGCTCTGCTTTAACGTGATTCCAGCCAGACGTTGGCAACAAGTGTAATCGATCACCCAAGCACTTAATTGTGGCGTTAAAAGCGCTAGTCATGTCAATCTTAGGTTAGCTTAGCATTTAGCATGGCCTCTCCATCATTTCTCGTCCCCCTTCGTAAGCAGTGTTGCCACATTTACTTTGAAGGAGTAACTTAGTTACTTGACTAATAATTGATTTTAGAAGTAACTAAGTTACTTTACTAATTACTTGATATTTTAAAGTAAAAAAAAAACAAAAAAACATTGCAAAGCTTGAGAAGACGGAAGTGTACGCTTGTAATCTGGACAGAAAAGAAAGATTCAAACGGACGTAAAAGAGGCTAAAATGGAAAATTTCTTGAACACATTTATTTTGTCAATATCTCGAAAGCGAGGGAACAGACGGAAGCATCACGAAGCTAGCCAGCGGACGTACGTGTAACGAAGCTAATGGAGTGACGGGATGATGAAACCTCAAGGAGTGTATTGACACATTACACAAACTGTATTGACACTGTGTTGGTCACTCAATAGTGACCTCTGCTGTAGATCTAAAATCATTGCAGATAAACAAAATGAAAATAAGATGGTAAAACGTGCATGCTGTAAACCTTAATATTAGCTTATGAATTTATATTTATAAAATAAATTTAATAAATTTTATTTATTCACTTGCTAGTCTTTTACTTAAAATATGATCTCATCTTTGTATAATTTCAGTTGGTCCATTTGCTTGCTGAGTTAAGTTGTTTGCTTAGTTAGATGCTCATATGAGTTGGCTTGTAAAATATAGCAAATTTGTATGTAATAAAATAGATAAAAGTTAAAATGTTTAACTTCTGTATGGGATTTTGTTAAAAGTTTTAAACCATATGTAATAACACACTAAAAACAGATTCTGTCATACATTTTTATTGAGAAACAAAAGTTTTTGAAGTGTGATTGCTCCAAGGCGATTTCTCCTCTTGGACACCAGTTCCCCTGCCTTAGAGAACACTCGTTCACAGGGAACAGAGGAAGCTGGTGTGCATAAATATTTAAGTGCCAGTTGATAAAGGTGTGGAGAACGATCCATGAGTGGAAGCAAACAAAAATCCAACAGGCACAGGTACAGGTAAATTTACAGCAAACAGTTTAATCTCCATCCAACAAACACGCAACATGTTGATACAGTTTGTCTACCTATAAATACAGTTCGGCGCGGCACATCCAAACGACACACTTCCTGTATCGGTCACGTGATTTTTTTATTAAAGCGATACACGCGCCGCTACGGGGTTTCACACTTGCGCACTCGGCACAGTTCTGGCGCACCAGTGTTGTTCGTCCCATCACTACAATCGACCCCTTCAGTGAAGAAAAATCCTACCCGACTCTTAATCGCGTCCTGGTGTTGTGTCCTCGATCCAACTCCCGGTAAAGTGCACACATTCAACAATACCGGCGACATGCAAGGTGTCTGTAACAGGTTACTTTAGTAGTTACTTAAAATAATCACATGTGAATTGGGCGGGGGTTATGATTTCTACATGATGGTTTAGAAAATGTGTCACGAGGGGGTGGAGGACCGGGGTAAGGTTGAACGGAGTACTGAACATAATTGATTTAACAAAAACATTAACAGGGGTACTGGGTAAAACTTTAAATAAACAAAACCAACAAAGTTCTGAAAAGACCAAAAAATCAAAGTAACAACAAAACACAAGAGTGGTCACTGCGACAATGAACCAACAAAGACTGAACGAAACCAGGAAACTAAATACAAGCCGACTGACGAGACAACGAGAGACACCTGGGCAAGACACAAGTGGCTGGACACGATGATTGGATGACGAGGACAGGTGCAAACAAAACCTAACAAGCAAGACAGGACACAAAGCCAAAACAACAAACATAAGCACGATATACACAAATCATAACAAAATGATGGCGTTAGCTTGATTACAACGATAATACCCGCCTCAAGTCAGAAACAAGAGGCAGACACAGATAAATGTATTAGCAGTGAATATGCAAGGGTATTACATTGCATAAAACATGTTTTTGTGATTAGGTTTGAAATGATACTGCAGTGTGCAGAAGAAACAGTCGTACTGTGACACAGAGAGCGAGAGAGAGAGAGAGAGTGAGAAATCTCCTAAATATGAGATTCATGAGTTGGGTGGAGACAGCATGTCTAAAAAGGATGGAAAGTCATTTGGAGGCAAAACAGAGCTTTGACTTCTCTGACCGGCTGTCTGCTACACACGCACATGCGCGCCCGTACACCGCCGCCAAACTGATAAAACATATTCACCTGGAACCAAACAACATTCTTATCGATGTACAACTCCTATAGGTGCGTTTATCAGTCTCCCTCAAGCGTCAACATCGCAATGCAGCATTCGAGGCGAGGTGAGATATGCTGTCATCGCGCTGTCAATAATGACTTCATGCATAATTGATCATAGCATAATGACAGCAGGAGATAAAATGTACTCCGCGTACATCTGGGAATGACACTGTAGTTGTGACTCAAACACACGCACACGCTTTCATCGGCCTGCTTGATTGCATCACATGACTCTCAGGTTGGTGTGTCAGTGTGCGTGTGTACTGAATTCAAGTACGTAGAGATTCTTCAGTCTGTTTGAACCTTACTCTGAATCCCTCTGGCAATTCTGCACCGTGGAAATGTGTGGCTTAGTGTGTAAATGTGTATGCGTGTCTACACTTGCACCCATTCATTTTTATATTTCTCTAATAATTAAAGCTCGACACGTTACTTTTAAGCTGTCAGACTGAGAGCTTTTGGAGAATTTCTGACATTCAGCGAACTCAAGTACAGTTTAACAATTTGAATGTGACACCTTTCAGGTACAAGGTTAAACATGTATTACATACACACAATAAAGCCAGCCAATTAACGTAATGAGAGAACTTTTAAGCACACGTTCAAATCCGGCAGCTGAACAAGCGAACAAGGTTTCCTCATTGTATCTTAGATAGAAGTCAACACCTTTTTATTTTCTGGCCAATGAATAGTGAAAATCCCATGAGAAAAAGCCCTTGAGCACAAATGTTTGCTTACCCCTGCTAAAGATGCTCACTCAGTTGCAAGTTGCCCATGCACATGACCAAACCCTATACTACTCTGGCAGTAGCCAAAAAGTGTACTAAAATAAGGTAAGAAACGTTTCTTTAGAATAATAGGATTCAAGTAAAAGTAAAAAGTCGACCTCCAAATGAATAAGAGTAAATAAACATTCAGTAATTTATATATATATATATATATATATGTATATATATATATATATATATATATATATATATATATATACAGTATATATATACAAATTGACAAGTCGTGTCCTCCACACGCGGGCAGTTTAAACGGACGGGAGGAGGAAATGGCGACCGGCATTCACTGGAACTTACTCGGAGCGAAACTTTGAGCTGAGAGTCCAGCGGCCTGCTACGCGCTGTAGCTTCTTGCTAGCTAGCCCGCTAGCCTACAACCATGATGTGAGTTACATCTTCCAAACAAATCTTCCTCCCACCAATTCACTATTTAAACATCATACACAACATAAACACGGCTAAACTTGTGCCTGGGATGAAAGTTAATTTTGCAGTTGATGTCACACATCATCATCCTTATTGGATGACTATCTATCTATCTATCTATCTATCTATCTATCTATCTATCTATCTATCTATCTATCTATCTATCTAACTGTGAGATGTGGTTGCTTTCAGTGACAGTTCGAAAACAATCAATCAATCAATAGCCTACATGCTTTTTAATTAGACAAGGATTTTTGCTATTTGTAGGCTGCCCGGGTCCCTATCACCCCTGCAAATAGCAAAGGCACATTGTATGGAATATATATTGTGGTGATATTTATTTTTATCTTGTCTTCATGAGCATATTCAATATTGTAGTAATCCAAAAGTAATCAAGGTATATTACATTAATATTATGGTACTTGGATTACGTTACTAACTACTGTACTATTTTTTAGCAGGTAACTTGTAACTGTAACAGAATACATTTTAAAAGTAACCCTTCCAACTCTGTATATAAATAAAAGACAATGACTCTCTAACCAAAACAATAAATACATTTTCATCCATCCATCCATCCATTTTCTTAACCGCTTGCCCTGACAAGGGTAGCGGGGGTCGCTGGAGCCTATCCCAGCTGGCTTCGGGCAGTAGGCGGGGTACACCCTGAACTGGTTGCCAGCCAATCGCAGAATAAATAAATGTATTATTATTATTATTATTATTATTATTATTATTATTATTATTATATAACATTTTATTTAGAAAAACATCAATTAATTTGTTATTTTTGCGATCTTGATTAAAGGTTTATCAAAGAATGACAACTTCTGCTTTGTGTGGAATTCTATTGTTAATATAATGTATTCAATGCATTCACTGCATTCACCTTGCAGTGGTGGATCCTCTGTCAACAGAATAAAATATCAATTACGCAACAAAGAGCTTACATTGGGGAACACAATTTTGGTTTTATTACGTCCGGCAGCTGTTTTTTTTATTTTTTTGTCTGTTTTTTTACTGATTTTTATGTGCAGAATCCAAAACTGATCTCTCTCTTTTTTTTTTTAATCACTTCAAGTTTTGGAGCTATAGGATACATTTTCTTGAATATTATTACTATTTACTGTCTTTGACAAGTATACTTGTCAATTTATTATTATTATTATTTTCAATGGGGCTCGATGGGGAGAACCTGATTATGCTCCACTGTAAATGTCAAACTTTGAAACAACTTTACTGATGCACAACCAATAGTAGATGACATCATTGCCCCATTTTATACGAAAGAAAACACAGTTTCAGATTCCAAGGGAGTAGTGGTTGCATTTTGTGCAACATACATTTTTCTACCGTTGAATATAAAAGAACGGGACAAGGCATCCATCCATCCATCCATCCATCCATCCATCCATCCATCCATCACTACCACTTATCGGTCAGGTCGCGGGGGCAGCAGCTTTAGCAGGGAAGCCCAGACTTCCCTCTCCCCAGCCACTTTATTACCCACGTAAGCATTGAAGTCCCCCAGTAGAACCAGGGAGTCCCCAGGGGGAGCACTCTCCAGCACACCCTCCAAGGACTCCAGAAAGGGTGGGTACTCTGAGCTGCTGTTCGGTGCATGAGCACAAACAACAGTCAGGACCCGTCCCCCGACCCAAAGGCGGAGGGAGGCTACCCTCTCGTTCACTGGGGTAAACCCCAACGTTCAGGCGCCTTGCCGGGGGGCAATGAGTATACCCACACCTGCTCTGCGCCTCTCACCGTGGGCAACTCCAGAGTGGAAGAGAGTCCAGGCCCTCTCGAGAGGATTGGTACCAGAACCCAAGCTGTGTGTGGAGGCGAGTCAGATTATATCTAGTCGGAACTTCTCAGCCTCGCACACCAGCTCGGGCTCCTTCCCTGCCAGAGAGGTGACGTTCCATGTCCCCAGAGCTAGCTTCAGTAGCCGGTGTCGGACCGCCAAGGCCCCCGCCTTTGGCTGCCACCCAACTCACTGCGCACCCGACCTCTTTGGCCCATCCCACCGGTGGTGAGCCCATGGGAAGGGGGACCCACGTTGCCTTTTCGGGCATGGGGCCCGGCCACCAGACGCTCGCCTTCAAGCCCCACCTCTGGCCTGGCTCCAGAGGGGGGCCCCAGTGACCCGTGTCTGGTCAAAGGAAACCACGATCCAAAATTTACATTCATCATTGGGATCATTTGAGCCATGCTTTGTCTGGTCCCTCACCTAGGACCTGTTTGCCATGGGTGACCCTAGCAGGGGCATGAAGCCCCAGACAACATAGCTTCTAGGCTCATTAGGACACGCAAACCCCCAAAGTTGATGACTCACGGAGGAGCAGATATTGACAGTACTGACATATTGGGAGCTGCACACACTTCTCACCACACTCTCATATTGTGACTGCACAAATAAGTTACCACGTACAGTAGCTGTACATGAGTCCAATCGTAATCAGCTCCTCTTACTACAGGTAATCAGCGCAATTGTGGAGGCAAGCTGTGGAGAAAAAAAAAAAACCATTGATTTGGTACAAAAAAACCTGCAGTTTTGGAATCAAAATAGCGTCATCATCACACCAAGATAGTGGAATATTCTGTGACATTGACATTTAAAACAACAGAAGAAATATTTGCTTTGCTTCATCAAAATAGCATTGACAAATATAGACTTTTTAGCAGAGGTGTAAAAACTATTGACGTTAATTACTCAAATCAAAGTATAGTGATTAAGATTTTAAAGTATCAACGTATAAAAGTAATGGTTTCAAAACTACTTCCCGCGTGTGAACATAGAGCCGCATGTATTTATTGCCCTCTGAATGAATACAGAACTACTGATGTGTATATTGTATTATTACAATATTGTCAACTTTGCCCTCATTAACAACTCTTCAATGACGGCAACAAAACCTGACACAGACCTAAAAGAGTCATTGTGGCAATAATTTAGTAATGGTTGAGTGAACGACCTCTGGTGTAATATTGCTCCAGTGATCATTACCTCCTCATCCATGATGTTCTATCCTCACCTCCACTTAGTCCTGCTTCCCCACTCTCTTGCTCAAGCATTTAGGTCTTTAGAGTTCAGCGACTCATTAGAAGTGGAAAATTAAATCTTCATTAACAATCTTAATTACAGTTCGATCTCTCCATAGAAAGCCGACAGGGAATCCATAGTCTAACAGGGGAAAACCTGCAGTGGGAGTTGGTTTCGGCTTGGTGGGGGAGGATTAGAGGGGTAATTAGTGAAAGGGAATTTCAGGGGAAAACACACTGAGGGTATTTAACACCTTAGAAGCATGACAAATGGATGAATGAGGTAAATAATTGAAGTGCCCCCCATGTTGATGAAAGGGGAGAAAGCCAATGACCAATGTTGGGAGCGGGCAATTTTCATTTCTGCCGTGCTGGTAAATGGCCTTTTTCAGTTTGAAAAAAGGCTGGACTTTTCACAAACCTTCAGTGAAATTGTTACTTATCTTGCTTTATGGTGACATGATGCTACCCAAGGCACCATAATGCCTCAGTATGCATCCCGTCAGTATACATCTTTGGCCAAATACCATCCTGGGCTTTATCCACTGTTAAGCATGTGGCCCAATGACCTTTCTTTTATCCAAATAAAATTAAATGAAATAAATCCTTCCAGTGCACAGATTTTGCCATTTTGAATGGAAGTCCGCGCTTAAGAGTGATATAGCACCGCAAATATACAAATTTGATTGCACGGTTCGTTTTGAACTGGGCCGAAGAGCGGTCAATGGCAGACATTCCAGACCTTTCTTTTTCAAGAAAGGGGGTCTGGCTTGCTAGGCTACAAGCATGCAGGAGTCCACTATAATGTTGTTTTATATATATATATATATATATATATATATATATATATATATATATATATATATATATATATATATATATATATATACAGTGTGTCTCAATAAAAAATGCTAAATCTAAATATATTTTACATAATTTTATTTACAAATAATTAGGAAAAATGTAACAATCATATTATATCCCCCCCTCCCCCAAATGGGGTTTTGAGTTTTTCCTTGCCAAGTTGGGGGGGGGGGGGGGTTAGATCAGCGGATGTTGTTAGTATTTGTCAATTTGAACTTGAATTGACTTGACAATGCCCCAAGTAGATAAACTACACAATTAATTATTATTATTAGCAAAACAACTGTTTATAAAACAAACGCTTTCAGTAAAATTCATTTATTTAGCACCATCACCCTTGGTTTATCACAAGTGGGGTTTCCATCCACCCATTTTTATTTGAATTTTCAAGAAATGCGAAAATAAAACTGAATGAAAATGCTAGAAATTCGAAAAAGGGCCCAAAATTCGCAAAAAAAACGTTTTTAGGGTTGGAGGGAGTGGATTTTGAAGCGTATTGAAAAAAGGAAAATGCAAATGTTGGCTATGGAAACAGGTTTTGCAAATAAACGCTGACAAGACCAGATACACGTCGTAAGTTTTGATAATACGTCACATGTACGTTTGTAGTCACAAAGCAATGGCGGACAATAAAGTAAGGTATGTTTGGGGGGGAGGCGGGACGAAACAGAATTATTTTTGGAATAAATTAAAGATGCGAATATTAATGCAATTTTAGATGGAAAATAGCAAAGAAACGCCACGGTTTATCAAGAATTACAAAAGCAAACTCATATGTCATCGCACGGCGCAGCCTCTTCCTGTTTTTTTTTTTTTCTTTTAAATTAGAGGTAGATCACATCTCTATGGTGTATACCACCACTTACAGCGGCGGAGACCCCTCTCAATATTCGCAAAAGAAGAGCAGATGGAAACGGGCATAAGTCGCATGTCCGTTTTTCCACATTTTCAGTAAATTCACTTTTTCTATCGCTATTGATAACCATTTTAATTAACATGCCAAATTGGGTTTGAATTGTATGAAAAGATAGTTTTTCTTAAGCCGTTTCAGTCGTATTGGTCTTCTTATTAGAAAACATTAAAATCTCATTAGGAACAACAAGCTCAGAAGCCCAGCTCCTGCAGTTCGCAAAACCAAAAATAAAATAACAAGGCAGTTTTTTTTACCCCCCCAACAGAAAACATTATTTGTTTAGCTGTCCACCTGCTGCTTTCTTCACAGAAAAAAAGTAAAGATACATAATGGCCAAGGGGCGAGGGCAGAAGATAGTGTCTGGACCTTGGTTTTGTTTATCTGCTTTGCGTGGCTCCCAGGGAGCCAAGCTGCTCCGTTGCTACAAGCAGGGTGATCATATCTGAGGTAAGACTTAGGAGAGTGTGTGTGTGTGCGTGTTTTTATTGTTGTGTGAGTCTACACAGCTCATCAGCAGAGACAAAAAACCCAGCAATGACATATTAGTAAATTATATATTTGTTAGCCTGTCATATCACATTGTTTAATTTTCCAGTGAAGTGAATAGAAAAATAAAGGCTGATATTATGCCTTGGGTGAAATTTTCATGGGGATTTCCTCTCAGTTTGAAAAGCCTGTCCTTTAGACTTGGATTTTATCAATTTGATTTATTAGATGTGCTGAGATGATTGCTAAGAAGTTGGCAGAGAACAGAGAAATTTTGGATGCAGTGGTAAAGTCACTAATAACAAAGTGGCTGTTAGAAACAACAAAATTAAGAACGGTCCTCCACCATTGAGAAATGAGCAATTGACAATAAAGCTCAACATTGTATTTAAATAATGTCTAGTTAATTATCTTATTTAATGTCTTGATAGTAGATATAAGTTTTATATGGAAACATTTGTCTACATGTCGGTGAAGTCACAGTACACGATTATGTGACTTATTTTGTTGTTGGGTTAAAGATTGTTAATTGTACTAATGCTGCTACAGCGAGCACCCTAATTTACAGAAACACTCAAAGTGACTTGCCGTTTACTTGTCCCGTACAGAGTGATCATTTGAATTCATAAATTCCGAGCAGGTGTGCCACAAAATGAATAAATGAGGAAGTTGGCTGGCAAATACTCGTGTCAGCAGGACAGTCATGTTTCTAACAAGTAGCAGACACCAGCGACAATTAAATTTTTCCAGGTTAAGACTTGGCGCCCGGTCAATATGATTCCCTTCATGCAAGGGGAAGGTTTACCTATAAAATGAAAATGTTTCAACTCTTACTACAAGCACTGAACTGTTTTCTAGACTTGCGTGTGTCCAAAAGAAGACGCTGAGGACGTTTAACGGCTGTAATGTATATGCCAAGTCTGGAGTGGCGCTTTAGCGCAGCCACAGGCGGTTAACGGAAAGCGTAGAAGAAGAATCTCCGAAGAAGACGAAATTTATTGTAATCTATCGAACAAACATGGCCTTGCATGTATCGAAACAACATGAAAAAGACGAACACAAGAGAAATGACAATGGCGGGTGATTCAAGTACAACACCGCTTCTTAAACGTGGGAATAAAGAAGCAAAAATATTGTGCTGCAAAAGCATAAGCAAGCTAAGGAGGCTGCGACTACGACTACGACACGGCTAGCCGCCATTGTTGTTGACAGACTGACGGTTCGCGCGCAATCACGCGAGAATTGGCGCACACGTCATCAATCTGCGACAATGCGTCGTCATCGAGCTGCGACCATTACGTCATCGCTGGAGGAGTATCCTGCATTTGGTGTCCAGACAGACGCGTATGGGGCGCGTTTTGAAATATATTCCACTTTCAAAAGTGATCGGTTTCAAGATCCGAAACCGCGCCGCTGTGTGGACGAACGGCCTAAGCGGTAAGAAACTTGTGAGGATACAGACGCTCCCCTACTTACGAACATTCGAGTTGCGAACAACGATACATACGAACATTTCTGCGCGTACAGTATGTCGAAAAATGTTTGGAAAGAAATGCTGTAAGTTAGATTTTGTATTGCGCGTAGTGCTTCTTTCCGCCGCTAATACCGACGATTGGCGCTGTGAGAGCTCATTGGAGGCTGAGCAACGTGGCGAGGAGGAGGAGGAAGAAAACGCCGGTCCCCATGAAGCAGGAAATAACTTTTGAAGCCGATTCCAGCGACGACGAAGAATCTCTCATGATATAAAATCCTCCTCTTCCTCCATCATCTCCTTAAGCATCGAGTACATCTTCCAAAAGTAAGTTAAACTTAATTTTATTTATCTTATTACGTACATGTACATACTGTGTGTGTCTCTCGCTCTCTCTCTCTAACATACGTAGTACAGTACAGTACTGTACGTATTCTCTCCATTTTATTAAAAGTTTTTTTCAGTACAAACCAATGCAGGTTACTTGTACAAGCCTTAAACATACTTATATAAACCTTCAATATACTTATATAGGCTTTAAACATAAATTATAATACAAAATATAGCACTGAAGCAACTTACGAACAAATTCACCTTACGAACGATCGTCCGGAACGTAACTCGTTCGTTAGGTGGGGAGCGTCTATACATTGAAACTGGCTTTCGTGTGGACGGGGCCTGAATACGCACACACTAATTGACATAACGAGACACACTTGGGCAAGACACAAGTGGCTGAGGGCACTGATTGGTTGACACGTGATGAAGAGCAGGCAAACACAGGTGGGGAGGATTACACTCGACGAGACCAGGGGAGACACACAAGGAAAACAGAACACAACAGATCGTGACAGAAACTATAGTAAACAAAACCCAAATCATGACAACAAAACCGAACCCAGACCATGACAAGTACAAAGAAATACCAACAATTGATGGGTTTTAAAAATGGACTGTTTAGTCAACTACCCTCTTGCTATGTTGACAACTAATACGATTCAGAAGGATTGCAAAATGTTGGAGACAAGCTTGTACAAAATGATGAACCAAGAAGAGATTGTCATGAATGCATTACCATGCGTGGGTTTTTGCCTTTGGACAGCAATTTTGAATGTTATCATCCAAGTTGACTTCGATCACAAATATTCAAACGCTTACCAGTGAGGCCACATGTAGAAAATCATGAAATGTGGGACCCACTGTGATATCCTTAACCTTGTGTTTATTAAACACGCTAAAACTAATCCATTGTAGGTCAGGATATGCTCAGCAATAATTCAGGTATATCTTCAAGAAAAACTGCCTACTCGTTCAGCCTTCTGCTATAGGGGAGAAGTCAAATAGTTGCAGGGCTGTACTTGCCCCGGATCCCACTAGAGCTAACCTTGCAATGAAAAAGTCTCCGTCGCTTTTTGAATTACTGTGCCTTTCACTGCAAGACTGTTTTTCTTTGAATGATAGCTCCTTTTGTTGCCAGACCAACATCATCGTAGTGTGCAGGCAAAGACTTGCTTAATGTAGAAATGAGATCTGCCTTAGATTTTTATTGTTACAATATGTATTTTTTTATTTTTTTATAGACCTCAGTATTGTTCATTCGGTAATTTTACTGATTTGACATGTCATCATCATTGCGCGCTCTTTTTTTTTTTTGAAATAAATATAATTATTTTTATTATTTTTTTGTATGTGGGTGAATATGTGTAGGTGCATGTGCGTGCGTGTGATTGTGTATTCATTAGTTCACTTAAAACCTTTTAAAAAATCCCATGCCGTCCACCAAAACCGAACACTTCAGAACCCAGCCAGAGCCGTGAGGCCGTCAGGAGACCCGAGGAAGGACCAAAAAAAAGATAGGAAAGTGAAATCCAGCACCGACTGATATTGTTATATAATGTAGAAAGTAGCTTTCAAGGTTGGTTAGCTTCACCCTGTAAGGAAGTATGTTCATCTTCTGTAGGTAGACTCAACGTCTAGCATTCATTCACGGATCTCTTCAACGGCTAATCAAATACAATTTCCTACCTTCCTTCACGTCCTACCCGCAGGAACTGAAAGACTTCTCTGAGTTTTGTCCCTCACTTAAAAAAGAGCTGAGCGGGAAGAGAGAGCTTTCAATTTACTAGTCAATTAACATTCCAATACTGGTGGTTATGACCTCGGGGTAATGGCCGAAAGAATGAAATTGTGGTCGCTCCACTAAACCCTGGAGGACATCCAGAAGGCCTTTCGGTTTCACTAAAGCTACTACAGTGTTAGGGGTGCCCGTGTAACCATAAGCACCGGTTTCGGCAAGTGGGACAGTTCTTTCATTTTGCCACTGTATGGCTTGCGTTGGTAAACTCTGATCGTGCTTGCCTATGGGGCTGATTTGGCAAGATGGCAATGAAGAGTGGCTGGAGTAGCACTCAATTGTTTTTAATTGTCTCACAGACCTTTTATAACAGAAAACAATTCCTGCCCGGTCATGGGTGTAATGCAGAGGAATTGGCATAAGTATGTCAATACAGGCCAACTGAACTATGAAACTAAGCGGTATGGGGGGGTCCACGGACAATATTTAAGTCACCAGCAATGACCACAAGCTCTGATGACTTATATCGTCTGTTGCCACACTGACCACGGGTCACATTTGGAATGCTGCATCCTTTTTTCCGCTCAGAGACGTTTCCACGCGAGACGCTCAATTTCTCGCATTTAAAGGGAATGAAAGGAGTTGCTTTGATTGGTGACAAATCAATTCAACTGTTTTCACAGCACTGGATTATTTTGGCACACAAAAGAGTGCTCAAAGTTTTCGTCTCAGACTCTGTGCTTTTCAGAATATTATACCATTGATGATAAACTACTCTGCATTGATTTTTTTTTTTTTTAAAGGATGACATTACATTATATTAACGCATGGCATGGGCATATGCCAGCTTCAAGTAACTGAAGCTAAATGGTGAGAAGACCATGACAAAAAGATTTCACATTTCCATTATGCTAAAGCGAACATACATTTTATGTCAAAATGTTTAATTTATTACTCATTATTTTCTGTAAAATATGAGACAAATAATATACAGTGCTGTGTCTCTATTTATATAATCAATTATGTGACTTAATCTGTATAAGTATAAGAAAAAAACAAAAGGCCGTTCAATATTTAAATAGATTACTCAGGTTTCACTGCTTCTTCTTTTTTCATCCATGTGGAAAAAAGTGTGTCCTTCTGTAATCTGGGACAATCAGTAATGGAGTGACACAGTTCTGCTCTGTTTCTTTTCAATAACGGATACTAAATCATGTTCAAACCAGCCACATCATTAGGTGCACCCTTACAGACTAATGAGATGCAATGTATAAATCGTATCATGATTTGTGCCTTTTACAAAGATGTACAGAAACAAACAGACATTTAAAATGACCGTTTGTATTCAATCGGTGGAAAAGAGTAGCATCTACACTGCTTACATTCAGAAACGCTGATCTCAAATATTTTCTTGACTTGATGGTAAATTTGGATTGTCGCTGTCTAATCCGTTTGTTTGCTGTTGTGTACAACACATAAGTAGTTTGTAAAATTTCAGTTACCTCAATTACTTTAATGAGTAAATGGAAAATATAAGGAACTGTTTGTTCTCAGCATGCCGTTGCATGTTCAATACAATAATAATGAACATCTTGCTCTCTGACAGCAAAAAAAAGAAAGAAATGTATGTATCTTTGGAAAGGCAGATTTTTTTATGCAGTTTTTGTTATAATTATAATATGCAAGTGGTCACAATAATGCAGTTAGTCGATATATGTTGGTATATGGAGACTTTTCAAGTGGAGTGGCCCTCATCATTTGTGTGCTGTAGTGTGTATCTGCTGCCACCTGCTGGAAGCAATCCCAAAATGATAACTGCCATCTATCAGCAACGCTGCCAGAAACGGCCTTAAATACGTAGGAATACATAACTTTATGAAATTAAGTAATGACGTGCGGTGAGGTTCATGACTGGTGAGGCAGTACTCCTCTGGATTCAGTTTTTTAAAAAAAATGATGTTGAGGCCATACCCTGTTTTGGGGGTTTGCAGCTCAATTCCCCGTGATCATATCGATGTTTAATTCAAGGCAGGAAAGTGCCATACAAGTGAAAGCCCGCCCCGCGTCCATCAGTCCGTCCCCCTCTCTTTCTCTCTCTCTCTCTTTCTCTCTCTCTCTCTTTCTCTCTCTCTCTCTCTCTAAAAAAGAACATTCAGGATTTACCTTTTGCACGTGACGTCACCGCCGCCACCTCCGGGACGCTGGACGGCAAAATAACCACTTGCCTTTATTGTAACCATTGAATCTGGTACAGCGTCCTATTATCTAATCGATTATCTTATAAAATGGTCATATCTTGCTGTGCGGTCGGTAAACCAAATGTTGCTTTTTTTTATCCCATACCCACGAATGAAGACGAACGACGTCGATTGATAGCAGCAATCAACAGAAAGTGACTGGCAGCCCACAAAGTATTCACGGACTTGTAGCGGTCATTTTTTGCGAGGTTAGTAGATAAATGTTCATACATTTTACTAGTAAACGTACACTAGAATAACCGAGGTGTCGAAGTACGTGTTTCAAATCACATTAACGAGCCAGATAGTTAGCGTCCACTCCAACTGCACGAACACACATCTTAGTTTTAAAATGTACCTTCTTCAAAACTATTAATTGCATTTGACTGTTTAATAATGGAGGATTTTGTCTTTTTGCTTGTGAGTTTTTCACTCTGGAGCCGGCCGGAATCATATTCATGTAATGACTGCATAGCTTGCCACTACCATGCTTGTCAACATAACATCACAGCGTTTCAATATAGAACGGAATGTGTCAAAATAAGTCTTACAGCAGACGACAGAAGGTAAGTGGCCGTTTTCAAACTAGCGATCTCCAACTTAAGTAAATATCGCGCTCTATGAGTCCCGACTAAATGTGCAACTTCGACTGACGGGTGACCTTCGGTTGAAGTAGTAGATTTCTTGGCTCGATGGGCAATAATAACTTTTTAGTCACTAAGTTGCTCCGGGTCACGTCCACTTCCATTCAACAATCATTTCCTTCCGCTGTCCGTCATAGGGCAGTCACGTGATCACGTGACTTTGGTGCCAATGGTCAATAACAGCTGAGTTGATAGTTGTTCAGTTGTTGTTTTTTGCAGATCTCTTTTTAAATATGAAAAGCATTTGGCATAGAAACATAAAAATGGAAATAAAATGAACGATGTATAGATTTTGACGAGTTATGATGGATTTATCGGACCCAAAGACAGCGACCTCATACAAGTGAATGTAAGACATTGCTGCAGATACCTCTTCAAGATGGTGGCTACATTTGGACGTCCATATATATTTTATGTATATATAAATATACTCTCAGTTTGCAAAATTAACTTGAATACAAATATACTTTCGAGTCCTACAATACAGTAAGTACAAATACATCGAAACATTTGTAACGCACCATGAAGCAGAATTTTATTGATATCTCTGCTTCAAAGACAACCAGTAACTCATTTTGAGTTTGCCAAAACAAAACAGTCATGTTTTAAAAATTCAACAAAAAACTGAGAGGGTAACATTTTGGGGAGACACATCTTGAGCCACAACCGCAACAGATGGACCAGCGCGGCAAGTCTATTTTTATCGACGGATTTCTTTATTATCTGGTTTATCTGTTTGACGTCAAATTGTTCGATAATTGCCGATAATTATCGGCCACCGATATTATCGTGCATTTTTATATATTATATAAATATGTTCTCATGCAATTAAAATTGCAGATTCTCACTGAAGGCATCAAAACTATGAATGAACACATGTGGAGTTATGTACTTTAAAAATAGAAATAAATGAAAAGATGTTTGTTTCATATTCTAATTGCTTCAAAATAGTCACTTTTTGGTCTGATGATTTTTTTGCACACTCCTTACATTCCTTCGATGAGCTTTAAGAGTAGCCACTTGAAATGGTTTTCCAACAGTATAGAACAAGTTCCCAGAGGTGGGAAGGCCAAAAGTGTGCAAAGCAGTAATCAACACTTTTTTTTGGTTAAGTATACATAACTCCACGTTCATTCTTAGTATGTATGCCTTCAATGAGAATCTAAATTTTTTACTTATAGACATGTAGTGGTGGAAAATATAGAGCCCAGCTGCTCTTTTGATATCTACTGTCGAGCATGGGTGAAGCAGGCTGTCAATAAAATCAATGGCAAAAATAGGGAGAACAATTACAAAATGAATGCTGCTAAAGTTGCTATGCACTGACAGAAGGGGTTTAGTACTTGACGCAATTGGCCCATAATTTGAGAGACTATAAATCTTTTGATAAGCATCATTTGCAAACATGCTTAAGAGACCCTGTAAAGACGCCCAAAGAACCAGATGTCTACCCACGTCATTTTGTTTTATTCCCTCATTAGAGCACCTAATTTAGCAGGATTTATCAAACAATACTTACATTTTTGGACTGTTAAAACAGAGAACTATTGCCAGACACACTGGAGCAGATGTTTCCTTCCCCGTGGCACATTTGTGACGCCCGCCACACAATTATTTTAAGAAATTTAGTGGAATATGTTATGCACATGCACAGATACAAAAACCCTGAAGTTCTGTGATCTATTTTTGTCTATGGTTAAGAAGAGAGAGAGAGAGAGAAAGAGAGGGCTTTCACTTGTACAGCACTTTCCTACCTTAAAGTAAACTTTGATATGATCACGAGGAATTGCGCTGCAAACCTCAAAACAGGTTATGGCCTAAACCCCAACCCTAATGTAAAACAATAGTTTGAAAAACCCAACCCTAATTTGAAACCCTAAATTGAAACACTAACCCTAATTTGAAAACCTAGTTTGAAACCCTTACCCTAATTTGAAACCCTAATTTGAAACCCTAACCCTAATGTAAAACCCTAGTTGGAAACCCGAAACCCTAGTTAGGGTTTTACATTAGGGTTAGGGTTTTATATTAGAGTTTCCAAATAGGATAAGGGTTTCAAACTAGGGTTTTACATTAGGGTTAGTGTTACAAATTAGGGTTTTACATTAGGGTTAGGGTTTCAAACTAGGGATTCAAACTAGTGTTAGGGTTTCAAACTAGGGTTTTATATTAGGGTTAGGGTTTCAAACTAGGGTTTCAAATTAGGGTTAGGGTTTCAAACTAGTATTTTACATTAGGGTTAGGGTTTCAAACTAGGGATTCAAACTAGTGTTAGGGTTTCAAACTAGGGTTTTATATTAGGGTTAGGGTTTCAAACTAGGGTTTCAAATTAGGGTTAGGGTTTCAAACTAGTGTTTTACATTAGGTTTAGGGTTTCAAACTAGGGTTTTACATTAGGGTTAGGGTTTCAAAGTAGGGTTTTACATTAGAGTTAGGGTTTCAAACTACGGTTTGAAATTAGGGTAAGGGTTTCAAACTAGGGTTTTACATCAGGGTTAGGGTTTCAAACTAGGGTTTGAAATTAGGGTTGGGGTTTCAAACTAGGGTTTTACATTAGGGTAAGGGTTTCAAACTAGGGTTTCAAATTAGGGTTAGGGTTTCAAACTAGGGTTTTGCATTAGGGTAAGGGTTTCAAACTAGGGTTTCAAATTAGGGTTAGGTTTCAAACTAGGGTTTTACATTAGGGTAAGGGTTTCAAACTAGGGTTTCAAATTAGGGTTAGGGTTTCAAACTAGGGTTTTACATTAGGGTTAGTGTTTCAAAATAGGGTTTTATATTAAAGTTTCAAAATAGGATTAGGGTTTCATACTAGGTTTTCAAATTATGGTTGGGGTTTCAAACTATTGTTTTACATTAGGGTTAAGGTTTTAAACTCGGGTTTTATATTAAAGTTTCAAAATAGGATTAGTGTTTCATACTAGGTTTTCAAATTAGGGTTAGGTTTTCAAACTAGTGTTTTACATTAGGGTTAGGGTTTTATATTAGAGTTTCCAAATAGGATAAAAGTTTCAAACTAGGCTTTTACTTGAGGGTTAGGGTTTCAAACTAGGGTTAGGGTTTCAAACTAGGGTTTTACATTAGGGTTAGGGTTTCAAACTAGGGTTTCAAATTAGGGTTAGGGTTTCAAACTAGCATTTTACATTAGGGTTAGGGTTTCAAACTAGGGTTTTACATTAGGGTTAGGGTTTCAAAGTAGGGTTTTACATTAGAGTTAGGGTTTCAAACTAGGGTTTGAAATTAGGTTTGGGGTTTCAAACTAGGGTTTTACATTAGGGTTAGGGTTTCAAACTAGGGTTTTACATTAGGCTTAGGGTTTCAAACTAGGGTTTCAAATTAGGGTAAGGGTTTCAAACTAGAGTTTTACATTAGGGTTAGGCTTTAAAACTAGGGTTTTACATTAGGGTTAGGGTTTTATACTAGAGTTTCTAAATAGGATAAAAGTTTCAAACTAGGGTTTTACTTGAGGGTTAGGGTTTCAAACTAGGGTTAGGGTTTCAAACTAGGCTTTTACATTAGGGTTAGGGTTTCAAACTAGGGTTTTACTTTAGGGTTAGCGTTTCAATTTAGGCTTTTACATTAGGGTTAGGGTTTCAAACTAGGGTTTTACTTTAGGGTTAGGGTTTCAAACTAGGGTTTTACATTAGGGTAAGGGTTTCAAACTAGGGTTTCAAATTAGGGTTAGGGTTTCAAACTAGGGTTTTATATTAAAGTTTCAAAATAGGATTAGGGTTTCATACTAGGTTTTCAAATTAGGGTTGGGGTTTCAAACTATTGTTTTACATTAGGGTTAAGGTTTCAAACCAAACTAGGGTTTTATAATAAAGTTTCAAAAATAGGATTAGGGTTTCATACTAGGTTTTCAAATTAGGGTTAGGTTTTCAAACTAGTGTTTTACATTAGGGTAAGGGTTTAAAACTAGGGTTTCAAATTAGGGTTAGGGTTTCAAACTAGAGTTTTACATTAGGGTTAGGGTTTCAAACTAGGGTTTTACATTAGGTTTAGGGTTTCAAACTAGGGTTTTACATTAGGGTAAGGGTTTCAAACTAGGGTTTGAAATTAGGGTTGGGATTTCAAACTATGGTTTCAAATTAGGGTTAGGGTTTCAAACTAGTGTTTTACATTAGGGTTAGGGTTTCAAACTAGGGTTTCAAATTAGGGTTAGGCTTTCAAACTAGGGTTTTACATTAGGGTTAGGGTTTTATATTAGAGTTTCTAAATAGGATAAAAGTTTCAAACTAGGGTTTTACTTGAGGGTTAGGGTTTCAAACTAGGGTTTCAAACTAGGGTTAGGGTTTCAAACTAGGCTTTAACTTTAGGGTTAGCGTTTCAATTTAGGCTTTTACATTAGGATTAGGGTTTCAAACTAGGGTTTCACATTAGGGTTAGGGTTTCAAACTCAGGTTTCACATTAGGGTTAGGGCTTCAAACTAGCATTTTACATTAGGGTTAGGGTTTCAAAGTAGAGTTTTACATTAGGGTTAGGGTTTCAAACTAGGGTTTGAAATTAGGGTTGGGTTTTCAAACTAGGGTTTTACATTAGAGTTAGGGTTTCAAACTAGGGTTTTACATTAGGTTTAGAGTTTCAAACTAGGGTTTCAAATTAGGGTTAGGGTTTCAAACTAGGGTTGTTACATTAGCGTTAGGGTTTCAAACTAGGGTTTCACATTAGGGTTAGGGTTTCAAACTCGGTTTAGGGTTTCAAACTAGGGTTTTACAATAGGGCTAGGGTTTCAAATTAGGGTTTTACATTAGGGTTAGGGTTTCAAACTAGGGTTTGAAATTAGGGTTGGGGTTTCAAACTAGGGTTTTACATTAGGGTTAGTGTTTCAAACTAGTGTTTCAAATTAGGGTTAGGGTTTCAAACTAGGGTTGTTACATTAGCGTTAGGGTTTCAAACTAGGGTTTCACATTAGGGTTAGGGTTTCAAACTAGGTTTAGGGTTTCAAACTAGGGTTTTACAATAGGGCTAGGGTTTCAAATTAGGGTTTTACATTAGGGTTAGGGTTTCAAACTAGGGTTTGAAATTAGGGTTGGGGTTTCAAACTAGGGTTTTACATTAGGGTTAGGGTTTCAAACTAGTGTTTCAAATTAGGGTTAGGGTTTCAAACTAGCATTTTACATTAGGGTTAGGGTTTCAAACTAGGGTTTTACATTAGGCTTAGGGTTTCAAACTAGGGTTTAAAATTAGGGTTGGGATTTCAAACTATGGTTTTACATTAGGGTTAAGGTTTCAAAATAGAGTTTCCAAATATGCTTAGGGTTTCATACTAGGTTTTCAAATTAGGGTTAGGGTTTCAAACTAGTGTTTTACATTAGGGTTAGGGTTTTATATTAGAGTTTCTAAATAGGATAAAAGTTTCAAACTAGGGTTTTACTTGAGGGTTAGGGTTTCAAACTAGGGTTTCAAACTAGGGTTAGGGTTTCAAACTAGGCTTTAACTTTAGGGTAAGCGTTTCAATTTAGGCTTTTACATTAGGATTAGGGTTTCACATTAGGGTTAGGGCTTCAAACTAGCATTTTACATTAGGGTTAGGGTTTCAAAGTAGGGTTTTACATTAGGGTTAGGGTTTCAAACTAGGGTTTGAAATTAGGGTTGGGTTTTCAAACTAGGGTTTTTACATTAGCGTTAGGGTTTCAAACTAGGGTTTCACATTAGGGTTAGGGTTTCAAACTAGGTTTAGGGTTTCAAACTAGGGTTTTACATTAGGGCTAGGGTTTCAAATTAAGGTTTTACATTAGGGTTAGGGTTTCAAAGTAGGGTTTTACATTAGGGTTAGGGTTTCAAACTAGGGTTTTACTTTAGGGTTAGCGTTTCAAACTAGGGTTTTGCATTAGGGTTAGGGTTTCAAACTAGGGTTTCGCATTAGGGTTAGGGTTTCAAACTCAGGTTTCACATTAGGGTTAGGGTTTCAAACTAGCATTTTACATTAGGGTTAGGGTTTCAAAGTAGGGTTTTACATTAGGATTAGGGTTTCAAACTCAGGTTTCACATTAGGGTTAGGGTTTCAAACTAGCATTTTACATTAGGGTTAGGGTTTCAAACTAGGGTTTCACATTAGGTTTAGGGTTTCAAACTAGGGTTTTACATTAGGGCTAGGGTTTGCTATAAGGGTTTTACATTAGGGTTAGGGTTTGAAACTAGGGTTTGAAATTAGGGTTGGGGTTTCAAACTAGGGTTTCAAACTAGGGTTTTATATTAGAGTTTCCAAATAGGATTAGGGTTTCAAACAGGGGTTTCAAATTAGGGTTAGGGTTTCAAACTAGTGTTTTACATTAGGGTTAGGGTTTCAAACTAGGGTTTCAAATTAGGGTTAGGGTGTCAAACTAGGGTTTTACATTAGGGTTAGGGTTTCAAACTAGGGTTTTACATTATGGTTAGGGTTTCAAACCTGTGTTTTACATTAGGGTTAGGGTTTCAATCAGGGATTTCAAATTAGGGTTAGGGTTTCAAACCTGGGTTTTACATTAGGGTTAGGGTTTCAATCAGGGGTTTCAAATTAGGGTTATGGTTTCAAACCAGGGTTTCAAATTAGGGTTAGGGTTTCAAACTAGGGTTAGGTTTTCAAACTAGGGTTTTACATTAGGGTTAGTGTTTCAAAGTAGGGTTATGGTTTCAAACTAGGGTTTCAAATTAACTGGGGTTTACATTAGGGTAAGGGTTTCAAATTAGGGTTAGGGTTTCAAACTAGGGTTTCAAATTAGGGTTAGGTTTTCAAACTAGGGTTTCAAATTAGGGTTAGGGTTTCAAACTAGGGTTTCAAATTAGGGTTAGGGTTTCAAACTAGGGTTTTACATTAGGGTTAGGGTTTCAAACTAGGGTTTAACATTAGGGTTTCAAACTAGGGTTTTAAATTAGGGTTAGGGTTTTAAACTAGAGTTTAACATTAGGGTTAGGGTTTCAAACTAGGGTTTTACATTAGGGTTAGGGTTTCAAACTAGGGTTTTACATTAGGGTTAGAGCAACAAACTAGGGTTTTACATTAGGGTTAGGGTTTCAAACTAGGGTATTACATTAGGGTTAGGGTTTCAAACTAGGGTTTAACATTAGGGTTTCAAACTAGGGTTTTACATTAGGGTTAGGGTTACAAACTAAGGTTTTACATTAGGGTTTTGCATTAAGGTTAGGGTTTCAAATTAGGGTTAAGGTTTTAAACTTGGGTTTTACATTAGGGTTAGGGTTTCAAACTAGGCTTTCGAATTAGGGTTAGGGTTTCAAACAAGGGTTTTACATTTAGGTTAGGGTTTCAGACAAGGGTTTTACATTAGGGTTAGGAATTCAAACTAGGGTTTTACTTTAGGGTTAGGGTTTCAAACTAATGTTTTACTTTAGGGTTAGGGTTTCAAACTAGTTAGTTAAAACTCCAACCCTAATGTGAAACCCTAATTTAAAACCCTAGTTTGTAACCCTAACCGTAATGTGAAACCATAGTTTGAAACCCTAAGCCTAATATAAAACCCTAGTTTGAACCCCTAACCCTAATTAAAAACCCTATTTTCAAACCCTAACCCTAATGTAAAACCCTAGTTTCAAACCCTAACCCTAAATTAAAAACCTAGTTTGAAACCCTAACCCTTAATTGAAACCCTAGTTTGAAACCCTAACCCTAATGTAAAACCCTAGTTTCAAACCCTTACCCTAGTTTGAAACCCCAACCCTAATGTAAAATCCTAGTTTGAAACCCCAACACTATTTTTAAACCCTAGTTTGAAACCCTAAACCTAATGTAAAACCCTGGTTTGAAACCCTAGTTTGAAACCCTAACCCTCAAGTAAAACCCTAGTTTGGAACTTTTATCCTATTTGGAAACTCTAATATAAAACCCTAACCCTAATGTAAAATCCTAGTTTCAAACCCTAACCCTAAAGTAAAAACCTAGTTTGAAACCCCAATACTATTTTCAAACCCTAGTTTGAAACCCTAAACCTAATGTAAAACCCTAGTTAAAACCCTAACCCTAGTTTGAAACCCTAGTTTGAAACCCTAACCCTCAAGTAAAACCCTAGTTTGAAACTTTTATCCTATTTGGAAACTCTAATATAAAACCCTAACCCTAATGTAAAACCCTAGTTTGAAACCCTAACCCTAATGTAAAACTCTAGTTTGAAACCCTAACCCTAATTTGAAACCCTAGTTTGAAAACCTAACCCTAATGTAAAACCCTAGTTTGAAACACTAACCCTAATGTAAAACCAAAGTTTAAAACACCAACCCTAATTTCAAACCCTAGTTTGAATTCCTAACCCTAATGTTAAACCCTAGTTTGAAACCCTAACCCTAATGTAAAACCCTAGTTTTAAACCCGAACCCTAATTTGAATCCCTAACCCTAATGTAAAACCCTAGTTTGAAACCCTAACCCTAATGTAAAAACCCAGATTGAAACCCTAACCCTAATGTAAAACCCTAGTTTGAAACCCTAACCCTAATGTAAAATGCTAGTTTGAAACCCTAAACCTAATTTGAAACCCTAGTTTGAAACCCTAACCCTAATGTAAAACTCTAGTTTGAAACCCTAACCCTAATTTGAAACCCTAGTTTGAAAACCTAACCCTAATGTAAAACCCTAGTTTGAAACACTAACCCTAATGTAAAACACTAGTTTGAAACCCTAACCCTAGTTTGAAACCCTAGTTTGAAACCCTAACCCTAATGTAAAACCAAAGTTTAAAACACCAACCCTAATTTCAAACCCTAGTTTGAATTCCTAACCCTAATGTTAAACCCTAGTTTGAAACCCTAACCCTAATGTAAAACCCTAGTTTTAAACCCGAACCCTAATTTGAATCCCTAACCCTAATGTAAAACCCTAGTTTGAAACCCTAACCCTAATGTAAAATGCTAGTTTGAAACCCTAAACCTAATTTGAAACCCTAGTTTGAAACCCTAACCCTAATGTAAAACTCTAGTTTGAAACCCTAACCCTAATTTGAAACCCTAGTTTGAAAACCTAACCCTAATGTAAAACCCTAGTTTGAAACACTAACCCTAATGTAAAACCAAAGTTTAAAACACCAACCCTAATTTCAAACCCTAGTTTGAATTCCTAACCCTAATGTTAAACCCTAGTTTGAAACCCTAACCCTAATGTAAAACCCTAGTTTTAAACCCGAACCCTAATTTGAATCCCTAACCCTAATGTAAAACCCTAGTTTGAAACCCTAACCCTAATGTAAAAACCCAGATTGAAACCCTAACCCTAATGTAAAACCCTAGTTTGAAACCCTAACCCTAATGTAAAATGCTAGTTTGAAACCCTAAACCTAATTTGAAACCCTAGTTTGAAACCCTAACCCTAATGTAAAACTCTAGTTTGAAACCCTAACCCTAATTTGAAACCCTAGTTTGAAAACCTAACCCTAATGTAAAACCCTAGTTTGAAACACTAACCCTAATGTAAAACACTAGTTTGAAACCCTAACCCTAGTTTGAAACCCTAGTTTGAAACCCTAACCCTAATGTAAAACCAAAGTTTAAAACACCAACCCTAATTTCAAACCCTAGTTTGAATTCCTAACCCTAATGTTAAACCCTAGTTTGAAACCCTAACCCTAATGTAAAACCCTAGTTTTAAACCCGAACCCTAATTTGAATCCCTAACCCTAATGTAAAACCCTAGTTTGAAACCCTAACCCTAATGTAAAATGCTAGTTTGAAACCCTAAACCTAATTTGAAACCCTAGTTTGAAACCCTAACCCTAATGTAAAACTCTAGTTTGAAACCCTAACCCTAATTTGAAACCCTAGTTTGAAAACCTAACCCTAATGTAAAACCCTAGTTTGAAACACTAACCCTAATGTAAAACACTAGTTTGAAACCCTAACCCTAGTTTGAAACCCTAGTTTGAAACCCTAACCCTAATGTAAAACCAAAGTTTAAAACACCAACCCTAATTTCAAACCCTAGTTTGAATTCCTAACCCTAATGTTAAACCCTAGTTTGAAACCCTAACCCTAATGTAAAACCCTAGTTTTAAACCCGAACCCTAATTTGAATCCCTAACCCTAATGTAAAACCCTAGTTTGAAACCCTAACCCTAATGTAAAAACCCAGATTGAAACCCTAACCCTAATGTAAAACCCTAGTTTGAAACCCTAACCCTAATGTAAAATGCTAGTTTGAAACCCTAAACCTAATTTGAAACCCTAGTTTGAAACCCAAACCCTAATGTAAAACCCTAACCCTAATGTAAAAGCTAAGGTTAGGGTTTGAAACACTAACCCTAATGTAATACCCTAACTAGGGTTTCGGGTTTCCAACTAGGGTTTTACATTAGGGTTAGGGTTTCAAACTAGGGTTTTACATTAGGGTTAGGGTTTCAAACTAGGGTTTAAAATTAGGGTTAGGGTTTCAAACTAGGGTTTTACATTAGGGTTAGGGTTTCAAACCTGCGTTTTACATTAGGGTTAGGGTTTCAATCAGGGATTTAAAATTAGGTTTAGGGTTTCAAACTAGGGTTTTACATTAGGGTTAGGGTTTCAAACTAGGGTTTTACATCAGGGTTACGGTTTCAAAATAGGGTTTAACATTAGGGTTAGGGTTTCAAACTAGGGTTTTACATTAGGGTTAGAGTTACAAACTAGGGTTTTTCATTAGGGTTAGGGTTTCAAACTAGGGTTTCAAATTAGGGTTAGGGTTTCAAACTAGGGTTTAACATTAGGGTTAGGGTTTCAAACTAGGGTTTAACATTAGGGTTAGGGTTTCAAACTAGGGTTTTACATTAGGGTTAGAGCTACAAACTAGGGTTTTACATTAGGGTTAGGGTTTCAAATTAGGGTTAGGGTTTGAAACTTGGGTTTTACATTAGGGTTACGGTTTCAAACTAGGGTTTAACATTAGGGTTAGGGTTTCAAACTAGGGTTTAACATTAGGGTTAGGGTTTCAAACTAGGGTTTCACATTAGGGTTAGGGTTTTAAACTAGGGATTCAAATTAGAGTTAGGGTTTCAAACAAGGGTTTCACATTAGGGTTACAGTTTCAAACTAGGGTTTCAAATTAGGGTTAGGGTTTCAAATTAGGGTTAGGGTTTCAAACTAATGTTTTACATTATGGTTAGGATTTCAAACTAGGGTTTTACATTATGGTTAGGATTTCAAACTAGGGTTTTACATTAGGGTTAGTGTTTCATAGTAGATTTAGGGTTTCAAACTAGGGTTTCAAATTAGGGTTAGGGTTTCAAACTAGGGTTTTACATTAGGGTTAGGGTTTCAAATTAGGGTTTTACATTAGGGTTAGAGTTTCAAACTAGGGTTTTACATTAGGGTAAGGGTTTCAAACAAGGGTTTCAAATTAGGATTAGGGTTTCAAACTAGGGTTTTACATTAGGTTAGGGTTTCAAACTAGGGTTTTACATTAGGGTTACGGTTTCAAACTAGGGTTTCAAATTATGGTTAGGGTTTCAATCAGGGATTTCAAATTAGGGTTTTTTATTAGGGTTAGGGTTTTAAACTAGGGTTTAAAATAAGGGTTTGGGTTTCAAACTAGGGTTTTACATTAGGGTTAGGGTTTTACATTAGAATTAGGGTTTCAAACTAGGGTTTACATTAGGGTTCGGGTTTCAAACTAGGGTTTCAAATTAGGGTTAGGGTTTCAAACTAGGGTTTTACATTAGGGTTAGGGTTTTACATTAGGGTTAGGGTTTCAAACTAGGGTTTACATTAGGGTTCGGGTTTCAAACTAGGGTTTCAAATTAGGGTTAGGGTTTCAAACTAATGTTTTACATTATGGTTAGGATTTCAAACTAGGGTTTTACATTAGGGTTAGTGTTTCAAAGTAGATTTAGGGTTTCAAACTAGGGTTTCAAATTAGGGTTAGGGTTTCAAACTAGGGTTTTACATTAGGGTTAGGGTTTCAAACTAGGGTTTTACATTAGGGTTAGAGTTTCAAACTAGGGTTTTACATTAGGGTAAGGGTTTCAAACAAGGGTTTCAAATTAGGATTAGGGTTTCAAACTAGGGTTTTACATTAGGTTAGGGTTTCAAACTAGGATTTTACATTAGGGTTACGGTTTCAAACTAGGGTTTCAAATTATGGTTAGGGTTTCAATCAGGGATTTCAAATTAGGGTTTTATATTAGGGTTAGGGTTTTAAACTAGGGTTTAAAATTAGGGTTAGGGTTTCAAACTAGGGTTTTACATTAGGGTTAGGGTTTTACATTAGGGTTAGGGTTTCAAACTAGGGTTTACATTAGGGTTCGGGTTTCAAACTAGGGTTTCAAATTAGGGTTAGGGTTTTAAACTAGGGTTTAACATTAGGGTTAGGGTTAGAGTTACACACTAGGGTTTTTCATTAGGGTTAGGGTTTCAATCTAGGGTTTCAAATTAGGGTTAGGGTTTCAAACTAGGGTTTAACATTAGGGTTAGGGTTTCAAACTAGGGTTTAACTATAGGTTAGGGTTTCAAACTAGGGTTTTACATTAGGGTTAGAGTTACAAACTAGGGTTTTACATTAGGGTTAGGGTTTCAAACTAGGGTTTTACATTAGGGTTAGGTTTACAAACTAGGGTTTTTCATTAGGGTTAGGGTTTCAAACTAGGGTTTCAAATTAGGGTTAGGGTTTCAAACTAGGGTTTAACATTAGGGTTAGGGTTTCAAACTAGGGTTTAACTATAGGGTTAGGGTTTCAAACTAGGGTTTTACATTAGGGTTAGAGTTACAAACTAGGGTTTTACATTAGGGTTAGGGTTTCAAACTAGGGTTTTAAATTAGGGTTAGGGTTTCAAATTAGGGTTAGGGTTTTAAACTTGGGTTTTTAATAAGGGTTTGGGTTTCAAACTAGGGTTTAACATTAGGGTTAGGGTTTCAAACTAGGATTTTACATTAGGGTTAGCGTTACAAACTAGGGTTTTTTAATAGGGTGAGGGTTTCAAACTAGGGTTTCAAATTAGTGTTAGGGTTTCAAACTAGGGTTTAACATTAGGGTTAGGGTTTCAAACTAGGGTTTAACATTAGGGTTAGGGTTTCAAACTAGGGTTTTACATTAGGGTTAGGGTTTCAAACTAGGGTTTTTCATTATGGTTACAGTTTCAAACTAGGGTTTCGAAATAGGGTTAGGGTTTCAAACTAGGGTTTCAAATTAGGGTTAGGGTTTCAAACTAGGGTTTTATATTATGGTTAGGATTTCAAACTAGGCTTTTACATTAGGGTTAGTGTTTCAAAGTAGGGTTTCAAATTAGGGTTAGGGTTTCAAACTAGGGTTTTACATTAGGGTTAGGGTTTCAAACTAGGGTTTCAAATAAGGGTTGGGTTTTCAAACTAGAGTTTCAAATTAGGGTTAGGGTTTCAAATTAGGGTTAGAGTTTCAAACTAGGGTTTTACATTAAGGTAAGGGTTTCAAACAAGGGTTTCAAATTAGGATTAGGGTTTCAAACTAGGGTTTTACATTAGGGTTAGGGTTAGGGTTTGAAACTTGGGTTTTACATTAGGGTTAGGGTTTCAATTTAGGGTTTCTTATTAGGGTTAGGGTTTCAAACATGGGTTTTACATTTAGGTTAGGGTTTCAGACAAGGGTTTTACATTAGGGTTAGGGTTTCAAACTAGGGTTTTACATTAGAGTTAGGGTTTCAAACTACTGTTTAACTTTAGGGTTAGGGTTTCAAACTAATGTTTTACTTTTGGGTTAGGGTTTCAAACTAGTTAGTTAAAACTCCAACTCTAATATAAAAACCTAATGTAAAACACTAGTTTGAAACCCTAACCCTAGATTGAAACCCTAACCCTAATGTAAAACCCCAGTTTGAAACCCTTAACCCTAATGTAAAATGCTAATTTGAAACCCTAACCCTAATGTAAATTCCTAGTTTGAAACCCTAACCCTAGTTTGAAAACATAGTTTGAAACCCTAACCCTAATGTAAAACCCTAATTTGTAAACCTAACCCTAATTAAAACCCTAGTTTGAAACTCTAACCCTAATGTAAATTCCTAGTTTGAAACCCTAACCCTAATGTAAAACCCTAGTTTGAAACCCTAAACCTAATGTAAAACCCTAGTTTGAAACCCTAACCCTAATGTTAAACCCTAGTTTGAAACCCTAACCCTAATTTGAAACCCTAGTTTGAAACCCTAACCCTAATGTAAATTCCTAGTTTGAAACCCTAACCCTAATGTAAAACCCTAGTTTGAAATCCTAACCCTAATTTGAAACCCTACTTTAAAACCCTAACCCTAATGTAAAACCCTAGTTTGAAACCCTAACCCTAATGTAAAACCCTAGTTTGAACCCCAACCCTAGTTTTAAACCCCAACCCTAATTTGAAACCCTAACCCGAATGTAAAAGCCTAACTAAGGTTAGGGTTTGAAACACTAACCCTAATGTCATACCCTAACTAGGGTTTTGGGTTTCCAACTAGGGTTTTACATTAGGGTTAGGGTTTCAAATTAGGGTTGGGTTTTCAAACTAGGGTTTCAAATTAGGGTTAGGGTTTCAAACTAGGGTTTCAAATTAGGGTTAGGTTTTCAATTTAGGGTTTCAAATTAGGGTTAGGGTTTCAAACTAGGGTTTTTTCATTAGGGTTAGGGTTTCAAACTAGGGTTTTACATTAGGGTTAGAGTTTCAAACTAGGGTTATACATTAGGGTAAGGGTTTCAAATTAGGGTTAGGGTTTCAAACTAGGGTTTTACATTAGGGTTAGGGTTTCAAACTAGGGTTTAACATTAGGGTTAGGGTTTCAAACCTGGGTTTTACATTAGGGTTAGGGTTTCAAACTAGGGTTTACATTAGGGTTAGGGTTTCAAACTAGGGTTTTACATTAGGGTTAGGGTTACAAACTAGGGTTTTACATTAGGGTTAGGGTTTCAAACTAGGGTTTTACATTAGGATTAGGGTTTCAAACTAGGGTTTCAAATTAGAGTTAGGATTTCAAACTAGGGTTTTAAACTAGGGTTTACATTAGAGTTAGGGTTTCAAACTAGGGTTTCAAATTAGGGTTAGGGTTTCAAACTAGGTTTTCAAATTAGGGTTAGGGCTTCAAATTAGGGTTAGGGTTTCAAACTAGGGTTTTACTTTATGGTTAGGGTTTCAAACTAGGGTTTTACATTAGGGTTAGGCTTTCAAACTACTTTTTTACATTAGGGTTAGGATTTCAAACCCCGGTTTCAAATTAGGTTTGGGGTTTCAAACTAGGGTTTTACATTAGAGTTAGGGTTTTAAACTAGGGTTTTACATTAGGGTTAGGGTTTCAAATTAGGGTTAGGGTTTCAAACTAGGGTTTAACTTTATGGTTAGGGTTTCAAACTAGGGTTTTACATTAGGGTTAGGCTTTCAAACTACTTTTTTACATTAGGGTTAGGATTTCAAACCACGGTTTCAAATTAGGTTTGGGGTTTCAAACTAGGGTTTTACATTAGAGTTAGGGTTTTAAACTAGGGTTTTACATTAGGGTTAGGGTTTCAAATTAGGGTTAGGATTTCAAACTAGGGTTTTAAACTAGGGTTTCAAATTAGGGTTAGGGTTTCAAACTAGGGTTTTACATTAGGGTTGGGGTTTCAAACTTGGTTTTACATTAGGGTTAGGGTTTCAAACTAGGGTTTTATATTAGGGTTTCCAAATTGATTAGGGCTTCAAACTAGGGTTTTACTTTAGGGTTAGGGTTTCAAACTAGGGTTTTACATTAGGGTTAGGTTTTCAAACTACAGTTTCAAATTAGGTTTGGGGTTTCAAACTTGGGTTTTACATTAAGGTTAGGGTTTTAAACAAGGGTTTTACATTAGGGTTAGGGTTTAAAACTAGGGTTTCAAATTAGGGTTAGGGTTTCAAACTATTGTTTTACATTAGGGTTAGGGTTTCAAACTGTGGTTTCAAATTAGGATTGGGGTTTCAAACTAGGGTTTTACTTTATGGTTTCAAACTAGGGTTTTACATTAGGGTTAGGTTTTCAAATTAGGGTTAGGGTTTCCAACTAGGGTTTTACATTAGAGTTAGAATTTCAAACAAGGGTTTTATATTAGGGTTTCAAAATAGGATTAGGGTTTCAAACTAGGGTATACCATCAAAAATCTTCTCACAGCAGACAGAAAATGAAACCAGTGAATTAAAAAAAAAAAAACAATAACCGATCATGATATGATCAGAATATGGAGCAATATATCGATTTCAATTTTTAAATATACTCGACAGTTAACAACCACCATTCCTGGGGCACAGGGACTTGCTCAGCACATGAATCGTGAACATATACAGTCGTGATCAAAAATTGACATACACTTATAAAGAACATAATGTCATGGCTCGCCCGAGCTTCCACTTATTATTTATTTGTAGGCATGTTGTTGTTGGGGTTAAGGCCTCACCTTTTCTCCTCCAATCTTATTGCTGGGCATTTGTGGCCAAACAGCTCAATTTTTGTTTTGTCTGACCTCAAAACTTTCCTCCAGAAGGTTTCATCTTTGTCCATATGATCAGCAGCAACTTCCAGTCGAGCCTTAAGGTGCCGCTTTTGGAGCAAGAGCTTCCTTCTTGCAGGGCAGCCTCCCGCTCGACTGTGGACACCTGTCAGCTGACTTGCAGATTCAGAAATTCTTGGCAGATCTGCTTTTGGTGGTTCTCGGTTCACTCGTCACCCCCCTGAGCATTTTTCTCTCAGCAGCTGGTGATAGCTTGCATTTTCTTCCTGATAATGGCAGTGATAAACAGTGCCATGTACTTTATACTTTATACAAACAATTGTTTGCATTGTTGGCCTTGGGACCGGCAGCTGCTTTGAAATGGCTCCAAGCGACTTTCCTCACTAGTTCAAGTCAATGATTTGCGTTTTCAGATCCGTTTTGACACCGTTGAGCTCCTTTCCAGAAGAAAATTTTATGGCTCAGAGCTTGCTCGTCTATGTCTTGTGAGACAAATGTGAGAATCTCATCTCAGTCTCATTTTACTCTCTCAAACATTTCTCATTTGTTTCTCCTAAAATTCACGAGGAAAAATAAGGGAGATATAGATATTTAAGGAGTCATACGTGAGATTTAATGGAGATAATTTTGAGATCTAACTTCAAGGAGAAAATTCGCATAAGGAGAAATAAGTAAGACTATGTGAGAATCTCATCTCAGTCTCATTTTACTCTCTCTTTTGTCAAACATTTCTCATTTGTTTCTCCTCAAATTCACTAGGAGAAATAAGGGAGGAATATAAATTTAAGGAGTCACACGTGAGATTTAATGGAGATGATTTTGAGATCTCACTTCAAGGAGAAAATTTGCATAAGGAGAAATAAGTGAGATTATGTGAGAATCTCAACTCAGTCTCATTTTAGTCTTTCTTTTGTCTCAAACATTTCTCATTTGTTTCTCCTAAAATTCACGAGGAAAAATAAGGGAGAAATAGAAATTTAAGGAGTCATACGTGAGACTTAATGGAGATTTTTTTTTTAATCTAACTTCAAGGAGAAAATGAGCATAAGGAGAAATAAGTGAGACTATGTGAGAATCTCATGTCAGTCTAATTTTAGTCTCTCTTTTGTCTCAAACGTTTCTCATTTGTTTCTCTTAAAATTCACTAGAAGAAATAAGGGAAAAATAGAAATTTAAGAAGGAGTCACACGTGAGATTTAATAGAGATAATTTTGAGATCTAACTTCAAGGAGAAAATGAGTATAAGGAGAAATAAGTAAGACTGTGAGAATCTCATCTCAGTCTCATTTTACTCTCTCTTTTGTCTCAAACGTTTCTCATTTGTTTCTCCTCAAATTCACTAGGAGAAATAAGGGAGAAATAGAAATTTAAGGAGTCTACGTGAGACTTAATGGGGATGTTTTTTTAATCTAACTTCAAGGAGAAAATGAGCATAAGGAGAAATAAGTGAGACTATGTGAGAATCTCATCTCAGTCTCATTTTACTCTCTCTTTTGTCTCAAACGTCTCTCATTTGTTTCTCTTAAAATTCACAAGGAGAAATAAGGGAGACATAGAAATTATAGAGGGGAGTCAAATGTGAGACTTACTGGAGATACCTTGGAGATGTCCAAGGAGAAAATGAGCACACCTTAGTCTCAGTTTGGTCTCACACGCATCTCATTGTTGTCTCGGAGAAGTAAATGAGACATGTTTTTGATCTCAAAAATGTCTCATTTGTCCATTTTGTTTCCTCTGGGTTTGACTGTCCATTGTAGCGTTTGTGGGCATTGGTATCCAATGGGTACTATTTCAATAACGTCAGAGAAGTTGCGGTCACTCCAAATCATACACAAGTTAAGAGGCAATGATATGAAGCTCATTTCATTGACAAACTTTCTAAGTCACAAAAATTGCTAATTCATGTTGTTGTGTGTATATTTTTGACCCCTCAGATTTGCTCACTTTTTCTGTTATTAAAGTCATAAAAGGACAAACATTCATAAATCTTTTTTGTGACAATAAAGTATCCGTTTCAATTACTCTATCAGAGAAAAATCTGAGTTGTAGAAATAACTGTAAGCTCAGGAGAGCCATGACATGTTCTTTACAAGTGTATGTAAACTTTTGATCACGACTGTAAGTGACTGATATCAATATCAATTGAAATACATGGAGAAAAATAATAAATAAATAAATTCAGTATTCAAAAAACACTGATAAACATAAAATATACGTAATGTTCATGTCTTATTTATTGTCAGATATCAACGATCGATCAGACAAATTAAGGCATTATAGCCGATCACTGATTTAAAGGATCTTTTTTACTCACGACTGCCTCCTCTGGCCCAAAGCGCAACTGCAGCATCTGTGTCATGCTAGTTCATGGTGCGCGTGGGAGTACGTGCACGATCTTAAAGCGACAGCCACAGTTGACAAACAAAGACATGACTTCAAATGAGGTAAGAAAAACTACGCCCCTCCCCTCACTAAAGAAACTATGGAGTGTGAGGGTCCACACACTCTACTATAAAGGGAAGATAAAAGTTGGTAGGTGCAGTCAATAAATCAGTCAGGGCTCTTCGTACTCATCTGGACATTGGGGGAGCATGCATGATGTAGAAAAAGCTTTAACGTGACCTTTTTAAACGGCACAATGCACATTTTAACATAAAATGCAAATTATCGGGTGGTCCTGATCCAGCAAATCAGATCGGTGTAAATTCTACTGAAAATAAATTAGTGTAGCAACAGCAAAGAAAGATTAATTAATATAGTAAACTAGAAAAGAAAATGGCCAAGCTTAAAAAGGAAAAAATCATTTCCTCTACATGAGCCTGCCTGCACCATGCGTCACTGAATGGCAGTGGGCAGGTGATGCGCGGTGCCAGGTTTCCTCCACACTTCCTGTTTTGACGCAAGGCCAAAGACTGTTCCATCTTGGTTTCATCAGATCATTTTGCTGCTTGATAGGCTTTCATGTCTTGTGATAAGAGGAGGATTCTGTTGGACATCCTCCATCTCCATCTTCCACAGGGTCCAGGTCAGTTTTAGCTTAGTGACGACTAGCATTATAAGGAAACCCCCCTCAACTTTGAGGTGTTGATCCTATTTCTGAATGCCCTATTTTGATCATCTCTCTCTTATGGGACTGATAATTCCTTGTGCCATGATAATGAATGTAAAGTTCAAATGTGCCTGCGCAGGTTATTTGTAGTGGCTGATCCACAGTAAAAGACATTTGAACTCATTCACTGCCATTGACAGCTATAGACGTCAAAAATTAATTTGAACTATTTCTATTAGTTTAATTTTTTTCCCACTTTTGTCAACAAGAGTATGAAAACCATGGGGGAAAAAATTGTATTTGACGAAGTATAAAATTTGTGATTAATCGTGAGTTAACTAGTCATGCGATTAATTACGATTAAAAATTTTAATTGCCTGACGCCCCTAATTTTTAGCAATCTTTTCTTAAAAAAAAAAAAAAGATTATTTTTAAAAAAATTGTTTAAAAAGAAAAGATTATTACAAATTAGGGGCATCAAGCGATTAAAAGTTGTCATTGTAATTAATTGCATGACTTCACTAGTTAACTCACGATTAGTCACACATTTTATATCTGTTCTAAATGTACACAAAAAAACTCTAGGTTTTCATACTCTTGTTAACAAAAATGGAAAAAAAATGGTAAACTAATAGAAATATATCAAATAAATTTTTGACGTCTATAGCTGTCAATGGCAGTGAATGAGTTAATATATCATGCTCAGCCTTTGTATTTTCAGTGTAATTCTGATCACACGTGGCAAAGCTTAAAACGTTTACTGCCTTCTCAACGGTGACGTTATCCCTTCGATCCAGTGTGTTTCAACCCTCCCTTTTCTCCTTCTGCTTCTCTGCCGCTGGTGCTGTGTCTGTTAAACGGATGTCTGGAGCCCATAAAATTCAAAGTGTCCCCGCTTTGAGATGCTTTGCCAGACCTTCACTGCAGCTACTGTGTACAGCTGGTATTTCTGGCAAGCTCTGTAAACATTGCTTGTAGAAAAACTTCAAAACTGGAAAAGACTGATTCACTTTTTTGTCAGTGCTAGAGATTATGTGCAAATAAACCAAATCAAGAAATGTAAGGAGTAGGAATTGTTTCATTCTCTTCTGTATTCCAACTATACAGAATGGACGGTTAGAGCTTTTGTGTTTGCTCACTCACTTTTATTCCAAAGCACACCAATCATACACTTACTTCCGCTGCGTAACAGTTACAACAGTCCTCCCGGAAACACCAGACTAACAATTCTATTGTAACAGGAATGTTCAATGCCACTGTATAACAAATCGATACCAGTATAATTATTCAACTCATGAGTAGGAAAATTGATGACGAATTGAAGAGTAACAAAAGAGCTGAGAAAAACCTCCCAAAACATTAAAGGTGGACTCCATCAGGTAGCCTACATCAGTGTCAGATCCGCCATTTGAGCCTATGGGTGCCCGGGCACGCCCTTTTGGCACTGATGCCCAAAGTGCTTCGTCCTTTTTTTGTGCTGTGTGTGTGTGTGAAAGTAATTTTGTTGCTTGTCAAAATAAAAATTCAACAAGATAATTTACATAAATTAAATTATTATTACGATATCTTTGGTCATGAGATCCTCGAAGATGACGTCACTACAAGACGCGCTCTTATTTGAAGATATTCGAAACCAGGTCGCTCCGTCTCACTCACAGCAAACAAAAGCCAAGGTCATTGAGTGCACTGAGGACGCGGGGAACACGTTCCCCCCAGTTTAATAAAGACCACGATCCTTTCCATCCACTTTTGCCACGGCAAAAATCACCGGTAAAACAAATGTTTCTCTCCCCCTTCTGCCACAACCACTGATGCATTTAAGGTACACAGAAAATGTCGTAAAAAATTTGTGTCTCTGGCTCAGAATTGTAATCAAAACTCTTCCTGAAGTCAGATCTCTAACTCAACAAGGCAAACGGATCTTACAATGCAGACATAGAATTGATGCTATCTGCTAATCGTGTAAACGCTATAGTTACATCTTTTCTTGTACTTTCACACGGCTGACATGTGCTAGGAGCGCGCAGCTCTGACTGCACGAGTCTGTAAAAAAATAAATAAAATAAAATAAAAATAGACCTCTGCTCAATGTGAAAAATAGAAGGAACACTTTCAGTAGATGTTTGTAACTTTTTCTCTAAGGCTAATTAAGTCTTGTGGTATGTACTCAATCAGTTTGTTGTTCATAATTGATTATTCATGCACAAATGTTAAAAGTTTTTTTGTGGGTGATTGGCATTGCAGTAAATATGTATATGTAATATATCGGCATATGTGATTTATTGTTTAGCCATTATTTCAAATAAGAATGTTACAATGTTTTTTTTTTCTTCATATGTACGCACATACTGTACACACACACATACACACACCCTCAATCCATTTTTCAGCCCACACACAGCGGCTGGATGGCATGGGTTCGAACTTCGAACCCCAAGTGAGTGGACAGTGCAGGCCAGGCACATTATCATGTGCCCCCTTTTTTTTTATTACTTTGAGCACCTGCCCCTCCGAAGGTCACTGCACGCCCCTGATTAAGAAAGTCACTTATATGTGAATGCCTGTAGGTTATCCCCAAGTGCAAGATATGCTCATTTACATAACTACTTGTATTCTTTCTATTCTGGGCATACTATTAAAAAACTAGAAAAAATAATAATAATACAGGGATATACAGTAACCGACAGTAGGCTTATTTTTGCTCAATTTACCCAGAAGATGGCAGTATATATCAGCTTTGACGCAATGAGTAGTGATGCATCTGTTAAGACTCTCAGTCATCCAGGTCATGGATGGTAATCCAAAATCCTTGCGAGGTGACTTCTTGTTGGTTAAAAAACAATTCAAAATGTGTAAGTATGCTTTTATTTACCCCTAAGCCCCCTAATTATATCTGGGATGGGTGTGTCCACTAGTGGGTGGCCACAGTATTGTTGTTGTTGCTGCCAGGTGTAGCTGGTGAAGGACTGCTACTCGTTCACCTGCTTAGTAGCATAACAGCTCACCAGTTGCCACTCTTCCCATGAAATGTGACAATTTTGGGGGGAGTGATGTCAAGACTTTTCCATAAGTAAACTATAGGTGATGGCGTAAACATCCTCCTCAGTTTAGAAGGGACCTTCGTAACAGTACTTTGACATGATAGCTTCTTTCATGAACAGGTTAATTGCAACAAGATGAGTGTCATGATTGGGTATTAAAGTAGGATCCCAGAAAGTCTCAGTTGTTCTCAAGCAAGGAAGGAGAAAGGTCCAACACATGAGCAAATAGTCCAGCAGCTTAAGAACAATGTTTTTCAACTAACAAGTGCAAAACCCAATATTGAATTGAATGAAACATCAATCCCTCACTTGTTAAAAAGGGTCATCATTATGGAAAGGATATTTACCACGTGGGCTCAGGAACACTTCAGAAAACCACTGTCGGTTAGCATAGTCAAAAATCTGTGCAGAGACGCACAATATTTGAAGATTGTGATGAAGGAAACAGTGAGTTAGTGTTAGTCTAATGTACTGACGGCCCAAGAGCTAATTAAAGCTGCACCGCAACACAAAAAATATGACAGCAATATCCAATACGTAGACATTAATTTTGTTCTACCTTTTGTCTTCTGTTTTTGGAATTATTTTTGGGCAATTTTTCACATTTAAGTTTTTATTTTCAAAAAATTCTGCCTTTTCTTCATTTTTTGCCAAGTTTTCTGCTTTTTCTTTGCTATCAGTTTTCTGAAATATTTTGCACGTTTGAGGTATTTTCTGGATTTTTTTTTCTTTTGATTTTGAACATTTTATGGTTTTTGAACATTTTTTTTTCCGCCTTTTTTATTGAATTCTCTGACATTTTTTGTTTTTGTTGCAAGGATATTTTATGGTCACTCTGGACATTTAAGTATTTTTTATATACATTTTCATCAACCTTTTGTTTCTCTTTTCTGACAACCTAAAAATGTGGAATTTTTTGGAATATTTATTTATTTTATTTGTTTTAATTGTGAATTAATTTAAAGAATATTTTATCTAAAAATAAATATGTAAAAATATATACTAATTTCTACCATTTTTTTAAAATCCATATACAGTAGAGCCACAGAAGAGGGACTAAAGAGCCACATATGGCTTCAGAGCTGCACGTTGCAGATACGACAGTGATAAAAATGCCCCTGTCCGATCTTTTTTGTAACAAAAAACAAATCAAACAATAAAGTTGATCAGTTTGAACATTACATATATTGTCTTTGTTGTGTATCATTTGAAAAAAAGCCTTAATTTGCAGGTCATTCTTTTCTGTTTTAATTTTTTTTTGTTTCTCCAACTGGACTCAAATGAACTCTTGACTGTGTATGGGCTCAATGAAACTGCTCTCCTATATTGTGCCATTCATTAGTGGAAGGGTTTCTTGCTCTCTCCAATGTATAGGTCATTCCAGTCCTCACAACATGGCACTGCATAAACAATATTGCGCATGGTGTTACGTTTGGAGAAAACCCCTCTGAGTTTCTCTAAAATCAACCACATAAGGGAGCACCATATACCACCTCCTGTTTCTATTATCAGGCTCTCGTGTAGTTAGTTACTTCTTCTAGCGGATTCAACAAAGGCCCATTTAGGATATATATACACACCCAAAGTGACCTACATAGTCTACATGGCATTCTAAAATGTAAAATCTTTACAATGGCTTCTTCAAATGTTACTAGAGGGGTTCGATGTTTTGGTGTGTGTGATTTACTTCAGTAGGTACAGATATGTTGCTGTGTATGTTTTTTTCCCTTCTTCATTAAATGACAGTAGTTAGCAGAAGCACAATCCTGTCTTTTTCTGCATTAAACAATTTGCTTATGGAGAGCTAGCACTTACATAAAAACATTCCTCTCTGGCATTATTATTATACATAAACATATTCATTCACATATAGCACACAGACAAAGACGTAATCGAGGGCCTATTGAGTATCGCAGTTCCCATCTGTGAAATGCTGCACTGATGAATAAGTAATGCTTCATCCTTTCAAGTGCATCTTTGAACATTGCTGAAGTTCTTAACCCCATGAAACCCGGAGGTGGCTACAGTTCCCCATACTACAAGCCTCTTATTCTTGCATTGCTCTTGTCTGCATAATACCCCCGTCCCCCACTGCGTTTTTTTCATCCGTGTTAAGTGTCAGTGAGACACAGACACAAAGGTGTCTAACACATATCGAATCGTGTAGGCAGGCTTATAGCACACATGGCGCTCTTCTTTTTGCTCTGGGAACCCTCAAAGGACAAACTTGGAAATGATACCATGACACATCTGGGCCTCTACATGAAGGGCACACATTCATCTGCATTTTCAAGAGCAGGATTCTCATAGAATGAAGCAAATGCGAGACATTGTCTGGTAGAAAATGTGGCTTCATTGAAATGGTGTCTATGAAGAAACAGCTGAACAAGATTGCGTAAGCAACAACATTGACAAGTAGCAGTCATTCAGATGAGTGGGCGCGTCATACTGTACATCATCGTCATCATCAGCTTTAACCTGTCTCGTAAATTTACCACCTCAAATTGTAATACTGACATGAGTAGCACCCTCTAAATTTCAAGCAGGAGAGTACTGAATGTACACTGTAATAAAATTTCTGTAAAATCTACAGAACAAAATGACAGCATTTTTTAATTTTACAGAATTTAACTGTATACAGCAATGCATTATGGGTAAAACAAAGTACAGTAATTTGCTGTATAATTAGCGGTAAACACTCTACATTTTACAGCACCTATGTTTTGGCACGTATATATGTGGATTACAGGTAAATACTAATAAAGATTGTTGGATTTTGGCGGGTATCGCTACAGGAGAAGAAGGAAGTAGCGGACCCTGTATTGTCACCAGAGAAAGGACAAGAGTAAAATGTTAGCACGAGGGCAGTCTGCATCGTGTTCACATCGCATTTCTCCAATAAACAGGCAACATTGCAGCTAACATTCATTTATGCACTCGGCTGCAGAACGAGGATTGATTTGACAACAAGGGCGGCATGGTGGTTAACTGGTTAGCACGTGCGCCTTCCAGTGCTGAGGGCGTGAGATTGAGTCCGGGCTTCGGCCTTTCTGGGTGGAGTTTGCATGTTCTGGCCATACCTGTGTGGGGTTTCTCCGGGTGCACCGGTCTCCTCCCACATTTCAAAGACGGTAAAGTAGCACTAAGGAACTTTTCAACCTTAATCATATATTTTCATAACTCTTCTGATGAAACATCGACATAAAACTAATTGAATGGTACTTTTGCCATGGGCTGAGGGGCTCTCTATCATTTTTACTGGCACTTAACAACTTTGAGGAAGATGGTAACTAGGAACACTGCCGCACAAAAAACTACAAATGCGCTGACTGCTTTATGGAATACGTCACTTCCACCTTTACCTATTTGTTATAAAGACGGAAGTCAGAAAATGCCGCAATGCCGCTTGTCCTCATGAGAAACGTGGTATTCCTTCTGGCATAACGTTACCGACTTTGTCCATATGGCGGCGCCATAATCAATGTTGAAGTTCCTTAGTGTTGCTTTAATTGCGCACTCTAAATTGTCCCTAGGTGTGATTGTGAGTGTGGATGGTTGTTCGTCTCTGTGTGCCCTGCAAGTGGCTGGCAACCAGTTCAGGGTGTACCCCGCCTACTGCCCGAAGTCAGCTGGGATAGGCTCCAGCGACCTTTTTGAGGAATAAGCGGTTAAAAAAATGTATGGATGGATTTTGTCTTGATTTTTTACTGTGCTGTTGGCAGTCCGATCGGTATTGCAAAATGTGAATCTTTTCTCAATTGCTTTACCTGGATAAATAAAGATTAGGATTTCTGTACACGATACACCTCACACTTAAGCGCAGAACATTGCAAATTTCGGATTAGATGTTAAAATTAAACAGACTAAATTACCCCATTTTTTTAAAGGGGAAGTTAACCCACCACAAAATTATTGACAATAATATGTTCTATGTAGCCCCACTAGTCTAAATATGGTATTCAGGTTAATATCACGTTAATGGAATCTGAGTTAAGCAGCAAAATCCAGCAGTTTTAACAATATCCGGCGGCCATTTTGCCACTTGCTGTCGAGTGAAAAATTCGGTGTTGTAATTTTCTTAAAAAATGACATCACAGCTGCTCAGGTCTCAGGTAACAACCAATCACAGCTCAGCTTCAGAAAACAGGTGAGCTGTGATTGGTCATTGCCTGAGTCTAGCCCCACTTGTCAAAATACGGTAAATCTGGTTAATATTACGTTAGTGAAATATGAGTTAAGCAGCAAAAATCTGCCGTTTTTTATCAATTTCAGTGGGCGGCCATTTTGCAACTTGCTGCTGACTGAAGATGACTTCACAGTTGCTCAGACTCAGGCAACGACCAATCACAGCTCACCTGTTTTCCAAAGCTGACCTGTGATTGGCTGTTAGCTGAGACCTAAGCAGCTGTGATGTGATTTTCACTGGACAGCAAGTGGCAAAATGGCCGCCCCCTGAGATGTGGCGAAATGTTTGGCTTCCCTCAAATTATCTAGAACACACATTTCAAATATTGCATAGCGTAAAAATCCATGCTGATCTATGCCTATAACGAGGAATTTGTGAGCATCTGATGAATAAATCTATCCTGATTAACTCTCTCCCTCTCTCTCTCTCTCTCTCTCTCTCTCTCTCTCTCTCTCTCTCTCTCTCTCTCTCTCTCTCTCTCTCTCTCTCTCTCTCTCTCTCTCTCTCTCTCTCCCTCTCTCTCTCTCTCTCTCTCTCTCCTCTCTCTCTCTCTCTCTCTCTCCCTCTCTCTCTCTCAAGTGTTGTAAGCGCGCCCACCAGTGCGACTGCGATCAGCGAGCCACAGCATCGCTTCGCTTCACAGCTCGCGGTGGCGCAAAGGCGACAGCAGGAAGCACGTTTGAGGGCGTTTGGGACGTTTGCGGAGTCGTGGAGGATCAGCCTACGCAACGAAGTGCGCGCCATGGCCTCCAAAGAGACCACAACGTCGGGCTTTGCCAGCGTCAGCAGGGAAATGACAGGTGAGCTAAAACGGACTTTTCCCTGGGGTTAAGCGTGACGTTTAACCTCCAAACCAAAACGCCGCTCCGGAAGTAAATGCTGACAAGAGTGTTTTGGAGGACACGTGTGATTAGTTTGGATGTTTTCCGTCTTTTCTACTCCAGTTAAGACTTACTGCCGCAGGCAAGCGTAGTAAATGTCCCCTAAAAGGGAAAATGGGAGTTAATGGTCGGCAAATCTGTGAAGGTTGTAATTTTATGGATTTGATCCACTTTATGATTGATTTGGCGTGAATCCCCGCTGTGAAATTGTCGCTCGGCGGAAAAGGGTTTAAGTGATGGCGTTTATATATGGCACTCACATTTGTGAAGACTTTTAATCTTTTTATTCGCTTTCTCTCGGAAGTTTGTGTGCGCCGGTGAGCTGCTGAGCAGTGATTGACAGGCCTGCAGGTGCAAACAATAACAGGTGTTACGCAAGAAGCACGTCCCTCATTGCTAATTATCCTGACGGGGTTGCTACTCTAATCTTGCTGTTAACCAGCTCATCCTGGTCGAGTACCTTCTGTCTGGCCATGCTGCATTAAGTCATTAACACACCTGCCAGATCCCAACCAATGGGGGACATAATGACCTCGCCATCAGAGTGGGCAGGCCCATTGAAGTGCCAAAAAGGCTGTTTGGATATGAGCAGGGGAATTAAAGTGGAACAGAGGCACTGACCCATCCGAGTGCTCCCGCTTTCCTCTCTTTAAAAGGTTAAAAACGCAAAAGGTTTAAACGTTAGGGTCTTACCTAGCTTAGTGTTGATAATTCTCCGTATTAGGTTGATCCACACCTCTTGCTCATTCCCTTGCCCTAGTCTTTCTCAACTTCTTGTTTCTTGAAGGAAAATAAGAGTTAGGAATCTATTTACAGAGAGGATGCAGAAACGCATCTGCACATAGCAGGCCTCTCCACGTTTCCATTAGCCGGGCCACTTGAGTACACTTACAGCATATAGTCTCAGCTGGATGTGTAGACTTGCATTGTTTCGCATGTTTGAAAAATTACTAAATACTGTAGGCCTATGTGTCTAGCTAGCGGGTGGATGACATCAAACAGATGTGGCCATTCGAGTTCTTAAAGATTGCAGCGCCGTATCTTTCCAGGTTTTATTGACGTGAGCCAGCTTGCTTCTATTTGACTCAGATTCTAAAAATAGCCTGAATACGGTAGAGTAGAAAGAGTAAAGTCCTTTTTTAGAGGTCCTGTGTGTGTTGTCTAATCCTTATTCATCAGTTTAATTTCCCTTGACTTCATTAACCTCACATTGGTTAAGCCAACACTGCAGCACTATGCCTCCAAACATAGATTACCAATGCATCATCACCATTGCAAACGTGATTTTTTTTTTCATGATGAGATTTTTGTTTTGTGTATTTTCTAATTTATAATGTCCTAAATCCAATCCATGTATATTAATGCTTATGCATTTGTTAAGCGTCACTGGAATAGCATATTGTTGATAACATATTTATGACAACCTCGCCAACAAGTGTCTTGAGACATTCATTGGGTTCCATAAAAGCCTCAATGCTCCTTGTTATTGATTTTCTGCTGGAGACACTCTTTACGGTTGACAAAACATACAGTAACATTGTTTTGAAAGTGCATTTAAAGACCTTACCATAAATGTTATAAAAACATGCCAAGGATGTATTTTAAATATGGCATTTCTATGTTGCAGATGATCACATATTGTGGCAATGGCGGGGGAATACTTGTCTCAAACATGACTCACTTTTTACTGCTAGCGGCAATGCCAGCTGGCATTGAATAGGCCTATTTATATTACACAAAGATTTATGATTTTAGTTACTGTGATCAAAGAGTAAGAACTCCAATATTCCAGGCCTTGACTTAAGCAAAAATGAATTTCTGCTGTCAAAGTTAGCTTTTAAAATGTTGATAGGCATTTAATTGACGATATGGAAACTTAAATTCTTTAATTGTAATTTTTAATGGAATGGGAAAAATACTATATAAATATTATGAACTCCTGCACCTGTGAGATATCTGTGTAATATTGAGCAGAATAATGCTGCCATTAAGCCATAGCAGAATTATATATGGATTTGCCTTTTAAGACTACAAACAGTTGAAACTGAATCAACAATGCTGCCTATGTCGGTTGCAGTCAAGTAGGGCACTGACTACTCAGTGTTGCCGCAATTGCGTCATACCATGATTTAATTCATTTATCAAATTCTTGATAAACTGTTTGCAATTTTACACTGATGTAGTATTCTTATAAACTGATTTATGATGAGGCCCATTACACTTTTTGGTGGATTTGCTATGGTTCATCAAATGGCTGACACTTATTATGGTCGTAATGTCAAATGTTATATGTATGCTGTTTGTTATGTAAATTTGGTCATGACATAACATAAAATAATCCTTTCTGACCATTTATAAATATGGCTCCAATGGGTGCACATGTGGCTGCCTCACCTGGAAGACAGAGAGTGGGTCTGAAAAGGCTGCCATTGACTGCTGTTCGGCCCGGTTCAAAATGAACCGTGCAATCAATTTTGTTTCTTTGCTGTGACTTATTCTTCGTGAGCAACGTCACTCTTCAGCGGCGGAAGTCTATTCAAAATGACGTGCGGTAGAGACAATAGTTTGTTCCGTTCAGCACTAAACTCAGTTTTAAATGACCAGAAACACAAAGTTATTACACTCATTAAAAACACAAACAGCTGATGGCACTGGTAGCATTTATTTAGTGCTGTCATTATCGAATATTTTTAGAATCGAATAATCTATTGATTATTCAATTGACTAAACAGATTGATTTTAATTTTGCATTTAAAGAAAAACGGGGGGGGGGGGGGGGTGGATTGATGTTGTACTATGTTACCAGTTCGGTCATTGTTTTCCAAAGTACAAACAGATGTTTGCAAATGTCTTATTTTGATTAAATAAAGAAGATAATCAATCTTCTTTCATAAAGGACTACAGAAATCGGTGAACAATTATTGTTGATGTGCTGAAATCAGAAGATTTGGACAATTTTAAATAAAAAATGGCTCCAAACGTTTACTCAATAATTAAAAGTTGTTGATTAATTTGATAATCGAGTACTTGTCGATTTAATTTTGACAGCTCAACATTTATTTCAGAATGTGTCAAAACCATGGTCTTGTACTGTATATGAAAGGACTAAAAATGCTGCTTACTCACCGTTGCGAGAAGTGAAGCCACCGGTGGCCATCTTACATTGCCACTTGCGAAGGTTGCCTAACACAAATACATTTTCTACGTGGTGTTGTCACTTTTTTCCCGGTCTCTACGGCAATAAATGCCACTGGTAAGACTGGGAGAAGCGCTACATGCACATTTTATCGGCAAGAATGTGATTACACAATCCGACTTGCACATGCGCAGAAGGTTGGCTAAATGTGTTCACCAACTACGCCAACAACACTACTTCAAAATACGTAAGACGTGCCCAAAGATGTAACTTTCGTTGTTCGCTGATTGATTATTTCCATAGTTTGGTTAGGTTTGCTCCGCGTCCGAAATGCGCTTGATGGCAACTGTGTCCAGACTCACTCGCTGGTCCAGCGATGAGTTTCCAGGCTAGTGGCTGTCCCCATCTGCTTTTGATTCCTCTAGGTCACTAATTTGATAGACTGAAATGACTCACAGGTGATGCTAACATTATGTCAAACGACAGCCAGATGCCACAAAACACAAGAAAAATGTCAATTAAAATTCCATCATCATAGTCATCATTGTTAATACTGTACATCTGCTGACCGTTCTGCTTATTTGTTCTTCATGTTCCTTGTTTCACTTTTTGAGAGTATCTGCTACTTCTGTGTATCTTCATCTAAAGGAATTTCACTGTCCAATATTTCTTAGATAAACATCTAAATTAAGCACTCAAGGTAGAGGTAGTATGCCATTTTCAAACTGCAAGCAGGATGAAAAAAAAAAGCCATACATGAAATGTTACTGGTTTGATGTTGTGTTTTTTGGAATGTACTGCTTTAGATTTACGCTGATAATAATGTTGCGTTAAATAGAATGGCAAAACAAATGATACAGATCTATTTGGAATGATTGCTCTGGATCTGTTGGTAATGCTTTGGTAGGAAGTAACGAAGAGCGCTTACTCAATCATACAGTACGAACGGGTATTTCCTTTTTTAGGGGAAAACATTTGTGGGCATGTGAAGCGGAAAAACAGCGTGAAAATATGATATATACAACAGGTCTTCCTCATGGGACCACTTTGCATTATGATGACGGCAGTAAAAAGTAATTGGCGAAGGTATAACAATTGTGTATAACAGCAACATGTCAGAACATCTGTCGAGACTTGTACGCCCTTCAGCGTTTAAACTGCTTTACAGTGACAAGTCAATCCATACACACCTCCAAGAATGCTGAACGTTTTCTGACTGACTGCCCGTTACATTACTACTGAATGGCAGATGAAAAGATCCCTTTTGCAGTGGTGGTTCTTTTAGTTGAAGATATATTTTTGCCTAATTCTTGCAGCCAGATTCTTACCTGCTTTTAACCTCAGACTGTCATAATGTGTCAAATGACCAGCTGCCTCACTCTTTCACTTTTAACTGACAAGACATCATTGATTTTCTTAGCAGTCATTGTATACCGAGCCAAAAACTGTGAACCCCCCCCCCCCCCATTCAAACCGAATCATGGACCTTGTGAACTGTTCTACCCGTACTCACTGCGGCCTCTGTTTGGTTAATTTTGTCCCGTCGTGACAAGTTTTAATATAACGTTAGACTAAACGGGCAGATTTAACATATACATTGTTCCCTCGCTATAATGCAGTTCACTTTTCACGGTCTCACTGTTTCGCGGATTTTTTTTTTTTGTGCAATTTTGCATGCTTTTTTTTTGTTTTGTTTTTTACAGTAATGTACCTATTTTATAAAATTTCTGAAGGTTTGAACATTGCGAATGTTTAAACAAAAGAGAAGTGTGAGAACATGCCTCCAATGAGAAAAGTGTATAAAGTGTGTAGTGAGGGGTTTTATGATAAATAAATTAAATAAATAAATTTCATTTATTGCAGTTATTTTTTTTTTAACCTAACCCCAGCGGAAAACGAGGGAACACTGTAGGACAGAAAATGTTTTCTTAGTATCATTTTAATCCTTAAGGGTATAGACCAGTGCTTCCAATTATTTTATTGTTACACCCCTCCATTTGGAAGAAGAAAATATTTGACTTTCCCCCAGCTCTCGGCCGCAACTATAGTATTATTTGTCTATAAAATTGTTGTTAGTACACCTCTGCAGAAGATCTAATAATACTCCTTGCGTACTCTCCTACAATGCGAGCGCCAACACCTACTTTAGTGGATGTACAATTGCACTTTTTTCTAGTATGTAAAAAGGTTCTCTGAGGGTCCCGGTCACACCCCCTGGCATCGCACTGCCAATCCAGTGGGACCCACCCTCCTATTTGAGAAGGGCTAGTGTCTAGACTAAAGGGTTAAGAGGTGCATCTCAACACTTTTATCAATATAGTGCAGCAAGCAGAGAAACCCAAGCAACAGAAACCCACCGTTTTGCCAATAAGGAGTTGAATTCAGAGAGTAAAGCAGTTGTTTTAGTTTTAGTTTCCCCAGCAAGTTAATTACTCATATATAGGTTTTTCATTTACGCATATTCAATTTCAGAGGTTATTCTAGCTCACTTAGTAATTTTCAGTTTGTTCCACAACACTGTTATGTGGTTGAATTCCTGCAATGTTTGGAATTGTGATATTTCTCTACTACTAAGTAGATTTTTAAATAAATGTGTTTTCCACCTGCATCACAAACTACCATGTCCTATTTGTCTAGAGACTTAAAAAATTTTTTTAACTCTATTATCAGTTCAGCTGTTTTGATGCGCATCTGTCTGCTTTTCTCCCCCCTCCCAGAGTGCATCAGGAAGGTGCTGGACAAACAGGCCATTAAATTTGTGAGAGCTATCAAACTGGACACCAGGAGCGGGAAATCGGAGGACAGGATTCTGGTAAGAATAAAGAGTCACTTTCAGACTCTTATTACTCTGCTTTCATGCCAAATCACCTGAATGAGGTATCGATTGCTGAAGTGAAGACATCTCTATGTGCGACTTGATGAATATGGACTTGAACGTCACAAACTTGTTTGAAGCCAAGCGGAAATCAATCAACCTTAATTGAGACAAATTAAAAGACCTGTAAGAAGTCACAGATTAGGGATCCTGTCCCACTAAAAAGGCACATTGAAAATCAGGGCTTAAGGCAGATGCTAGCTAAGCAGAGTAAAGTGGACACCGTGTCATGGCCTACTGAATCCAACCACAGAGTTTATTAGATGTGGCAGGATGGCCTTAATGCCACAGGCAAGAGTTTGGTGCGTGCATGTGTGAGCCTGACATTGTACTGTACAAGACAAGTCACTTTTTATTTAATTATTTTATATAAAGAATCCTGTGTGTTGTATGAAAGTACTTTCCAGAGGGGCTGTGATGCATTCAAGGTGCTTTTGTTGGCTTGACAAATGATGGTTTAGTCAGCCACATTAGCAACTGATCCCATAATTGTGGCTCGTTTCCAATAATGAATGAAATGAAAACAAGATGAAATATATCATATCCAGTAATCAGCTGAGTTTGTTTGTTCCCCATCCTTTGTCCCAAGACCCCCCCATCACCCCCATTTGGCCCCCATTACCTCCCCTCCCCACTATTTCTGTCATGTCCTCTCTTTGTTTCCACTCTACCTCCCTCTATCCCTGTCATTTCAATCACTCTCCTCCTCATCATCGCCCCCGATTGTTCTGCTCCCCCCAGCATGCCACTTGCCTCTCTCACTCTCCGCTGCTTCTCCCTTGTGCCCTTCCCTCCATTTACATCTCTCTATCTTTAATCCAGCCTATAAAAAGTAGTGGGTCCCTATTTCTATCACAGGCAATTCAATTAGTTCCAAGAATTTTTTTTTTTTATGTCCATATGGGCCTTGTCTACTGCTAGATTCATTCAAGGAGGAATGGAGATGTAGGCATTCATTTTTGTTTCAATCTGAAAAAATTGATCCATTTCAAAGGTGTGATAGTGAGAACATGAGGGAGATCTGAATGGTCTCTTAATTTCGGATTGAGCCCTAAATGCATAGGGCTGAGCACTAGCGGTGAGGAATGATTCTGACTGCCATATTCTGCAAACTTGAAAATAATTTATTTAAGCTTAAAAACTGAAATAATAAAGGTCTACTTATCTTGGTTGATGATGGTTCTTCCCCCTAAGCAGGAGGCTACCTCCAGCTTGATTAAATTTGTGGACAAATTTAGCACATCATTTGTAAGTTCTAATTTGTTATAATGTCTGTAGTTCTCTATTTGTATTGTCTGCCCCCTTTTGGCGCCCGGAGATTGATGATATCCAGCTGTCTGTGTGTGTTGACTGTACCAGCCATCATCACTCTGTGACACTTATATACATCGACATGCTTGAGCCACCCCCTTACAATTCCAGACACAGGCAGGAGGGTGTAGCATCATAACCAAGAGCAACCCAGGGCAATCCGTTCGAGGAGCATCAGCCTGCTTCCATCATTGGGTGTACACATGCACACACACACACATGGTTCAGTGCCTCAAAACCTTTCTACATTCTTACCCTCATTACTAGATCACCCTATTTGAGGATTAAAGACAACTTGGAAAACAAAGCACATCTTCAAAGGCAGAGGGGGAGGTGTGAGGGAGGTTGCGATGCAGCACAAGGGTGGGGGGCACAATAAGAAAAGGAGCTGAAAATGGCATAAGGGAGACTAGAGATGAAATCTCTGGTACGTTGTGATGCCCCAGTTGTTGTTGATTTGACTCTTCCGCCACTTATTTGTCCTGATTGGTCACTCTGTTCTATCCAGTGCAGTTCCATTTCTCCTAACTAGTAATGGGCCCATTACTGCAAGAGACTTTCCTTGTTTGACAGTGCTGAACACACTTGGGTGCATCAGAGACTTCTTTACGCTGGATGGTTCCATGGAGTTCCCTATTGTGAGACTAAAGTAGGGATGTGGTTTGAAATTTAGTTTGTGGTGTTGATGTGAGGACGGTTTCTGCCTGCTTTGTGGTCTTAAGCCACTTACACATGGAGTTTCTGCACTCCATCATACTGCAGATGTAGTAGAAGGCCGTCATTTATTCTCAAGTGAGTTTCAAACAGATGCAGAGTCAGTGTGAGTGACATAACTTCCTGGTAGTGCCAATTGCTCTCAACGTATGAAGTTGGCCTATGGTAGAGATTTTTATTCTACTGACAAATTGTGAGAACTTTTGTTAGTTGTAGTAATTGTTTGCCTCAGTGTGACAATGGTTTTAAACACGTCTGATCAAAAAGATGGAGAAGCTGAAGTGTGTGTGTGTGCTGACCTGTGATTGGTCGTTGTATAGTAGATATTTATATCAGCAATGTTGTTTATGTTTTTGTCCTTCTTTACACATAAAACATAATTTCAGTTTTGAGATTTACTCACATTTTTTTCATTTATTCATTCATCAGGTTAGCTTTGAACATAAACTATTGTATTCAGAAATGTTTCCATTATAATTGTATGCTATATTATGTTTTTATACTGTTTCCGTAAAGGGATTCAATCAATACTGTGCTTAGTGCTATGAATTTTAGGCCATACCACCCAGCCCGCAAATGTAGTAACTTTTCCAACCCCTCTAGTGAAAAAATTGACCTGCTAAAAACAAATGCACATTATGTGCAGAATCATTTTCACATTGTTATTGGTATGAAAACAAATGAGCCAAGTGGAAGGCACTGCAGTCACAGTCAATCACACTGACATATTGACAAATCTAATCCAAGGTAGGTGCTTCCAAGGCACAAATAATTTGCATAGGTTGCCTTGTCGTAAAACTCTATGAGATTAGGAGGCCGTCTAAGAAGAGACGGTGCAAGGTTATTCTTCCATACAGTTTGATGGCTGATTTTATTATATAAAACTGTTAAACATAAACACATTTTTATTTAAGGATTGAATTTATGTCCATGAAAATTAAACATGAAAATGTTTCACCTTATTTTTTAAGAAAAATAACTTTTTGAATCTGACCGTTGACGTTGTTTTTTTTGTTTTTTTATGTGGACAACAGAAGATTAATTTTTTTTCTGCACAGGTGTCTCCTTTTTTTTTTTTTTTTTTACATAGAATGTTTCATATTTTCTTAAAAAAAAGAAAGATAAATGCCACTGATTATTTACCCTCAGTTCCAGATGTTTTTGTTTTTCAGCGCTTTATTTGTCCAAATTAATGGCGTAAACAACACATAAATCAGAGAGATGCATAGAAAACAATAATTGGCTGAGAAAAGATGAAAACTTCATCAGCCCCATTTCACAGATATTGGCTACCCTCAAAACAGCCATTCCGAAGGTCATGGACTACTGATTCACTAACAGTTGTTGAACCAGTAGATCAAAGAAAGCAGCAGCAGATGATGATGATGATGATGATGATGATGATGAAACCAATTTGAGAACAGTTAAAAAAAATAAATAAAAAAAAAGCTCCAAAACAACTGTGACATCAGAACCTTCCACCTTGTTTTCTTCTTCTTTTTTTGTGGAGTTGTGGGTTGTACAGAACAAAGGCAAAAAAGAAGAGTACAGAATTTCATAAGCAAGTTTGCACATTTGTAATAAAAAACAACAACTGTTTTTTCTTTGTTATATTGTTAACCTGTGGGGGGAAAAAAATACAACAGTGCCGGAGTTCCGGCGTAAGAGCCACTAGCGCGATGACAAATGTGGGGAATATTTGATAGTCTGGCAAAACATCGCCAATGCGGAGAGAAAGGCCAACTTCAAAATAAACCTTCCCATACCAAGTAATATGTGGAGCGCAATGAAACACTTTTATTTTGAAGTTTTTCCCGGAAGCGTTTTGCCTGGCGCAACGGATGACTTGACTTGTCTTGCGAAACGTGTGTCTGCCGTCCTTATAAGCGAAGTGCGCATTACGTGTGCGCATGCGTGAAAATCAAGTTAAAAAAAAATCTTGCTACCAAACAAAGCCGTCATTTGAATGGCAGTGAATGGAGTACTGAATGTTTTTGCATAACTGCACACCTTAAAGCTTGCAAGCATTGTTTAAACGGCTTTCAGCCTTAAGTGACAAAACAATAGGTGCACTTGGTGCCATTTTTAACTGTTCTAATGGAGTTTATAGGCAAAAAAACACCATTGCAAAGCTCGAGAAGACGGAATAAAGACAGGTAAAACAACACCAAATAAATTAATAATAAGTGGGTAAATGAATAAGTAAATAAAAAAACACAAGTAGGTCAGTAAATAAAATAAATAAACTAATAACAAAATACAGCAGGCACCATAACACATTGAAACTATGAGTTTCATGCCGGGTCAAACGCCAAAGAACAAAGATGTGTTTTAAGGGTGGGTAGAGAGGGAGGTTGCCTAATATTTAACAGAAGGTCATTCCAAAATCCATGGGGAGAGATTTGTCCAAAATCTCCCTAAATTTCTAAAGAGGAAAATAATGTGCTGTTAAGCACAATTTAAATTAAAGTAAAAAAATAAAATAAAAATAAGTTGATTATTTAGAAATTTAAGTTGGTTGATCATTATTAAGTGGAAATATATTTTTTAATGTCTTATGTATTCATAATTGTTCTTTCACCATGGGAAAATATTATTTTTATCCAAATACCTGATTATTCAATAGAATTTTCTGTAGGATATTTGAATACCAAAATATTCAATATCTGCAGCACTAGAGGGGACTGCAACCCGCAGTGCGATACTGTACTAACTATACATAAAATAAATGGATAATGAAAGAGATGACCTGACATTTGGGGAGGACTGGCCATCAGGAATTTCATGAGTTTCCCAAATGTACAGTCCATCCACAGTGACGAATCAAATAGTAATGGCTTGATGTCGGTCGAACAACGAATTGGCACGTTGGACACTGCACCACCGCTCCCCGGAAAAAGTTCTGGCTCAATTTTTTTTTTATAACTTTAAACTAGGGCTGGGCTGTTATGGCTAAGAAATAAAATCTCTATTTTTACAGACATTCAGGACTATTGCGATTTAAATCTAATAAACCCAACAAACATTTATTTAATAATTCCTGTGCAAAATGTTCAGACAACAATAATGTATACTGATTCTAAATTAGTGTTGACATAAACTTGTTTTTTCTTGCATGCCACAATTAAGTAGTTGGCAGCTATTGCAAACATGTCTTGTAAAGCATCCATCCAGCATTCTGCCACAAAAACATTTGAATGTAACACAACATAAGAACAATAAATAGCTTTTAATAATCCAAAAGGCAAAATTCGATTTTACGATTTAGAAAATGTTCAACGATTTAAATTTTAAAATGACGATGTATGGAATTAATTAGATTTATTGCCCAGCCCTACTTTAAGCCCTGAAATACAGATCAGTAAAATCAAAGACAACGTAGGCTAGCGGCAGAATGTTTCTCTTGTTTCAACACTCCATTTTTCTGTGTAATATGCTTGTGTAATGGAGTGTATTACCACTGCTCTGTTAGTATTCACACTTCCTCTATTCATGATGCTCTGCATGGAGCCACTCTGTGACTATCCATATTTACCATCTGACAATGCGTGATATGAGCCCTCAGTGCTGTAATTAGGGCTTGGGCTTTACTTGATTAACATACCACATGTTGGTAGCCCATGGCGGCGAGTCTATGAAGTGTGACTGCTGACCTTCTCTCTTCTCCCCCAAGAGGAGACAAATAAGAGTTGCCCTGCAGTCCTACCAAATACACACCAAGTATTCCATCTTATATCCCTTAGTCATTTTAATTTCCTTTCCTCTAGTTTGTTTCCTCACTTTTATAGTCTCCTCGGCTCTTCTTCTCTGATCCTTCTGGCGTCTCTTACACTCATTGCTCATCTTTAGCCTTCATACTCGTGCTATTTCCTCTCATCCCATGCACCCCATCCGTGCCACTTCTTAGCCCCCTTTCCTCTGATTGTAAACTTCATCTCATCTTGATCCTGTTGACAGTGTTGCAACTCACCAATCTATCTTTTCCTCACAGTGTTTTATTGTCATTCATTTGAGGGGGATACATTATGGAAAATCAAAAACAAAAAGTACAAATAGTCCAAATAGGCTTTGGAGGGTATTCTTACCCGTAAAGTGTGAATTTAAACACAAGCACATTTAGTTACAGTATCTGCCTGTGAGAGAGCGATTTTAAATGTGGCTGAATTGTGACAGCATAATTACATAATACCCAAACATAGTTTGTGAATTACTGTGCACAGAGCCGTACAGTAATTGACGAGTGCATAATGTTCAGCAAGGAACACACCACTGATGAAACCCAAAATTCAGTGTTTAACCTTCAATTGGGCTTTCTGTGTCATAATAAACTTACAAAAAAATCAATGGCATCTGATGACCAGGAAAAAAAGTTTAGGATAAGTATTATTTCCCAGTATGTGCACATACATTTTGGTAACGGTTGGTTGCCATTAACGTACATTAGATGACGTTGATTTTTGTTTTCATTATGAGTGCAGATTAACAGGAAACCACTTGACGTCCATAAAATCCTAAATATTGGGATGATTGTTTTAATATTTTCAGGTGATGAAGTAGGCATGAGTAGAGCATTGAGCTTTCTTTTTCATTCGCTAGCCACTGTGACGATATATATATGTTTTCTTTCCAGAAGGAAGAACATGAAAGCTGTCTTTTTTTAAAACATTTTTTTAGAAGTGTCCCTGTCTGAATTATGGCAACACTTGATGTCACACAACATTTTTATAGCAAATCAAATCCAAAAAGAACAACTGCCATATTTCAGCACAAGCTATGTCATCGTGATCATGTGACTGCTCCAAAATGGTCAAAATGTTGCTGCCTTGGGTAATGTCATTATTTTGATACTTAATCGGCTGGCTTAAACTTTTCAGATCAAATCAGATGCCATTGATATTTTTGCAGGATTGTTTTTATACACACTGCTTAATTGAATGCTGGACAGTGGACATAAGTGATTTTTCGGTTTAATCAGTGGTGTGTGTGTGCCTTTAGAAATGCTTTTGTCACCCTTGTCAAGTTGAAGCTGTTTGTCTCATTGCAAACTCCCACTGTAACTACTGTATATGGTCCAGGTCATAATACAGTATTTATGAAAGACGGCCTGGGTGTTATTTTTCGTAGTCCATTGTGTGTGTGTGTGTGTGTATGTTTTTTTTATTTTTATGAAAGCTACGGCTGTCACTATCGAATCTTTTTAACATTAATTTTCCTCTGTTATTCCATCGGATAATCAAGTAGCCTAATCACCCCGGGAAAACAAAAAAAAACTTCTTTTTTTGGGGGGGGGGGGTGAATCCAAGGTACTCATAATTTATCTTGTATAAATTATGCATTATTAAAAACCCCAAAAATGTAGCCTATACTACATAGACAGCAATTGTGATTAACGTTAGCATGCTAGCAATTCCCACTTCAAGAACAAACACCAACTACCATTTAGTTCACACACACATCATTATATCTACATTACACATGTAATAGTGTCTTAAAAGTCACTTCCAAATCACAAACTATGCTTTAGCATTATTCCATGAATAAACAAGGGTAGAGCTAGCTGTTAGCTACATGAGGTCAATAACTTTCTGTTCCTGTCTTCTTCTCAGCATGTTTAGTGGATGACTGCCCATACTGGTTAAGTGATGAACACCTAAAACCGAGTGGCAGGTTATATTTTGGAATAATAATTACAGCCCAAGTGCTTTTTATGATGCTCAGAACTTCTTTCCTGTGTTTTGTGGAAGCTCAATGTGCTGTTTTGTTTTTAATAAAAAAAACTTACGAAGTCAGTGAGCGTTTTTAAGCAAACATCTGCCATTCGGCCACAAGTTGGTGCATTAACAGAAGGAAATAAAGATCAGATCACAGCCGCCATTCAATACTGCGTGTGTCTGCAAAAAAAAAGTCAGTGTATAAAACCTGGACGGTCCGGGGGAGCTATGAGGCAGAAATTTTTAATTTTGTTAATTAAATTTAGTTTTTTTTTTTTTTCAGGCGAGCTCAGTATTGTTCATTCGAATTGACATCATCATTGCTCTCCTTTTTAAAAAAAAAAAATATATATATATATATTTTTTTATATATACATATACACACATAAATATAAATATATATATATATATATATATATATATATATATATATATATATATATATATATATATATATATATATATATATATATATATATTTATTTTTTATTTTTGTATGTGGGTGAGAGTGTGTGTGTGTATTCATCAGTTCACCTAAAGCCCATTAAAAAAAAAATCCCATACTAATAATATAATATAATAATAAATTGCCAAATGCAGAAACATCAATGTAAGTTATCACGATGTAGTGGCTCTCGCTAACAGACAGAATTAAGTAACCAGAATTAGGTTAAAAAATTCTATATACGTAGACCATGTTTCTATAAATTTCGATATTTGGTTTTTATTTGAGGCAGATATTTTTTCCATTAAAATGTGATTTATAAGGAGGTTAGACCATTGGTAGATATTCAGAGTTAGTTTATTTTTCCAGTTAACAAGAATTGTTTTTTTAGCGATAGTAAGGGCTACAAGTGTAGATTGAAATTGTTTATGTGGTAAGTCAGTTGTTGTTAGGTCACCTAGCAAACACAAGTTTGGAGATAAAGGTATCCTGCAGTCCAAAATAGCGGAAAGTTTTTCTAAGACTTTAGTCCAGAAATACATAACCGGAGTACATAACCATAAAGCATGAACATAAGTGTCTGTAGTGTTTTGTAAACATTGGATACAAATGTCGGAGTCTGAGAGTCCCATTTTCTTAATCATATATTGAGTAATGTATGTTCTGTGAATAATTTTATATTGGATAAGTTGTAAATTTGTTTGTTTTGTCATTTTAAATGCGTTTTCACAAACTTGAATCCAAAAGTCAGATTCCGGTGCTATAGACAAGTCTGTCTCCCATTTCGAGATGGGTAAAGACATTTTATCAGTATATGAAAGTAACTTATATATTTTTGAAAGTTTTTTTGTTGTCGGAGAAAGCTTGTTAATATCTTTAGCTAAAACAGGCGGTTGGAGCGTACCCCGAAGTGTTGGAATTTTTTTCTTTATCATATTTTTAACTTGTAGATAATGTAAAAAATTTCCGTTTTTTTATATTGTATTTTTGGAGCAAGGATGTATATGATATAAACATATTATCTGAGAAGAGATGGTGGAGATGTGTAATTCCTTTCTGCTCCCACACACCTAAATAAAATGGTTGGTTGTTAAGTTGAAATACGGGGTAATGCCATAGGGGAGAAAGCCCTCAGGGATCCACTTGGGCTTTTGTCAATTCTAGTGCCTTCCACCAGGCAGTCACGGTGGCGGAAATCATTGGGTTTTTAAAACAATTATGTCGCTTAATCGATGTTGTAATAAAGACTAAATCTCGAAGTCTGAGGTTATTACAATCCTTCTGTTCTAGTTCCAGCCAACAGTTAGTGTCTCTGTTGGGTTGTGCCCATAGAACGATATATTGTAGCTGGTTAGCTATATAGTAGTACATAAAATTTGGTGGCTCTAGACCACCTTTGGATTTACTTTTCTGAAGAGTAGATAGACTAATCTTTGCTTTTTTTTTATTCCAGTAAAATTTTGTAACGGCTGAGTCCAACAACTGGAACCATTTAGCCGTAGGTTTAAATGGAATCATTGAGAAAAAATAGTTTATTTTGGGAAAAACTTTCATTTTAATGGTGGCTATTCGTCCTATTAGAGAAATAGGAAGATTATTCCAGCGCTCCAAATCACTATAAATGTTATCCAGAAGTGGAGAAAAGTTTAAATGAATTAAATCAGTTAATTTAGGTGAGATTTTTATGCCTAAGTATTTTAAATTACCTATAGGAAATGAGTAGTGTGGGTCCTGGCTTGCAGGGTTCCATGAATTTTCTGTAATAGGTAGAAGTGTTGATTTTGTCCAGTTAATAGAATAATCTGACAACTGTGAGAATTTAGTTATTAAGTTAAATACTTCCCCTAGCGGAGTAGCCGGCTTTTCTAAATAAAGTAAGATGTCATCGGCATATAGATTAATTTTATGTTCTGTTACCCCAGAGTGAATTCCTTGAATCCTTCTTTCCTGGCGTATGGCTAATGCAAGTGGCTCAATAAATATTGCAAATAATAAAGGGGATAGTGGGCATCCCTGTCTTGTGCCTCTCTGTAAAGTAAAGCTCTGAGATATAATCCCATTAGTAGTAACTGTAGCTTTTGGAGAATCATATAATACTGATACCCAGTGGATAAATGATTTCCCAAAGCCAAATTTATTTAAAACAGCAAAGAGGAAGGACCAGTTAACTTTGTCGAAAGCTTTTTCTGCATCCAATGATATAATAACTGCCTTTTTATCATGCCGCTGTGACATGCTAATAAGGTTAAAGAGTCTCCTAATATTATTAGTAGAGTGCCGATCTTTAATAAAGCCTGTTTGGTCGCTATGAATAATTGTCGAGATTACTGTTTCTAGTCTAGATGTGAAAGCCTTAGTGATAATTTTAATATCAGTGTTAATTAGTGAAATTGGACAGTAACTTGATGGAAGGGTGGGGTCTTTTTCTGGCTTTAATAAAAGTTTAATTGCTGCTGTATTCATGTGTGGGCGTATGTAACCCTTAGTTTTAATTTATGTTACTACTCTTAAGAATAGTGGAGCAAGCATTAACCAGAAGTGCTTAAAAAATATAGCCGGATAACCATCCGGGCCAGGTGCTTTGCCATTAGGCATACTATCTAGAGCACTGTACAACTCGTTTATAGTAAGTGGCGCATCTAACATATCTTTATATTCAGTAGTTAACTGAGGTATATTTAAGATACTGAGGAATGCCTCAATATGCTCAGGGTTAGGCTTGTTAGTTTCTAAGTATAGGTTACGATAATAGTTATAAAAAATGTGATTAATTTCTTCTGGTGATTGTGCATTCACCAGTTGTCCCTTTAATAGCCGTTATAAGAGACTTTTCCCGATTGCGTTGAAGTTGGTTTGCAAGAAATTTACCTGATTTGTTATTATATTCAAAGTTGTTATATCTCAATTGTTGTATTATAAATTCTGTCTTTTTAGTTAGCATATCGTCTAACTGTATTTTTGTATTTTGTAAGTCAGTCCATATTTGGTTATTTGGGTTTATTGCGTACTCATCCGTCAGTTGTTTAATTTTATCTTCCAAGTCTTTTTCTGATTTTTGATCCTGTTTCTTTTTATAAGATGAATATGATGTAATTTTACCTCTAATTACTGCTTTCCCAGTTTCTCAGAGAAGAGATGGCGATAGGTCTGGAGAGTCATTTATTTCCAAAAAGTCTGCCCACTCTTTAACTTATAATTTTGTCAAACTCTGCGTCGTTTAGCAGTGAGATGTTAAACCGCCATGTCGGTGGTGGTTTAAAGGTATAATCAACTTGTAGGGAAAGGGAGACTGGTGCATGGTCACTAATAATAATAGGATGTATTATATTATATATTATATTATGTATTATATTTTTGTAAGTTATTTGTAAGAAAATAATCAATTCTTGAAAAAGACCGGTGCACAGCGGAAAAGAAGGTAAATTCCTGTTAATTTAATTTTTAAAGTTGTCTTATCCGACTTGGTAGACTTTTTTCCCCCAGCCTCAATGAAAGCATGATGGGATAGATGGGAAACGTTATAAATTGTGAACTATATGCATAATGTGGCTCTTTTAAGCACTGGACTCTTATTATATGAAGGCCGAAAAGCAAATTGTGACCTTTTACCTTTCTGTTCTCTCATTTGGTTTCATGTCCCACTCTTTCGACCACTCTAAAGTCCGCTTTTAAGACGGGACCTGGGGCATCTTTGCTTTCAAAGGCCAATGTCCGACAAACTGACAGACAGACAGACCGCAGTGATGTGCTGTTTTTTGGCAGGTTTTCTTGAGCAATGGATAAAAACTGTGTATTTGTGGAAGTGTGTGCATTTGTGAGTGAGAAAACGGAGCGTAGTAGCCAGCTAGCCTATTTTGCGTACAAGACGTGTTTATTGCTCAGCTAGCTTACTGTATCAAAGCAATTGGCCATGTCAGAATGTTCTTTATTTTGCTCTGTGTCTAGTGTCTGTGTTTGAACTGTCCTTGTGGTAGAGCTACAAATCCCGCCAGTGACCCAATCTGGCTCTGATCCGCAGCTTGTTGCCTCAGAGGCTTCGCTGTAACGTACACGGCCCAGACGCATACTGTGATTTGCACCATGTCATTTGTAGTACAAGAACCGAATCCGGATGACAGTTTATGATTAATATTCCCAACCCCTCACCCCAACTCTTGCCCTCAACTGGCTGCAACACACACACAAGAAGAACAATTACTTCTGTTTACAGCTTGTACTTGTACTCTAACACTACCTTGACATTTTGCTATTGGGGCCTACCAGTTCTTTAAACTAGTGCAATCTCAGCAAGGGCATGACTGTTACCTCTTCCCACCTTCATCTACCAGCACCTCTTCTTCTTTATCATCTTTATCATTTTACATTGATATTGCTTGTCTGACTTAGGCTGGTGGCTCAAAAAGTAAAACAAATACATAAATAATCTAGTAGAATTTATTTTTCTTAAGTGAAAAAACAAATTCAACGTTAAACACAGGATTGAAAGTGATATGTTACACAAAGTGGCAGCCACATTTGCTCTGAGATGATTAATGGTAACAGCTGGGATTCTCCTGTATGGCTTGATGTTGTATAGAAGCATTTTTATTGCTTGAGAAAAATGCCTTTCTGTTTCTCTTGAGAGGTTTATGAAATCTAATTCACTTTATGGACAAAGGTCTTGGGACACAATTAAATCCATTCAGATCAATTTCTGGATGCAAGGATAGACACTTTAGTTCCCATTAAATCTTAACTCTTCAGCTTGGACAATTATTTGATACTAACGTCAAGGGAACCGTTGGAAGGCCCTTTTCTGTTCCAGCATGACTTGTCACAGTGCACAAAGCAAGTCCCATTTAGGGATGGTTGGATGAGTTTGGTGTGGGAAATCTCAAACAACGATTGCAGGTCAGGCCATCTTGTCTATCCATCCAAAAGAACATTTGTGTGGTCAGAAGTCACTAATGTTGGACAACAATTGTCCAGGACACAATTGAAGTTTCTCAACACAGCCTAATTGTGTTGCTCCCATAAGTGGTCAGTTGTCTCCAAGTTTTCCTTCAGTTGCTTACATGAAAAAGGTTCAGAGCATTCAAGGGCCAATAGGATATCTTGGCTCGGCATGCAGTGAAACCGTCACACATCAGTGAATGTCGCGCACGAGCAAGACACAAGATGCTGCATCCAAAGTCCGATATTAGCGTCGGAAATGGTATCTGCATGTTACTTGTTAGTACTTGCCGATGCCGATACCACTGTTTTAATGCAGTATCGGGGCCTCTCCCGATACCGATATTGGTATCGGAACAGCACTAGTGGGAACATACTTGTACCAAATAGAAGATTCAAGATACAATGATTGCTAGTTGCTTCTTTCAAAAGCTACTCGTCATGACACCGAAATTGATTCACAATAAAGGATTTATTTGGCTACATTGAAAAAGTTACTAGTTCCGGTAAATCTACAACTATTGTGCCTCACCAAATGTAGTAAAGATAGGACTTACATTTATTTTCATGTACAATACATCCAAAGGTGCCGAAGAAGTGTTGGGCCACAACTACTGTATAAAATGTAACAACTGATGTTTAGTTTTATGTACAGAAATAGAATACTGTACCGGTCATTATAAAGTCACACCATCTTTGCTATAAGAAAGGGAACAGGACTGTCTAAAAGGGACACTCTTCTGAATATACTTTGTATATATAAATATATTAGATCTTTGTTAATATTTATTTACCTTTTACAGTTTTCACCAATTACAATAATGTGAGTCTCTTGTTTCAATGGTGAGTGGCAAATTGTGACAAATGTTTCCATAGGGTCATTCCGTGTCAATTCACAAACCCAATGACAATTTGCCCGATTTTTATTCCATCAGTGTCTTATGATTTTGGTGCCTTGTGAATTTACAGGTCTGTACAAAACTAAAAAGATGTGGGCCACCACCTATGGTCTAAAATTTAGTGTTCAATTTCCGGAAAGTGGACATGGCACCCAAACTTTGAGCGGCCATAGCGCAAACAGTTTTAGCTAGGAGGCTCAAACTTCGTACTCTTTCTTTTGACATCATAAGTCACGAATAGAATAAAAATCAAGCAAATTGAAGCGGTGTCACTGGGAGGTTCTGGGGATTTGTGAGAATTGACATTGAATGACCCCATAGCAAAATATTTTGCCCTCCTAGACTCAATATTTTATTTTCCAAAGCAGCTCAAATGACTGTCTGTGTTATTGTTGATGTTTTGCTTGGTTTATTTGCCAAGAAAGTTGTTTCACATGAGACCCTACAAACTGGAGTAACTAATGCAATGTTGGTAAGCCTAAATAGTTTATGACAACCCTACCATAGCTTGTTTTGTGTCTCATAAACATTAATGCAGTTGGCATGTTTCATTATCTTAACTACTTAATATTTGTTATGATGTCAACAAAACGCAAACTCAGCACTGAGAAATTATGTCTTGTCATTAAGGGTATGTTTGTTCTCCCACAGAGAAATGCAAGCTGTTTTTTTGTTTTTGTTTTTTACAGCAGTTATATTCTGTGGGTTTGGGTGAGTTGCAAATAGTATTGTGTCTGGAACAGTAGCGGCTGGAAATTTAACAGGTACACATTTTCTCTTTGCTCTAAAGTGTGCTGGTGCCTATTTTTAAGCACAAGGGAGATGTTCCGAGTTGTGGCAACTACAGAGGAATAAAGCTGATGAGCCATACAATGAAGTTATGGGAAAGAGTAGTTGAAGCTAGACTGAGGGCAAAGGTGAACATTTGTGAGCAACAGTATGGTTTTATGCCCAAAAATAAATAAATAAAAGAGTACCACAGATGCAGTACTTGCTTTGAGGATGTTAATAAAGAAGTACAAGAGAAGGTCAGAAGGAGCTGCATTGTGTCTTTGTAGATCTGGAGAAAGCTTACGACAGGGTGTCCAGAGAGGAACTGTGGTTTTGTATGTGAAAGTCTGGAGTGGCAGAGAAGTATGTTCAAGTGGTGCAAGACATGAATGAGGACTTTAAGACAGTGGTGAGGTGTGCTGTAGGTGTGACAGAGCAGTTCAAAGTGGAGGTGGGACTACATCAAGGATCAGCTCTGAGCCCCTTCTTGTTCGCTATTGTAATGGACAGGATGACAGATGAGGTTAGACAGGAATTTCTATGGACTATGATGATTGCAGATGACATTGTGATCTGTAGTGAGAGCAGGGAACAGGTGGAGGAGAAGCCAGAGGTGTGGAGGTTTGCCCTGGAAAGGAGGGGAATGAAGATTAGCCGTAGCAAAACTGAGTATCTGTGCGTGAATTGGAGGGACCCAAGTGGAAGAGTGAGGTTACAGGGAGAAGAGACCAAGAAGGTGGAGGAGTTCAAGTATTTAGGGTCAACAGTCCAAAGTGTGGAAAAAAAAAGTGAAGAAGCGTGTGCAGGCAGGCTGGAACGGGTGGCGAAAAGTGTCAGGTGTGATAGAAGAGTTTCAGCTCAAATGAAAAGAAAGGTTTATAAAACTGTGGTGAGACCAGCCATGTTGTTTGGTCTGGAGACAGTGCCACTGAGGAAAAGACAGGAGGCAGAGCTGGAGGTGGCAGAGATGAAGAAGCTGAGGTTCTCTTTGAGAGTGACCAGGATGGATAGAATCAGGAATGAGTACATCAGAGGGACAGCACGTTAGAGGCTTTGGAGATGAAGTCAGAGAGGACAGACTGAGATGGTTTGGACTTGTCCAGAGGAGAGATAGTGAGTATATTGGCAGAAGAATGCTGAGTTTCCAAATGTCAGGCAGGAGGTCTAGAAGAAGACCAAAGAGGAGGTTTATGGATGTAGTTAAAGAGGAAATGAAGGTAGTTGGTGTGAGAGCAGAGGATGCAGAGGACAGGGATAGATGGAGGCAACTGATTTGCTGTGGCGGCCCCTGAAGGTAAAAGCCGAATGGAAAAGAATAAGAAGAGGTTCTATGGCCCTTTTAGCAAAGTTAAATTGAAATTGAAAAAAATCTACTTCAATGTAATTTTGAGAAAATTTGTTGTGTAGCTCTTAAAGTCCAAATCAAAACTCACGATTGAATTGTGTGTATTGTAAAAACAAAAAACATCAATGATTAGTTATTGGAAAAACATAACAGTCTGTGATTCTCAGTTTTGCTATTTAATGAGTTTAATGTGTTTAAATGAGGCGCAAAATGTGAATTTTGATTTTCAAATTGTGATGTGAAACCGCTTATTTCAAGCTTTGCCATTAATATCCCTCAAAATCGCAACACTGCTCACTGGACTACTTTCTGTCCATGTATTCCTTTATAGGCTTAACCATACGCATAAAAAGGAGGATTCCTGCCAATATGTTGTTGTTCAGCGTACAAATCTAACCCAGTTGAGGTCCTGAATTATTGATGCCTCTGTTAATATGATGAGACCTGCCAGATTGTCTTTGAAGGAAGGAAGAAAATTCTGTCGATCTCTTGTGCATGTTCCGAAGCATATGCTTCATTCTGGTTTTAGTCTAGTCCTGTGATTGGACCAACAATTTACTGCAAAGGCTCAGTGGTGGACTCTTGTAATGGAAACGACACTTTCTATCGCTTTCTAATTTCTAATAGTTTTTTCAACCTTTTTGCTTGAGCTTGTTTTGGATATACATAGATAGTGAGAGGTCAGCTTCTCGTGTCCTCGCTAGTGAAAGTTGAAGAGAATAAGAAGACTATATTATCAGGATGCAAATCTCTTTCTCCCACGTGTCTCACTTGCTTGCTTTGTACGTTTCGTTTTCTTTCTTCTCCTTACCACCCCTCAGCAGGGCACCATTAACCATTCAGCCCAGGGAGGCCTTGAGGAATTGAAAGCGACAGAGCAGAAAAAAGAATAGAAATACTGAAGCTCAAAAGGAGACGGGGGAGTTGAGAGAAAGGGAGACTATAAAACGGCAAGGGCAGATGAGATGCCGGCAGGCCACTGTAACGTATTAGGAGATGGAGGGATTAGGGAAAAGGGTGGCGTCAGAAACAAATTTCCATGGAGATGAAGAGGGAAATCTGTGGAATGACATTATGCAAGGGTCAAGATTTAGATGAAAATGGATACAACAGAACGTAGAACAGACAATGTGGTATTTGCCATGTTCATTTATTGCATGCAGGTTTTTATGTCAAAATTTGGGCAGATATGAATATTTACAGTATAAAGGATGTATTCTTTATACAGACAGTGAATCTGTTGTTAGTATGGATGCATCAATACCGATATCAAGTCAAGACAAATTAAATTACTACTATAAAAGTTTTCTTGTGAAACCTAGGTCATGTTCAAGAAAAGTTTGTGTTTCTGCCCAATATTAGATTGAAATAAATTTGAATCACAATTTCAAGACCAAATGGCATTATCAAGTAGACTTAAACGATCAGGGCCCGGTTGTTCAAAACGCGGTTATATCTTTAACCGCTGGTTAAGTAGATTTAACCGACGGTTAACTTTCACTCTGTTAAGTTTAACTGGCTGTTTAATTTAACACACCAAAGGACCGCCGCTAATTTTTTATCAGTGTGGTTAACGCTGCGTTCGTGGCTTAATGCTACTTCATGAAGCCTGTTTTTGCGCAAGAAAAATAATCTATCAAGGTTTTCACTTTGACATTGGTGATTAGTCTGATGAGTTACGCACACGCTACCACTTTGCAGTAATACAATGCCAAGTCTCATGCCGAGTCAAAAGAGAAATAATAAAAATGTGTTTTTAAAGACGAGTTCTAAAAATGGACAGGCTTGCCCAACATTTAGTGGGAGGTGATTCCAAAGAGAGGTTACCTGTGATGTTTCTTGTTTGCTTTCACGTTAATAATCAAACAGACAACGCTGAATAGCGGCTAATTATTTAATTTTAATTTATAAGTTAATTTAAATTTTTTTTTTTTTATTTAAAACAATTACAAATATTAGTAATAGTAACACACATTAGATGAAAATACACACATATTAGATGTATGTAAATACAAAAAGACAAATAATTCAATCAAAATATTACACAAAAATACAAATCAGTCAAAAATACAAATATGTTAGACAAAAATATGAGAAACAAAACCAGACAAACATATGCTACAAAAATATTGGCAAAAATACAAAAAATATTCACTGAAAATACACACAGTAGGAAAAAATAAATTATAATGAATAAACATTTTTAAAAAAAATCACAAAAACTCCTAAATTGCTTCAACCATTGATTAAATAAGCAGAAAAATTCCTGCTTATTTTTTTGCGCCGAGTACCAGGGGTAGTTTTGATAGTATCCATTTATTTCGCCGACCCGGAAGTAAACAAAAAGAGTGAATTGTGGGATATATTGGTGCTAACAAACAGCGTGACTAACCGTGTTTTGAACAAAGCATAATTAACGACCGGTTAGTTAATGGCGGGTTAAGAATTTTACCGCCAGTTCGGGGTTAAACAGTGGTTAAAATAACCGAGAATTGAACGACTGGGCCCAGGATTTTGGGGGCAGATCATTGATTATTTTAACTTCAGAAGTGTTGCCAGTTGCCACATTCAAATGCATAATAATGCTTCCAACATTAATATCATCCAAAATATTGTGAGTTTTGTTCTAATATTTTCAGACTACGATTATGGCATGTCCACCCACACACATGTATTCAAAATTTTGGTGACAACCAGTCATGTTTTTTGGACATGAAGTGACATAATGTACCTGGTCTATGAGGCAACTGGGAGAACCAATGTTACTTTTAACACACTTAATCGGCTTTAAACGTTTTTTTTAGGGAATCAAATGCCTCTGGTATTTGCACTTTTAATGTTCATTCACACTGCCTCATACAGTGAAGGAAAAGGAATTTTGGGTCGTGTGTTGCTTTAAAGGCATGATACTCGAGTCCTTTACATCTCCTCCTTCGCACGTCTTCTCTTCTTGTCCCCGATGAACTCCTGGTTTATTTTGTAGGTGTGTTTTGGGTCATTATTTTGCTGCATGATGAAGGATCCCCCATTTAGTTTGGTGCCATCTTTAAATTGGCATCAAATGTTTCTGAAGATTTCAGAATTGATTTTGCTGATGCCATTATGCGTTGTATCAAAGAAGATTAATGACCCCATTCCAGATGAAACGATGCAAGCCTGTGCCATGATATT